>NW_004524762.1:917033-934398 GCF_000260255.1 Octodon degus | reverse complement strand
CACACACACACACACACACACCCCTTTTTCAAAGCTATAAGGTTAGTTTTTAAAAGATTGGTAAAATTGAAACAAAATCTTGGCAAATACAGTTCTTACATCTTTCCCAAATACTTCCTTCTCTGCTGGTCCCTTACTTCAAAGATGAAGTGGTGGTGGAAGTATCTCCAGGTTCCAAACATGTGGTAGTCTTATCTACCTTCCTAGCCCTGGGCCTCCTCTTGCACAGTTTCTGGGCAGGAATGAAGTCTTGCAGAATCTTCTCAAGACTTTTACTTGAGCAGCCTACTTTGGTTGTTGTTATCTTTTCAGGATTGAAGGAAGTGACCTTTAGTTTCAGCAATCCACAGGAATGTGGTAGGTAACGTGGCCCCTCCTGAGAGAAAGATCAGGGCAGCATTCCTCCCTGGGAGAAGGGCCCTGAAGATGCTTTCCTGTTGCCTCAGGGTCCTCTGAACAACTCAAATCAGCTATTGCTTGGGAGAGGGACTGTCATTAATTATTTTGTAATTGTATTGGCAACTTTCCCTTTTATTTAGCCTTTGGAAAAGCAAACTCACCTCACTGTTTATACAACCACCAGAAGAAACACAAGGTTTGTAGCTGAGCTAGTGTCCCCTGACAAAACTATATTGTGGGGGCCGGGGAGATAGCTCAGTAAAATAAGCACTTGCTTGGCAAATGCAAGGATCTGAGTTCAATCCCTGGTCCCACAAAAACAAAACAAAACAACAACAACAACAAAACTATATTGTGTCCTGTTGTCACATACAGCTGCCATAATGACCATCTAGGTTGCGAATCCTTGATCACTGGTGATTTGCAGGTGATATTTCAAAAAAGATGAGAAGAAATTCAAAGGATGTCACCTCTTTCAGTGTCTTCACATTGTTTATAATTGAACCGGTATCAGCTTTAGTGGTTTTCTCTCTTTTAAAAATGCTCAAATTTATATAGAATACAATAAAATCATATATAAAATCTTCCCCTGGCAGTGCAAAAAGAACGCCAATGCATTTGTAACACTACAGCGAGGTAAAAGTTGGTTTTGTTTGACTTTAAATGATTAAATATTGACTAACAGAATCAGAGAATTTACATTGCTGGAAAGAGTTTAAGAAACAAAGTTCGGAGATGTTTTTCTGTGAACATTCTTACTTTATATGGTAGGAGTTACTGAGGCCCAGAAAAGCAAAGTATCTCGTTCATTTAGCTTGCTTTTTTTTGTTCTCTCGGAAGTGCAGTTTCGCAGGGTTTACAAGAAGACACACTCGAACACACCCACTGCACAAAGGTTAGCAACATATAGGAGACAGAGCAGAGGAGAAAAATGTGGTTAACATCCCCAGTTTGACCCCAGTTGAGACGCACACCAAGGAGCCCCAAGCCTTAGTGTTCTCTGGGAGAGAGTGTAATACTTCTGCTGAGAAAAAAGAAAATAGCAACCATGGAGGTGTTCAGTTCAAAAATCCAGTTCATGTGCATTGGGGAAATCAAAATATCCTTCTCATATTTAAAGAAAATACTTAGCGTTAAAATCAGTTTTGTAGAGGTATGCTTTTAATAATACTTTCTCTAGAGAAGGCACACAAAAAATTGAGAAAATAGATTCTGCCTCAAGTCAAATGTTCTGTATGCACCATACTGACAAGAGAGAAATGAAAAGGGGAGAAGAGATATTTTGTAAAAGGAACCAATATTTGGAAAGTATATTAACAGGTGAAATTCATTTTATTTCTGTTGAAAGAATAGAATATGTGTAAGAATCAGCTTTTTTTTGCTTATGAACTATGTATTAAAATTTATAGCTATTTAAAGCTACTGAAAGAAAATAGAGAAAGACCTAAAGCTGCTTACATTTGCGTTTCCTCTTTTGTTCTGACTTATTCTGACCACTGCCTTCGCACAGAGAATCGCTCCCATTCTAAAGGAGACAGAAACTACTTTATCTGAGAAAAGTGTCTTTAAAGACATCATGTGGATTTTAGTGAGGAAAAGGGAGGGGAAAGAGTCAGGTAGAAGAAAAAGTTCCTTTTTAACAACCTTTCAGAAGCAAGGTTCTTAGAAATATTTAACTCTTGTAAACTTTGCCTTACATGTTTGCCAGATGTTAAGTAAGATTGACAATCTGTAAAGGCGAGCTATAAAGATGGATAGAAGATGAAGATAAGCCAAGAAAGAAACACTGCCTACCCAGGGGCCCTGCAGAAGACAGCAGGGTCCTGAGTCAGGACCCGAGAGGCTGAGGAGCACTCAGCGGTCAGGGCATCTGTGGTCCTGTAAAGGAAAGGCTATCTTACGTTTCTTACTTTAATTCCAGTTGGTCTAAGTGCATGAAATTGGGTCATCAGTTCTCCTTACTACTACTAATGAGAAGGTGTGAACTGAGTAATCTGAGCTCGTCATACGTGAGTCTGATTTGCTATCAAGATGAATTTGAAGCTGCTGCTGTCTGGTGGGACTACAAGAAGTATACTTAAGAAAGTTGGGGAGTGAGTAGGCTTTTATGCTAGGAACATACCTTAGGCATTATCATAAAGGTTCTCAAAACTATCATGTGCACATGAGCCACATGAGGAATATTTTGTATCATGACATCATGAGATAATATATTTTGATATTTTCCTTTATATCCTGCTTTTTGGGGGGGGGTGGTGAAGGGTCTACAGGGTGTTCAGTGTCTTACTACTAGATCGGATTAATAGTGATCCGCCTGTTTACAGCCTCCCAATAGCTGGGATTACAGGCATGCACCACCACGCCCAGTCTCAATTGCCCTTTCCGTGCGCCCCAGGGGCAGGGCCAGCATGGCAGGCTGGGGATCAAACCCTGGACCCTGTGCCTGCTTGCAGTCTCTTTAATCTGCTGAGCTATTTGAATCCTCTATTTTTTCTAAAAATTCAGGGGGGGGGTTTGTTTGTTTGTTTGTTTTAGACAGGGTCTCCTTAGGTAATTCAGACCAGCCTTTGAAGTCATTATATAGCCCAGGCTTCCCTGAAACTCACAGCAATCCTCCTGCCTCAGCCTTCCAAGTGCTGAGATTATAGAAGTGTGTCACCGTGCCTGATTAAAAAAATACGTGTATAGCCCATTAAAATGGTATTATAACCCTACAAAGGATTAAGATGAGATTCAGAGTGAGAAGCATAGACATAGGCCAATGAGAGTGCTAGCTGGACTCAATTATAGTATGAAATTCTAGGGTGTCTTATCTGACGCAAGTTCAGAGATGACCAGAGATTTGTGTTTTATTTCACATAATATAAAACTTTAATTGTTTTGAAATTAGGTATTTTTGTAAGCAGTATATATAGATTAAAGATGATTTGGTAGTGTATCTCTTTTAAATTAGACATTTTGCAATGAGAAGAAACATTTCTCAACCCAGGAGTTCTAAATATGAAGCTGTGACCTAAGATGAGAAAGAACATCGTCTCATGAAAAATCTTCTAAACAGAGAAGAAAATACTCTAAGTGGAAACTAACAAGTGTCTGGAGATAAGAAAAGGTTCTGAAAAATCACAGAGAACACTTCATGACATTGTATGTTTACCACTGACGTTGGCTTTAGACAAAAAGAGGAGCCTTTCCAAGAATTTTAATTAAGAGATCTTGAAGTTTTTCTGCTCAATGCTCCACCTAATAAATGAAGGATATTCCTCTGGTATTCTTTCAATTATTAAAAAGACATTCATTGGATACCCATTAATATATTAAGAAATTTAGAAACAATCCCAATTTTATTTTTTAAATTTTTTCCAATCAGATTTTATTGGTACATTTTAGCTATATATAATGATCACATTCATCATAATTTCTACCTGTAAATGAACAGAACAACCCAAATTTTAATAGCTGTCTCTTAGATACCTACAATTCTTTAAAGGAAATAAAAGAAGTGGGTCATATTTTCCACAATCACATCTTTATTGTCTCTCAGTTGACTGAGACCCTGCAAAGACTGTTCAACCAATTTCTATATTTCCTCAAATAAAAAAAACAAAAAAAACAACAACTTTTAATCTATTCCACTGAATATTTTCTAAGAAAAGGGATCTGATTTCATTAAGGATATCAATGGGAAAATAGGATTCACTTTTCAGAAGTTTAATTAACTTTGCTGCAACAGATTTTTCCACCTGAGGCTGACATTTGATATGTTTTAGCTTCTAAATGCTATTTATTTATTTATTTATTTATTTATTTATTTATTTTGTGGTACCAGGGATTGAACTCAGGACCCTGCACTTGCCAGGCACTTATTCTACTGAGTTATCTCAATGGCCCCAAACTCTATGTTTTATGATGAAGAGTTTGCATAAGAAATATCCCCAAGTGAACCAAAAGTAGGAAGAGCTAGTATGAACAGTCAATATATTATAGTATGGGCCTTTTAAAGTTATGAATAATTACTGTTATTTTACTACTTTCACACTTTACTAAGCGTGTTCACAAACCTGCTTCTGCAGAGCCTCATAAGAATCTTCACTGTTGGTATTTTAACTCCTTACCTTACAAAAGAAAACTAAGGAAGGATTCTCCTATACTCTTAGCAAACGCCTGTGATAGTACAATGACTTTCTAATCAAATTTCTTGACTTTATGGAACTTAAAGGATGAAGGGGTTAAGATGTAGCAGATGAGAACTAGAACTCAGGAATAAGACTCTGCGGAGGGCTCTTTGTTAAAGTTCTGCACTCACCTGTGAGAATTCTATGAGAGTGTTTTACAAGTCACATGACTGTCCTTTGAACATTTATATGTAGAATCATAGTACCCTCACTTGGTTATAGCTTGGACATCTTGTCACATTGTGCGTGTTGTAATCTTCAAGTTACTTATTTATTTTCTGTATTTTATTTATTTATGTTTTTTTTTTGTGTGTGTGTGTAACCAGGGATTGAACTCAGGCCCTTGCGCTTGCCAGGAAAGCGCTTATTCCACTGAGCCACCTCCCCAGCCCCTATTTTCTGTATTTTAAAGAAGGGTCTACAGGGTGTTCAGGGTCTCACTACTAGATCGGACTCATAGTGATCCACCTGTTTACAGCCTCCCGAGAGCTGGGATTATAGGTGTGTGCCACAACACTCACTCTCAATTGCTGTTTCAGAGTGCCCTGAGGATCGAACCCCCGGCCCCTGCACCTGCTGGCAGGCGCTTTAATCCGCTGAGCTATTTGGCCAGCCCTTCAAGTTATTTTTGAAGAGTGAAATAATCAAAGTTCAATGTTTTTTGTGTCATGCCCAATAGCTAAAGTACTCCTACCAGTAGGGCCAGCCACCATGGGCTGAAACATCTGAAACTACGAGGCAAAGCAAATGTTTTCTCCTTTAGTCTGTAGATGTCAGGCATTTCTTCCCAGCAACAAAATGCTGCCTGGCTGGGTGTAGTGCCACAAATCTGTCATCCCAGGATCAGGGAGACTGAGGCAGGAAGGTTGCTGCAAGTTCAACGTTAGCCTGAACTACATGGTAAGAACCTCTTTCTCAAACTCTCCCACCAACAAGAAAAGCTAATCAACCTAGTATGTTCCAGTGCTGCCATACTGATTATCTCCGGCCAGTGCTGGTCCATCTTGTTTGCCTGCACAGCAATCTGGCTGTTTGTAGACATTTTGTAGACTTATTCCTAGACCTGACTCTGTATCCCACGAAATAGGGCAAATGTATCTTTTAATGTTGACTTTAGCCAGCTACACTTCTCATGAAACCTAGAACTGAACAAAGACCAGAGCTCTGTGATAAGTAAGCAGTCTCTTCAAGGACCAAAGCTGGCGATCTGGCATTTTAAGAGCAAGACTGAAGTCTTTCTGTCGTTGCTGGGCTGAATCTAGAGGCTGATACTAATATGAATGGGTATCTCTTGTTCTTTAGTTTTCAACAAGAATTGTGGCCACTGGAGAACCCTCTGTGGGTTTTCTAGCTATTTTCTCTTTGCTGAACTAATTCAAAGGGACTGTTGAGTTTAGTGATAGTTTTGAAGAATGAAGATAGTAGTTTTTCTCTCTCTCCACCATGCGGAGTCACAGTTGTACTCAAGCAAGCAGTGCACAGAACACCTTGGACGGAGCCATCCATGTGGCCGAAAGGGGCAGCGATGGGATGACAACACCTACTATTTGGCATTTGATGGTAAAATTTGGTGACGAACTTGATGTTCTTAATTTTTCCCCAAAATGCATAGTTTTGGCAGAATGTAAAGTGTTTTTGTTTTTCCACTCCTAACATAAACAGAGAGCATTCACCGCCATTGTGAACTCCCGGTGAGGTTCCAGTGTTACTCAGCTTCACGTGCTGCCAGCACTTATGCCTTGCAGAGACGTGAAGAATTCTATAGCATTTAAAATTTGATTTTAGCGGTTTTGACTCATACATCTATCAAGGCGATAGTCATACAAGCCATTTTTGACTACTTTGGGGTTCACAGCACACTGAAAAATCCAATTTCTTCTTTTGCAATAAAGGCAAAACCCTCATTACACCAAGATTGACTTGAGGAATTCCCCATTACTATCAGCTAACCACTTAATGATAATGATAACAATGACAATGACAATGACAATATAAAAATGAGAATAACTGAAGGAAAAATGTCCAGACAGGCTCGTCAAGCAATGAATGAGGCAGACAGTGAAGATAGGTGGTGTCTTAGTTACTTTTATCATTGCTGAGACAAAACACCTGATGCTCAGAATTAAATGAAGAAAATTTATTTCAGAATCCATTTGTAGTGGTTTCAGTCTATGGTTGGCTGGAGTGGCAGGAGGGAGGAGAAACAGTCATGGCAAAGCAGGGCAGGAAGAAGGCAGCCAGCAGTGCAGCTGCAGCAGTTGCAGCAGCAACAGCAGCAGCAACATCATCATCATCAACAACAACAACAACAACAACAACAACAACAATAACAACAACAGGGAGCCTGGCTTTATATTCCATCCACACTTCCCACCCTTTGGGCAATGCTACCCACACCCAGGGCGAGGCACTCTTAATCCCAGCATCACATCCTTAATCCCAGAAGCTCACACTCTAGATCCAGCCACCTCCCAAACACGCCACATATGACTGCATGAAGCTTTGGGGGACACTTTAGTTAGAAGCCATAACAGGTAATATACTTTTTTTTGGAAACTTGTTTTTTACAACTTTTACACAGGAAATTTTCTTTATTTCCTGTGCATGAGCATGGGCTCATGATACCTTGCACTGGTTCTTGTGTCCATTGCCAAATCTGAACACGCTTACTTTAATAATTCACTTATTTCTTGGAGTCATGATATACTAACATGAGTTGGAAGAAATAGAGCAAGCATCACTTTTTTGAGGGCTACAAAGCTATTTTTTTTGTTACAAAGGCAACTTTAAAAAACTGTACAGGGTCTCCTGCTGCAGCCCAGACTTGTGATCCTCCAGTTTTCAGCCTCCCCAGTGCTGGGATTACAGGTGTGTGCCACCTCACTTGGTCTCTGAGGCTAGCTCAGTGTGCCTGGGGGTGGGACCAGCATGGCATGTAGTGCTGGGATCCAACCCTGGTGCTGGGGATCGAAACCTGGTCCCTGTGCAACTTTAGATTAACGTATAACTGACCTCATCTTAGGACAGTCTGTTCATGGGATGACAAAGAACAATGACGTAAATTGTACCACAGGTATAATGACATCACAAGTAGCTATTAAAGGTGTCCTAACCGGATTTTATCAGAGGAGCAATAGTAATGCCTTCTCGTTATAACTTCAGATAACCAGACTGGGTAATATAATGTGGCTTAAGTTTTCTTACTTTCTGTACCTCTGTGAAAATAATGGAGACTGCTTTGATCTTCTTCTTCTCTTGCCCCCCATGACACACACAATCAGATTATAAATTTATGTATGATTTTTCAACAACAGAACAGCTATCTCTTGGAGGGTCTGTTGTTTTGGACTCAATTTTGACCTGTATCAATAAGCCTCTAGATAAGATCTGTATATTTGCTCTTAGACACTCTTTTCTTTGATCTAAGGAAACAAATCCTATTTAAATAAATGTAAGCACACCTAAAAGAAGTAATGTGTAAAGACAGTAGCAGTCATTAACATTACAGCATAAATAGTTGAGTTCAGGTATTAACATTTATTATAGGTACTCTGAGGACCTGTGTCAGGCTGAGTGACAGTAAAAAAATCCCTGTGAGGAGCATTAGACCGCTGGCATCTTTTCACTAGACAATGCTGGACAAGCTTTGGGTTCAAGTTTGGCATGTGTGAACCGAATGGATTGGCTTAAAATGATGATTTTTAAAATCTTAGGATTTTCACGTTCTCATTTTGGGAAAAGCAGGGACTCGAACCACAGAAGCTCTTGACTGACTTACGTTTGGCAACATTTGTTATTAGAAATGTTTTACAACTGGAATATTAAAAATTTCAGTCTGAAAGTGACCCTATGTGAAGGTTTTAAAAAATTTCCTTTAAAATTATAACACCTTATGACTTTCTATCTTCTGCAACTTGACTCTATTTTCTCTGTTCCTACTGACACAAGCTCTTGAGGGATACTTGTGCAGCAGAGAGAAGGTCAGGGAAGGCACAGGATTTTGTAGCCAGGGGTTTCCAGGCATGGGTCAGAGGGAGCCCAAATGCTTGGTGCACTTGTGCACCTGTGTGGATTTGCAGCAGGCAGCCCTGTTTGCCCAACCAGCGGGTCCCACAGTGTTCCTTAAGGCCAGGCACTGGGCTTCCCAAAACCTGAATGACATACTTCGTAAGAGAATTTCCACCTGAGAAACTTAATAATTTCCCCCTTAGAAATGTCATCTCTTTCTAAGAAGTACATTTCCTGCCACTTTTCAGGAAATAATTTGGGGCCTTAATATCTTTGCTGGCCACACTTCACCAAATAAAATGTAGCTTAAAAATATTTACAAAATATGTTTTCTAGATGATAGTTTTATAGGTATAAAGAAACTAAATATGAAATTTCCCATGCCTTGGATTTTCCTTTGGTCCTTACTTGTACATTTTTCTGAGTTGCTTCAACACAACTCCTTCAACAATGTCAAAAGAAATTCTAGAGCATTCTTTCAACAGTTGTTTAAAATATTAAGAAATGCAAGTGTCACTAATTTGAACTGACAGAATCAGAGAAGGGGTGTTGTTTGGAATTATTACTAGTAATGCTCAGATCCAATCCCTTTTTGAATTAGGAATAAGAATGAAGAAGTTTAGAGGCTATCTGGGATCTTTATCATTGAGGTCATGAGTGCTTGAGGCTTGAACAAAAATGCCCTTCCCATACCACTAAATTCTCAGCATTTAATGTCAGAATAAATTTCAAGGAGCGAGTTTTCAAGGACTTCCATAGATGTCATGAGAGTGGAAAGCACAGGACTGACACTTGGGCCTAGGTGTCTCAGTTTCTCCTGTGGTTCTAATTGTGGAGTATTTGGAATTACAGTAAAGCGGGGGAGTTTCTCAGAGATTGCAGGGAAGCAGGCGACCGAGCAAATGTCAGTGAGTACTCATGGCTAGCTTTGGGACTAAGGGAAAGATAATGTTTTTACTTACATCATGCTTCAGTGATCATTGAAATTCTCAGCCTTTTAAGTGACTTCTGGCCAAGAACAAGTCTAAAATGTTGTAGTTGTTGATTTTGTCATCTCCCAATGTAACTGAGAAAGCATTTTATTCAAGATGGAGCAATATAAAATATATTGAGATAATTCGGATGACCAGTGAGTTCTACTTAGGCATACTTTTTTTTTTTTTTTTTCTAACGGGGGAGATCAGGACAAGTGTGAGGTACCTGGTTGGGGTGACCAATAAGACGGGGACAAAGAAAAAGTCTTGCTGCATTTCCCAAGCTATGAAGATAAAGTCTTGGCCTTTCTTTGGTCTCTATAATTCTTCCTGGAAAGTGATCTTCCCTTCTGAAGGATCTAACCTGGCTCAACCTTGTTCCTGTGATGGGCAGTATCTATCAAATGTGTATACTGTTAGTTAGGAAAGATGCTCAGAAGACTTGCCCTGGGTAAGATTCTTCTTTTCTATCAGTCTAAGATAAGGATATATCGTCCATCCTTTGTGTTGGTTTTAACTTTCTCCTTATTGCTTTTTAAATAGGAAGAGATTGAGTACGATGTTTCCTATAAAGCTAAAAATTTCTTTAAAAGCAGGTTATTGTAGGAACAAAGTCAAAACAGTATATTTGTATTTTGGGAATAATAAAGTTTTTGTTGTTAAATTGGTGACACTATATTGCTTATCATAGTGCTGTTTTATAATTTTGCTAAGGCCTGGTAAAAGGTCTGCAGCTCTGTGTGGGGAAAAAAACTGCATTCTCATGAGGAAAAGAGGAGCTAGAGTCTGATAAGAGGGGCCCGTTGCCCCAAGTTTGGCAGCTGTAACTTCTGATTTTGTGGTATCTCCAGTCACTGAAGCTGCAAGGTGAGATCATTTGGAACATTGTTCATTAACATAGGAGAGGCTAGACAAAAGAGCAAATGAAACTTTAGAATATAAGAAAAGCTTAAGCAAAACCAGAGAACTGTGACCTATTTGAGACTAGGAAGAGCAAAGGAGAATTTGATGGCAACTTGAACTAAATACCTGGCCTCCTGTTCCCTCACAGGCTTCCACTTGGTGGGAAAACTGTAGTTCTCCAAAGTAAAGACAATAAATCTAGTTAGAGATCTGCCTGGAACCAGGCGTGTACCCTGACCTCTGGGAGAGGGGTTTTGCCTTCTCAGGAGCCCTGACCACATCCTCTGTGTACTCTGGATGACTAATATTTATTATCAGCCATGTGATGGAAAGGTGAACAAAGGTTGTCCTTGGTCACCTTGTGTCCATCACCACAATTTCTCTTCCTGTGAAATGTGATATATTGTTGGTCAACTTCAGCAGCTTTTGAAGCAGCAGCAAGTGTTATTTTATAAATACAGCTCAGAACCCCTGAGCTTATAATATAAGCATTACAATAGCTAATCAAGCATAGCTTGTTCCTTACTCTGGCTCTCAGGGGCATGTGGGTTCTCTCAGTGCCTCCCTTGCCATCCTGGCTGTGCTTTGATTGGTTGAGAATGATGTCATGACACTGTTTACTCAGTGAAGGCAAAGATCTGAGCGTGAGGTACATGTCCACATTGTGTTAGGTAACAGGAGAAACTCAACTCATAAATATCAAAGCATGTTGTACTCACTTACTATGAGGCTCTGGTGTGGCAATTTAATCAATACAACTGGGTGTCCTTTGTTATTTACAACTTTTGCAAGTTTCTATTTGCCTTGGTTACTTCCTCTTGAACTATCTTTAAAAGTTTAGTATTTCAACCCTGGTATTAACAAGGTGGGTCTTTCTGTAAACATAGATCAATCTATTACACACAATTTGAAAAGAAGTTGGCAAACAAGATTCTACCTTGATAAAGTTTTAAGACAAGTAGTCTTTTTTAATAATTGACAGTTGAAACACCAGATCTTTATATGTCATTTTTCACCAAGCACAAAATGGAAAGGAGACATGCAATTAGGTGGCTTTAGAAAAATATTATTAAATTTCCTGAGTTTAGTCTAGGTTAGTTACGTTTCTGTCATTTTCAGAGAGGTAGGAAAATGCTCAATATAGCTTCCAGAAATAACTGTTGAAATCATAGATAGAACTGAATGTATATAGTAATATAAACTAGGTGTCATGGAATGGACCAAAACATTTTTTTTTTTAGCAGAGATAGATTCTACCAAAATGTCTTAGAGTTTTTTTATAAAAAGGATGATTGCACTCTCTTGTATGAAACAACAATATTTTCATAATTAGTTTTATTGCAATTTGGAGGTTGAATAAGAAAACAAAAGGGGTGCTCCAATTAAAGCAAAATTGGGCTTCAGAATCCCAGGGGCGTCCTGAGACAACACTCAGTCTGGGACATTCAGTACTTTCCCATACTCATTAAGTTGTCCGCATGATAAAACTACCAAATATTTGTTGATGCTGATGAGGGCAGTTCACAGGATTTGACATATGCATTGAAGCATCTGTGTATCAAAAATATTTCTCAAAAGAGTATTTCCCAAAGCTGACTCTTGTTTCATTCACAACTTTGGCTGGCTTCATGGGATTTTGAGAAGTGGTCTTATTTTACCAGGGCAAACTGCTTTCCTGGTCAAAAATCATTCATTTTATAAAAGGCAAACATATATTATAAAGACAAACATAATTTGGGAAACTTATTAGAATATGTATTTTTTGAGAACCTATTAAACTTCTTTAGAAAAATGTTTGCAGGCACTAGCCAAAAATTCCCTAAAATATCTAGAATTTTAAATTTGGGGATCAAATTGCTATAGAATGCATTTGGAGTTTAAAAGATCTATAAAGGGTTATTAATGGTTAATGTTTTCTGTACTTTGTAGAATTATAGTTTAGATAAGACCACAAGAACTTGAAGATAATCTATGAACTACAGTATCTGAGTTGTGCTCAGATACTTCTTGAGGTGGGAATTTAGTATTCATAATGAACATTCCTCCTTCATGTCCTAGAGTAAATTCAGTGGGCTGGATATGGGCATCAGGTTTTTTTAAGTTTTGGGCTTTTTTTGGCAGAACAGGGATTGAACTCAGGCCCTTGCACTTGCCAAGGAAGCGCTTATTCTACTGAGCCATCTCCCTGGCCTGTGAGCATAAGTTTAAGCCACTCTGAGTCTTCATTTTTTCATGTGTAAAGGTTTTCAGTAGTTTTGCATTTCTACTATGGGTCAGGCAACCCCAAATCTTTTTTGTGGGAGAGGTGGAGACACAAGTATGGCATAAATAGATAGGTCATATTCAGAAAATGTACCATGCAGAAGTTTCTAGACACTGGGAAAATATCGGAGATACTCTCTATAAAAGAAAGCCTGGAACATGAACCCTTCTTTAGCAGAGACGGAGTCTACCAAATCTTATCTCTGTATAAGAATGTATAGAGCAATTTAACAATAGTCATGGAATTGTGGGAGCACTAAGGAGCTATGGGAATGCTTTCAATGACTTTTTAAAATGAATTCTTCCAATTTAAAGTATTGATTACCTTTAAAAACTGATCAATGGCTATTGTCTTATCTTATCAGTGTTACCCGCTAGTTGACTCCTTCCACACCCTTTAGACTTCCCTACACTGTGCCTTTCCATGAAGGGAAGGACCTCATTTATTTTGTGAATCTTTTTATCCAAATCCTGACATACATATATTTCCAATAAGTGTTTCCTCAATAAACAAAGGTACTTCTCCATACGTTAATGGGAGTTACCAAAATAAATTACATGAAATAGTGATATGATCTTTCTATCCCTTGTTGGGCTACCTGGAAATGTCATTCAGGTAGCAATGGAGACATGAATCCAAAGGGACTGAAGTTAAGGAGGCTATGTAGGAGGGGACAGAACTAATTCAAATAAGTAGCCTTGGGGTAGTAAAATAAGTGATGGTGAGAACATTGTTGGAAAGGGTCAGTGGCCTTGATGGCTAAGAATGGAAAGATGAGAGAATAAGGGAAGCTGAGGATCATTGTTGGAGTTCTGGCTTTGTATCATTGGTTAAAATAATGTACATGGGAGGGAAAACAGGTTTTAGAGGTGGACTGTGAATTCAACTGAAAACATATAGTGATGAATGTGACTGTGGACAGCTAGATGGGGAGACACTCACTGGACATTGATCAGACCAATCTGGGGTCCCCATGCAGTCATGGCTACTGATCTATGACACCTATCCCACTCCTCTTTCAGAGTGATTTCAGAAATTGGCATCATCTCAAGGTAGGTCTGCCTGGATGGATGGATGGATGGATGGATGGATGGGCAGATTAGATAGATAGATAGATAGATAGATAGATAGATAGATAGATAGATAGAAATTCTGGGAATCCATTCAGTTTTTCAGCTTAGTCAACTTTTTGTTGCTGCAACAAAATTCTTGAGAAAACTTAACAGATGTAAAGTTCATTTTGGCCATGATAAGCTGGCTGTAAGCAGAAGGACATAGTGAAGAAAGCTACACACCTTAATGCAGACAGGAAGTAGAGGGAAGGAGAGAGCCTGAGAGGAGGGTGCAGGGGACAAGATATAGTCCCTAAGGTCACGTCCCCTAGACCTGTTCCTTTCATTCAGGCCCTACCTCCTGAGTTTTCATTATTAAGATCCTTTTTTAAGGTAGAACTCAATTTCTCCAAATCTATCCTTCAACAGCTATCTCTGTGATTCTAAATGTACTGCAAGTCATTTGGCTGTGCTGTGTATTAGGGCTCTGGGCTGCACATTGTGAGCATGCATTCAATATTCCTAGCCCTGGCTGGCTGGCTGTTTTAGGTTTGGGGAACATGTCTGTATACACCTGAAGCAAAGTGTACAAAGAAGAGGTCTTACACCATCAAGGTCTGTCTTCCCATGCTTAACTTCAAGGTTATTATGCAAACAGAAGGAGCTCAAGCATGTAATGTGATGAGCACAATCAAGGTCACCTGGCACGATTATGAATAATTTTAATAATTACAATAATGAGTCATAAAATTAAAACAAGAAAACAAACAAACATTTTTCTGTGTGTTACCTTTCCTTTCCTATCTCAGCTTTTTCCTTTTTCAGGTCACCAGTTTTCAGAATGAAGATACATGATTGCTTTTCGATGGGAGACTCAACAGAGTTTGAGACCCACTTCTGAATCTGCGAGCACAATTCCTGGTGAAGAGATGGGCCACTCTGCATTTTCATGCTGGAACACAGCTAGAAAGATGAATGTTAATTAGGATTTTGCTTCCACCGGAGCTTACTGTTCTCTGAGAGCTCAGGAGAAAGAGAATGCTACTATTTTTTTTTAAAGAAACAATCTTGAGTGTCACATGTATATTAATTCTTGGGATCAAGCCAAATTACTATGGGGTTGGGATGTCATTTATTATTTTTAGGCCCTATGTAGTCTATTATTGTAGGTTATTTAGCATAGTAAGGGCAAGTTTGGCAAATTATAGATGATCAAGTTTTGTATTATGACCCTTCCCTATAAAGCTAATTTTGAAATGCTATCATTTTTAGTTCATGTTTATGAAGAGCTTAATATTTGAAGCATGGTTTGGATCAAGGGGATTTCATGCCTGGCTACCTTTTGCATTTTATTGTTTTTCACTTACTTGCCTAAATTAGGATCCCTATAGCTTCTCAAATTTCATGAATAAATGAGTTCAAGATAAATGCATACACACTGAAAATAAACCAATACTAAACTCTCTCCTCCGATAACACTACTGGCCTCAAAAATATAAAAATAAAGTGACAAGTTTCCTTTTTCATCAATGCCTTGAATCTCAGTGTTTCTTAAAGACATTTAAGACAAAAGCTTTTATAAATAATGTGCAGCTCATTAAGAATATAGCCTCTAAATTCTATTATATAAAAATTTACACTGATTGCCCAGGATGATTTCCACATGTTTACTCTCTGTGCATGTAATTAAATTTTGGCAAAAATTATAACTTATTCAGCTACTTTTTTAAAAAAAGAACAATTCTGAACAGACATGTAAAAACATTTTGTCCTGAGATACCATCATCACCCCCACCCCTGTCACTGTAGAAGTTGTCCTCATGATAGAAATCACCTTCTTCAAAAATCTGTCTGCTATATCCAGACTTGGTGGCACACACCTGTAGTCCCATCAGTCAGAAGGCTAAGGAAGGAGGATCACTGTGAGTTTGAGGCCAGGCTGGGCTACCTAGTGAGTTCGAATTGGGTCTGAACTGCATGGCAAGACCCTTTCTCAAAGAAAAATCTGTTTGACTTAAACCTACCTCTAATTTTAACCAGAGAAGGTACAGTGGAGCTAAGGAATGCAATGGATCAATCACTCCAAGCCCATCATTTGGGAGGAAATTGCTACAGAATTGGCATGACAAAATAGAAAATTGGTACAAGTAAATTATTGGTTTGTATTCACAGATGTGAAAGGAAATAGGAAGATTACAATGAGCAGTAAAATTAAATCTTCAGGGAGAATCAATATATTATAGTAAAACAGGATATTAGCATTGTTTTCTTATGTGTTTGGAATTGAAATGATAAGTTTGTGAGAATATGTGCAATGTATCAAGTGGAAAGTGACAGTGTAATGCACAACAGCTGGAGAGGAGACGGGTGCCCTGTTGAGAATGAAGAGGGGAGCAGAAAGGCAGGTACACAAGAGAAGAACACAAAGCCATACATCATGCAGAAACCACGGCAGCCTCTTAATGAAGGGAGATGGTAAAATAATCAAATTCAGAGTCATAAAACAGGCAGAGAACACTGAGGAAAAAAGAAAGAAGGAAAAATAATTTGACAGGAGAGAAAGGACGATGAGGTGGAGTGCAAGCACGCATTGATGAAATGGCTCTGTAATGACCTGTTTCTCATGAAAAATGCATTATCTGAGGAGGGGATGACTTTTCTCCTCCCTCACATTACTTTGATTTGTATGTTTACAACGCACCAAACCCAGTGGGATGCAGCCAGTGGATTCAGAGCTTCCACGATGATCAGCCGGGAGATGCCATTGCAATAGACACCAAATGTGGCATAAATAATTAAATATTGATGCAAGTCAACTAACATTTTTTGAGTGTGTACTCCCAGAATGATGCATTCTTCCGAATTCTGACAGAAGTTTAAGATCTTCGCAGAAAAGCAAAACCCCAGTGGAACCACAAAAGTGATTTAGGGGAAGGGGGACTCAAAGAGAGAAATGTAATTCATTTAGCTCAGCAGTCTTATCTTTCTTAGAATGACAGACATCTCTGCAAATTGCATGAAAACCTCACACTTATGTCCATGAACATTATACACTTCTTTGTACCTATGAAGGTTTGTTTTCATCAGGAGCCATAAAGAGCTCTTGAAGTTTAATCATAGATCTCTTAGTTTAACATTTTGGAATTAGTGCTGAATTTAATAGAGACATGATTTTTAATGGTCATGGTTAAAAGGAGTTACTGAAAATCATGAATTCAAAATTAGTAAAGAGTAAGGATTAGAAGACTTCTTTCTGTAAAATGTTTACGAAACAACTGCTTTCTTAATCCCCTGAGGGAATGGGATTTTTGGTTTATTTATGTATTTATTTATATCTTGCCATAGTCTATAAAAATTTGACTTATAGACCTAGGGGCATAGTTCAGCAGTACAGTTCCTACCTCACAAGTGTGAGATACTGTGTTCAAATTGAGGTACCAAACAAAAAATTATAACTTATAAAGTGCACACAAAAAAATGCATAGAGCGCGCACGCGCGCGCACACACACACACACACACACACACACCAAGAGTCAAATTGAAAAGAAAACGAGTTAAAAAAATCCAAGGACAGATCTCAAGGACTAACTAAT
>NW_004524762.1:898184-912518 GCF_000260255.1 Octodon degus | reverse complement strand
TGGGTCTGGGGGCTCCCGGAACTCGGCAGAAAATCCTACTTGGCGGGCGGGGTGGGGGAGGCACTGCAGAGTGCAATGTGTTAATTATTGAAACTGTCCTACCAATTTGATTTGAAACTGTCTCATTGCTATTTGTTTATCAATAAAATTATGGGAAAAAATCCAAGGACAAAAGTACACAAATCCTGTGGTGTCACAGTATGTGTAAGTTACAGCTTTGTAAATTCCTGATAGACAGAAGACAGAAGAAGGCTAAATTAAAAAGTAATAGCAATCCATGAAATAAAAATAAATCTAAATTGTGGGTTGTTGGCAGGTAACATCAGGTTTCAAGTAACAGAAAACCCAACTGAGAATGGTTGCACAAGTTGGTGGTTATTTTTCTCACACAGGTAGGCAGTTGTTTAACCATGTTGTGAGAGATGCAGGCTTTTACGCCTGTCTTCACTGTCTTTAGGGTGTTGTTTTATCATACTTGCAGATTCACTGCCTCAAGCGAGCCGCTGTCACTCTTAGCATCATGTGAGAAGCAGTAAAGGAGACCTGGGCAGTTCTTCTCCATCTGTATTTTTCATCAGGAAGCAGTTGCCAGCCTAGAAGCTCCTCCAGGCTCCTTTTATGCTTCCTGGTCAGAATGTGATCGTGTGCATATCCCTGGTTATGCGAGACTGGGAAAATAGGCTCCTGCTTCTTTGGTCTTTTTAGAGAAAGGGAGACAAAGGACAGTCCTGAGAGTGGTTTTGGAATAGTACCTTCCACATGGGATGTGACTAGTTTTTCCTCATGTTCAGCAAATTCACTGCTGCGTGTCCTCAGAATGAAGGTATACTGTGAGGTACACAAACTTGTGCCCTAAAGTTCAGCACCTACTGGAAGTACAGCAGTGAGATCCATCACATGCCTTGAAAGTTCTATTTCTTCTTTGCAAGCTGATGGCTTAGGCTAAGGAACCAATTTAGAGAAGGGAAATGACAGGAAAACAAAACAATATATCCAAGTATACAGCTCCATTATGATCTGGGTTAATCCAAGGATAACATGTATCTTTGTAGAGCAATATATGTGCATTTATGCCCTTGAAGTATCTTGTTATAGAATTATTTCTCATAAGTGGAGTTTGAATATGAACAGAGAATTAAAGGCTGTAAAGTCCAGCACCAAGCTTCCTAGGGTGCAAAAGTCTACGCTACTGATATGGACCAGCCAGTGAGGGAGTAGAGATAAGGGATCTTAATAAAAATGACAAGTCCCTAGACAAAAAAATGTGTTTTTGCTTAAAGAACAGATGAACTAGTTCAAGATAAGGGAATGTAAAAGATATCAGAGAAAGGAAACCTGGACATTTATAAATGCTGTTGTCTTAATAAGGGGTAAATCTTATGATTGGAAGATAAACATACAACTTAATTGTAATGCCTTTGTGTCTAATTCTATGTTAAAGCCTCTTGCTCTGACGCAAAGGACTAAGGTCTATACCTTGTTTTATATTTATTTATTTATTTATTTAGTCTTTTTGAGACAGGTTCTCACTGTGCAGTTCAGGCTGGCCTTGAGCCACTTTACAGCCTAGCCTGGTCTCAAATTCACAATGATACTCCTGCCTCAGCCTCCCAAATGCTGGGATTACAGGCATGCACCTCCGTGTCCTACGGTGCCTTGTTTTAAAAGTAGAGGCATTAATGAATGAAAAGAATTAGTGAGTGTAGTTTTCATATGTGACAATTTAAAATACACCTCCAGGGGCAGCCAAATAGCTTGTGGACTAAAGCGCCTGCAAGCAGGCACAGGAGCTGGGGGTTCCATCCCCCAACCTGCTATGTCGGCCCTGTCCCTGGGGCGAGCTGAGATGGCGAATGAGACTGGACATGGTGGTTCGCGCCTGTAATCCCAGCACTTGAGAGGCTGTAAGCAGGTGGATCACTGTGAGTCCAATCTAGCAGTGAGACCCTGAACACCCTGTGGACCCTTCCCTAAAATACAGGAAAAAAAAACACATCTCCATCATTTATAATCATGCTATATCTTTTCTACAAATTGTTGGTTTAGATTAGAAGCACAGCAACCCAATTTACTAATTGTTGTTTTTATTGCTGTAGATGTAAGGAAGCACACCAATCTTATTTGTGGTTTAGTAACAAATGGAAAACACTATGATACAAATTATTCACTTAATTGCAGGAATAATGGGAAAGGAAATTTGAATAAGACATGGGGAAATGCAATAGGCTTACTTGTTGCAGAAGGTTTAATAAGAGAGGGGATTGGATTACACAGGAAGAACAAAATTTTGGACAAAGAATGTCAGATATTACACATTAAGAAGTAGAATGATGGAACTTTTTATATCTAGTATTATAGTATACATTCTTTGAGGGTAAAAACTGTTCTCTAGTTTTACATTTATCCACTTAACATGTACTATGCCACTATAGAGAGTCAAAAACAAAGAAAAAATAATCCTTGGTTCTCTACACCCATGCTCTACTAGAAAAGAAACGATGATTATGCAAAACTCTGAAATAGACTATTCTAAATCCCACAGTTGCAAAATAGAACAAATTCTTAGAATTCTGGATAAGGAATGATGATCTCTAGCTGATTGCATCAGGAGAGACTTCAGAGAGGGGGAAACATCTGAGATGGGTACTAAGAAGACAGCAGCACTGCGCCCCCAGCAGATGGAAGAGAACTGGAGGTGTGGATGAAGTGCTGACGGCAGAAGGAGGTCGCGGTGTAGAAAGCAAGGAAACATCTGGGCTCTTGGTCCGTGAGAGCTCTCTGAGTGGAGAAGTGAAAGGCAATGCTTCAAGCAGGAGTTGAAGTTGGTTCTGGAGAACCTGCTAGGATTTAGTTAAGGCCTTTGTGCTTCCCAGCCTTGAATTTTCTTTGACAAAAAAAAAGAGTTACAGTGGCTTTTGTGTACCTGATAGGTCAATATAATTCTTCCAGTGAGGATATATTCCCAGACCTGTGGTGGATTCCTGAAACTGCGGGGAGTACTAAGCCCTAAGTACACTGTGTTTTACACACACACACACACACACACACACACACATGCAAGTGCACACACACAAAATAAAGGTCCAAGTTTAATCTATAAATAATTATGTAAGAGATTAACAACAATAACTGAGATAAAGTAGAAGAATTATGACAATATAATAGAATAAAGGTTACTTAAAATTTATGAATTGTTTATTTCTGGGGTTTCCCCCTTAATATTTTTAGGCCTTGCTTGATTACAAGTCACTGAAACCAAGGAAAGCAAACTTGTAGTAAGGGCACACTATTAGTTTTTGAATGGAGGGAGGGTCAGGTGGCCCAAACCGTGCTCTCATTCCACACATTTGGCGAGTGCTTAACACTGTTAACAGGTAATAACTGGATGATAACAGTTTTTCATTAGCTGCAGAAAAAATTGTGAGCAGAGAAGCCACCTAAAAGGTATTGAGGATGTCTAAAATGTTAGCAGGAACAAGCAAGAGAAAAACAAGGTAGCTTTTTAATTTTTGTACTGGGGATCAAGCTCAGGACCGTGTGCTTGCCAGGCAGACACTTATCATGGAGTCATATTCCCAGAGAAGCAGGTCTTTCTTCCTGTGACCAGTACTCATCTCTACCCCACCTGCAAACATTCCTATCACAACTACATTTCTCAGGCTTTCCTCTCATCAGGCTTTGGATGCAATCCAGAAAGTGAGATCCCTTACATAAGAGCCGGAAGGTAAAATATTGGTGGAGGTTATTATTTTCATGGCAGTGGTAGTCTTGGCAGAATTACTTTTTTGTAGTGGACAAACTTCACATCCACAGTCTAGTGGCCAGCTTCATGAATGTGAAGCAACTACGAAATGGGTGGCCATCTCTTAACCCCTGGGTACTGACAATGATTCATAGCTTCCTAGTTATAACCTCAAAACCCAGTAGTGTCATGACCTTTAATAGAGCTTCCTCACATTTCTGTGCCTCTTTCAATGATTTTGTTCTACCCAATACCTGTGTTAAACTTCTGACTACTTTAGATATTTAAAATAGTCTCCACTTTCTGCAATGAACCTCAACAGGAAAAGGGAACAAGAAGATGTGCATGGCAGATGGAAAGAGTCACTCAGGGGCTGGTCAACATGGGACTAAAAGAGTGACTCAAGTTGGCTCCTTTATACTACAAAGGGCATCAAAGTATTTCAGTCCACTCTGCATAGCTCCACTTCGATCTCTCTCTCATTTACCTAAAAAAGAAATATCTTTCTCAGCTTACAAAATCAAATATATTCATTGCAGAAAGCTTTGGAAATATGGCAAATTATAGAGAACAAAATTAAAAGGGCCTGTAATTATGCCAAAGATAACTCTCAAGTCGGTAAGAATGCAGGTGAATTGTTGAAGTTGTGTTGACCATCAGAAAATGGTCCTCTAGCCAGTGTACTTGTTTCTTCATTGTCCATGTAATACCTCCTGTGATGGTTCTGTTATGACTGTCTCCTTGAAATGGCTGGTCACTGTGGTACACAGCTGGTCACTCTGATGCATAATGTAAAAACCAATCGAAGACAGCCATGTATCAAAACCTTTCTCCCCGAGCCTTCGAGACCTGACATTTTGAGGGACAGTTGATGCCTTGTCAGTGTCCATCTGATGTTAAATAAATCTGCCTCCAAATCCCAGGTGTCATTCGGTCTTTCTGCTGGCTGGTACAGAGTGACAGCAAACTCAATATAGGAGTGGTAAGTTAGATGAACATTTCTTTCTTCTTCATATTAAAGCAATTATTCAAGCATAAACAATCCAGGGATGATACGTTGGCTCCACAACCACCGCCACTCAGCCTCCTTTTCTCTTCTAATTTTGCTATTCCTGACAAACACCTCACTGACCAAGACAATTGATGTAACCCACTCTGTCATGGCTACTTTCCAGCCAGTAGGAAGGGAGAGAGAAAAATAAGAGCATCCCCTTCTCTTTAAGCAATCACACAATACATTTTTTTTCTTTTCTCCTTGTTCACAGGGCTTTACACCTATTTGAAGAACAAGCTGAGAAATGTAATCTTATTCTTGGCAGCTGTGGACTTAGGGAAAAATTGTGCATTCCATCCAAAGAAAGAAGAGGAGGAGGACAGGCACTGGAGGCCAGTCAGGAATTGCAGTGGCATGGCTGTCACTAGCCGTCCCTCTGTCACGGAATCTTGGTGTGTTTCTTCTCTGGACTTCTCAGGTTCCAGGATTACTCCATTCCAAGTGATAGCTTTAATTTTTCTGCTGATGTCATTTTTTGGGTCACTTTTACCTGTTCTTTCCTGGAAAATTTATGTCCTGGAATACTTTTAGGATTACTTTATGTTATAAAATTGTTATTACTTGGAGCAAGACCCTGCCCGTAAGTGCCTGTTTCAGGGAGTCATCAAACTGCTCAAAAGGCTGGTGGGCTTCGAAAGCGTCTCCCTGGCTTTTGCTTCTGTGCAGAAGCTGGCGAGTGCCAAGCGGGTGCTGGAGCCAGGAATTAATCCTGATACGGCTGCCAAGAAGAACCTCAGAAACATACAAATAAAAGTGAGTCAAAGAAGAGCAAGATTAAGTTCCTGCATCCAGGCTACAAGGCCAAGCCATAGAGAGGCCATAGCTTGCACCAGGTGGAGTAGCGGCTGCCTGTGGGACAGGGCGGGACACGACTGGACAGAGCGAGCTGGGGCGCTGCTCTGCTGGGCACAGGTGGCGCGGCTTTGTCATTTACACTAAACCTCGGTGTGGACTGTATAATGCACATAGACTAAGGATATCACGTTATTTTTTTTTAATAGAACGTTTAATGTTGATAAAATCATTATTATTTGGGCGAAATGGCACACACCTGTAACTCCAGCTCTCAGGGAGGCTGATGCAGAAGGACTGTAAGTTCAAGCCCAACCTGGGAAACTTAGTGACTCAGCGAGACCTTCCTCAAAAAAAAAAAAAAAAAAAAAATGAAAAGAAAACTCGGAATAGAGCTCAGTGTGAAGGCCCTGGGTTTAACCTCCAGTCCCGCACCAAACAAAACAAAACACCTGTATCATTTCATCTTCTACCACTTGCCTTTTCTTCTTTTTATTAACTGTCTACCTGAAAACGTAACACTTTTGGGGCCCTCAAAACAACCCTGTACAGTGATAACTTGGAAAGTAATCAACATGGCCTTTAGATCATTTTTCCAAGAACATCTGCAGGATGTATTGTCAGTCTTCCTCCTGACCCATCATTTTATCTTATCTTCTAAACGTGAAGTAGTTCTGGAAACATCTTCCTCACAGCTTCTCAGAATTAACAGCAGCCCTTGTGCCTCTCAAAGGGAAGGCCAAGCTATGTCCCTCCTGTGCTTTTCAGGGCTACACATTGGAATGCAAACTGTGTCCCTCTGATTTTCAGCCAGGATTCTTTCTGAGTTCTTTTGATTCAGTGAATTTCTTCCAGCCACATTCTTCCCCCATTTTTACCACTATTATATTACAAATCTCTCAGAGACTGAGCTTCCCCTGACCACAGAAATATATGCAGAGATTTAATTAGCATATTCTATAGATGAATTTCTCTCATGGTTTCTTTGAGGCTAAGCAATGCTCAGTGAACATCTGACATCACTCTTGAACCAACTGTGGCTCTTATCTACAACACTCTGGGCTTCCCAAAGGTACTGGCTTTTAGATGGAAGGACAGTTGGCTTGTAACACTGTCTCTCCTAAGGATTCAGTTCCTGGCTGTGACAGTTCCTACCTAAATAATGTAGCGGTGATTTTTCAAGGACATTGAGGTCCACTCCAGTACAGTTCACTGTCTAATTTCTGTAACTACAATAACACAAGGAAAAGAGTTTTCTGGGTTTTTATTAGTTAACGATATTCTAAGTTAGGCCACCATAAAAGCTTAGTGATTTTAAACCAATAAAGATTGATTAGCTCATGCCATTTGTCCTCTGTGGGTTGGTGGGAGGAGTCTGGCATTTTGAAGACCCCATACTGTGGTCCAAACATTTCAGGGAAGACAGAGAGTGCTAGAGGACCCAGAATCGGTCATGTAGTACTTCCGCCAGGAGGAGACCACATCACTTCTACTCGACTGTTAGCACCAGGAAGTACAACCTACCTTATGTTTGAAAGAAGAGATAACTGGAAATACTTAGAGACCAGCACTAATGACCTCCACAGAACCTCAGAGAAGTCTAGTGAGCTGTAGTGATTAATATTCACAAGCTAGTATTCGATCCAGACTAACTTGAGATAATTGCAGTGGGCATTTCCCAATCTCACTGTTTCAATCAAAGGAAATCACTTTCATTATTTTGCTCCTAATTACTTTGTATCTCTTTCAAATTGTTCCTACTTCAAAGTACAATCAAGAATATGTTCTGAGCGCTCTGGTGCAGATCCCAGGCCTGCCTCGGCTTCTGGCTAGCGTCTTCACCCTGGCACTTGGGCTGTCCTTGAGTGTCTGCCCTGTCTGCTCCCCTCCCCCACCACTCTGGGTGCCTTGCATAAGCATCCCTGTTTCACTGGATAGCAGCAATACACAAATGCACCTCATTGTTGGAAAGGAACTGCCTTCCGCCTGCCAAGGACTAGCGCAGACACACAAAGCAGTATCAGGCAAGACTTCATATCAAAGGAAAAACCCTGCCTCTGTGCCTCTCCCTTCTGCCTTGTTAGTATTCTTATGGCCCCAGGGGCCCAGGGTGTCCTTGCCAGGCCACCTCGTTTACCCAGCCTCCCTCCTGTTCCTTGACACCTGAAGTGTTCAAAATGTTGGGTGATTAGAAATGTAAAGCCACAAAGAAATATTTACTCTGTGAACTCTATTTGAGTAAGAGAATAGAATACTTTCCTTGTTCCACGCAACAACACACTGAAAGAAATTTCTGCCTGGGGGCCTTATGGGGAGAAAAAAAAAGCACAGAGTAAAACTCCCCTACTGAGGAAGGCAGGGTGCACCATAAACAGAACAGGGGGAGCTTCGCAGGAGCACAAACGAGTGAGCGCTGAGGTGGAGGCGGGCTCTCCTGGCACTCAGAGCCCGAGGAAGGAGGGCTGTGCCAGGCTGGAGGCCCAGGGAAACTGCAGGCTCTGTGTTTGACTCAGTGTAAGAATTCACATCTGAAGCTTTCAGGAACAGGAAAATACTGTGTTTTATAAGGAACATGAAAAAAAAATGCAAAGAGGAACTTGTAGGAAAAAAGAGGATAGAAACATTACTCTGGTACACAAGTAAGACCTGTTCTGCGTGCTCAAGAGCTCTTCCAAAAAGATCCACTGACCTTCCAAATGCGATGGAGGTTAAAAAGTTTTAATGTCAAATATTTTGAGAATTGGAAGGGGAATTAAAACATAGCCTTTTTCCAATTTTTTATTTATTTTTTATTTTAATTTTTTTTTTTTTAAGGTAAGGCTTGGGAATGTTAAGGGTTTGCGCTTGTTTGTTTGTACTTCTTGTTTTATGTTATTTTCGCAGTCACACAGCTGGTGTCAGAGATGAAGCCATAGCAGGAACCCCAACTTTTGCTTCTTAGGGCTGGGCTGGTAAGTGCATCACAGTGGTGCTAGGTTGGGTGCGAGCCCTGCACGCATGTCTACAACTTTGTCAAGCACAGTGTTCTTAACGTGATGACTTCAGCCCTTTGACTCAGATCTTCCACTGTAGCCAAACCTACTGCCCTGTTCCAGAAGCTTCCCAGAATGGTAGTAATTAGAGAAGAACAGGAAAAAAAAATGGATGGGACCCAGAGAAAATGTCAGATTGCTAGTATTGGGTGGAGGTGGTGATAATGCATTTGCATGACTTCTCCTTTTCTGAGTACTACCTGTGACCACACGTTCTTAGCCTGAAGTCCATAGTGAGGACTGAAGCATTCAGTATGAGAGGACAATTGCATCTTTCAGAAAACTTTCACTGAGATGCTGTGCTCCCTTCACTATAAATGTAGGCAGCATCCCAGGATGATGTTTGCAATACTTGTGCTTTACCACTTCTAGAAATAAATATTTTCTCCTAATATTTACTTAAAATATCTTTCTCTTTGCAGTGATGATATGTTTTTTGCTCTTCTACTAGATTTTGTTATATAGTGGTTAATAAATAAGGATATATATTGTCATGTTACAGATTTTTATGTTTTGTTAACAGTATTAGTATAACTGGATTTTTAAAAATAGTTTAGATATTTTATTTTAAGCAGTTAAGGCATTATTCTGAGAAGTGGTCCATAGACTTGACCCAACTGTCAGCAGGGTCTCTGGCATGTGAAGGGTGAACAAGTGTCAGCTTGCTGATGGATTCCCATGTCTCTAGGTCCTGTCTCCCTGCCCCATGCCCTGCAGGCTCAGAATGACAGAAATGATCACTTGTCATTCTGGTTTGGAGAGCTGCCAGTATCTCTTGCCGCAGTCTGCTTTTAATTCCAGGGTATGTCAGCCTTTGAAAATTGGCACAACTATATCACAAAATATGACAGAGAAGAATCCATTGTTTGGCATTGTTATTAAAATGAAGGTCGATAGGGAGATCGTGATATTTATATTAAGGAGGTTGTCTTCACACTTCCCATGGAAGTTGATTTTTCTCAGGGATATGGCACTCTATGTCCACTCCGGGAGAAATCAGGATTTTCATAGCTACGTTGGCATGGTCAGTAAATGCTCAGCCTTACTATGAAGCTAACACAAAGACGTTTGAAAATACGAAGACATGGTTTTCTACTTCTCGATAGGCCAAGGGTTCTAAAGATAATTCTCCAGATTGTTAGGATGTCATAGAATAGGTATTTTCATAAGCTGCCCAAGACCAGGCTTTGGGACAGCCTCTGTAGATGGTGATTTGGGCTGGAGGCTTTAAAGTACTTTATACACTATAATTTCATAATTAGAAATATTTCCTACAGACAACACTATATGAATATAATTTCAAGGACATTCTTCAAAGCACTATTTGTAACAACAGAGAATTAGAAACAGTGTGAATGCTAATACCCAAAGGCTGATGGTATAACTTTTGAGCATTTGTAGAAGGAATAGTCACGTGGCTAATTTAAAAAAAGTTCTGAAAATATGTAATGATAAGAAAATATATAAGTGTAATGTTAGGTTTAAAATTCAGTACATACATGTATGTTTAAAATCATCTCTTTTTATTTTTAGTTTAAAAATACTTGCTGCATGCATTTGTAATATTATGTATGGATAAATATCTATTTAAAAACTGGAAAGAAAGGTGTCAAAGTGCAGGTTCTGGCAGTTTTGGGCAGTGGTATTTTTTAATGGTTTTTGCTTACTTCTTTTATACCTGTTTGTCTTTTGGCATTTGATGAGCACTAGGACATCGTTTTTAAGAGATGAGCTGGTGCCACAAGAGCTAGTATCTATTTACAGTCCCTGCTCGTTGCTCCAGACAACTATGTTTTGCTGGTTGCTACTGAGTGTTATTTTTTTTCCCTAACCTTTGCTCTCTTTCCCCACCATTGGCTTCCAGATGTCGGAGTTAACCAAGTGTGGGACTCTAGCTTAAATAGAAGATTCAGAAACCTCACCGGGGTTGCCAATCCAATAGTCAGCACTGACGTGAATGTCAACCAGAACCTCTTGGCATCGTGAAAAAATCGCCCAATGCCTTTGTAAACAAAACTGGGGACCGAGCTTGAAATGGGGTGAGAATTTGTGTAGGTATCTGCCCATATTCCCTCTGTCCCTAGTTTGATTGTGTCTTCCCTTCAGGAAGGGAGATGAAAAATAACTCTATACCAGCTTAACCTTGGCAGACATTTGATTGAATATGAGGAATTTCCAACAGTAAGTAATTATTTAGCATATAGTATTTAAATTGGCTGGAAAAAAATCTACTTGGGTAGAGGGAAACATATTTTCTATTGATTTTGCTTTGAAAGTAAGAAAACAAAGGGGGTTTTTATTTAAAAGTTCTCTTAGTTGCAGTGTCTTTTAGAAATCTGAAAACACTGGAGCCTATATTCCCTTCCTCCTCTTTTTCTTAAACTTGGATCAATTTTCTCCTGGGTGAAGTTTAAAATAATAAAAACTGGGAAACCATTTACTCAATGCCTCCTGTTGCATAGCAATCTAAACAAACAGGCCTCTTTCCTCTGTTAAGAACTTCCAATAAAACAAATCACAAAGGTTGTGTTTAAAAAGATGATTTTCAAGAGTACTTTTTAAAAACTTCCTCTTAAAAAAAATAGAAAGGCAAAAGATTATAGGAAAAAAACTTACCCCTCAAAACAAAACGAAAACCAAACAAACTCAGTTTAACTATTTAGTGACTCTCTTCTCATGTCACTGCAGAGATCAGAAAACTTTTTCATTCGCGGCAAGGCCAGAGGAGCTAAGCTGGACCCATGAATGCCGAGCTAACTAATGCAGAAAAACAACGAGATAATAGTAACGATCAAGCATCCTGTGTTTTCTGTGTTTCAGTCTCTGTGCTATGTGAGCTGTCTCCTATCCTCTTGCAAGGCTTTCATATGGATTATCTCTCATTTGAACCCTGGACGTTCTCTGTCCTCCTCCTCCTTTTCCCTGCCCAGGGAGGATGGGCTCTGTGGACTGTAGCAAAGGGCTCCCGGGCTCTCCCAAGAGCACTGACACGAGAGAGGAGGGGGTGGGGGAGATCGGGTATTTATTTCCCTGGCTCCATCCCTGCTGGTCATGGGCAGGTTGGCTGTGTCCCTTCACCCAGAGGAACAGCTCCTGCCAGGCTGCCCTCACCCCACTGGCTACCCTCCCTGAGCTCCAGGAATCACTCCTTACTCCTTACCCTCCAGGCCCAGTGGGAGGAAGAAGCTTCCTGCTTCTAGGACCTTCATAACCAAGTAAACTCTTACGGCCACAGAGTCACAGACAACGTAACACAAAATCAGTCAGATATCACTTTGCTATATGTTCTATAATGTTTTAGAAATAATATTTATATTTTAAACTATCTTTTCAAAATCATGGTCTTTGGTATCAAATAGTTTTGGTAGACTAAGTTCTGTCAATATTGAAAATATGGACAAACTATTCAACTAATAGATCCTTTTTATATTAAAAAAATGAAAGGGCAACAGTAATACCTTCCTTAATTATATTATGAGAATTTAGTTTTACACAAATCTCAGATTATAAAATATGGCAGATAAATATCTTACTCGTCTTTTATTCCTTTTGCCTCCAATAATGGGGTCAAATCCAGCCTGCATTTACTGAATGCTTGTGTGCTGTGTATTATTCTACTACATGACATCATTATGTATTTTACAAACATCAGTGTATCGGCAGCAACCATGTGCATCATCATTCTCCCTATTTTATGATTGGAGAAACTGAGATAAAAGAGGTTAAGAAACTTGGCCAAGCTTGCCAGGGCATAAGATAAGAGCTCTAATTCCCATTTAGATTGCAGATTTTTTAGGGTAAAACCCCACACATCACACTTAATTCTGTCATTTCGAAAAGCCTAACAGGATGTCATCCATACAGTAGGTGTTCAATAAATGTTGGCGTCGTTCCAAGAGCAGCGGCAAGTAAGCGAGGGTCGCAATAGTCGGGGGCCGGGACAGCCGCACAGCCCAAGAAGCAGCTGCTTTCGTGCGCAGCTAAGAGCTCATCTGCTGGGGCCCTGGTAAACGAGGAGGAGCAGGAGCTGATGGAAGACAGACAGCAGGGAGCAGCCAGCGGGGGTGGGGCAGGGAGAGGAGGACCTGCGCTGGGAGGCCAGCAGGGTGGAAAGCGCGAACAAGGCCCAGACTCGCTTCCCAGCAACCCCCTCGGCCCTGAGGTAGTCCTTCTCTCTCCATCCTGGGGCCAGACCCCTGAAGCACCTTGAAAAGTCCTCAGCTCCAGCTCCCCCTCGATGAGCCCGCTCCTGCCGCCACTCGCACCTGAGCCAGCAATCAGAGCTTTCTGGGATTTCTGTTCTAAACACCTAGAGCCCAGGAATCCTTCTGCACCAATACAACTGTCACTCACCCCAAGCATGGGACATATGGCTGAGCATCTGGGAGGAGGCAGATCAGCCAGGAGTGCTGGCAAGCACACAGGCTCTCATTATAATGGACGTGTCACCTCAATCCTCTAGTAAGCATTCCCGCTCCTCTTTGCGTGGTGAAACATAAAGGAAGAGATTTCTGTTCGCAAATGCCAGAGCTTGTGCTGGAGACACTAACTTGACATTTCCTCCAATATCTCTTGAGTATCTTGGCCAGGTCGGCCATACCAATGGCACCGCAGAGCGTACAAAGCAGTGCCCGGCTGTTTATTGTTTTAGATAAAACTGAACGTGATATACTTTATATGACTGTCTTCGGCCTCCCTAGTCTTCTTCAGGGTTTTCTGAAAGCAGAGCTGTGGGCAGCCCTGAAGTCAGTACTTGGCTCTGAGACACTTTGTTGTTCCAAGACTACGGGGTGCGGGTGGGAGGGTCACTCTTGTCGTTTTTTCCTAATCCTCTGGCTTCACAAATCTGGTGAGCTGCGTGATTCACATGACCGGTTTGTGGTTTGCTGCAGTTCTTAAAAACGAGCTTACTAAAATGTTACTGAAGACCCAGAGGGTTCGCCTTCTGAAAGTCACACTAATTTCCTCATCTGCTTTCGGGCCAAGTGATTTACTCATAATTTTATTAGGGTTTTTATTCCAGGGAAATCCTTTATCTCTGATTATCACCATAATGGAACTTGATAGAACTTCTACCAAGAATTCAACCCTCTGCACGTAACTTCTGTCCCCTGAAAAACATGGAATACATAAAACTGTCACCAACAGTAACCATACTGAATGTGTGCAGACCCCAGCGTCTTCAGTTATAACAGGAATTCCTCATGCAAGTAGGGAGGGGATTTTTGTCAAATCTAGGGTCCTAGTGAGAGGAAAAACCCAATCTAAGTGGCTATAAATCTGAGTTTACAATGATATTAGTTGACTGCAACTTGTGTGGGTTGTAAATGTGAAGCTACAATAAATAGTCAAGTTTCTTTGAGGATTTATTTGAGGACTTTTTTATTAGCTTTGAGAAATTACAGTATCTCTCTCAGGAAATTCTCATCTGCTGTCACAGTTTATTGCTGTTATTCCTGTGGTGTACACAAAATCTCTTAAGATTTTTGCTTCTAATGTTTTTCCTTGGATATACATATCCTGTGTTTCCCAGGACAGTGGTGTCACAAACCGGATGAAGGCAAAGGGGAAGCTGGAACCTCACCTGGGCCTGGGAGCGGCCCCTTCCCTGCCTGCCCCAGCCTGGCTTCTCCAAATAAGACTTTGGAAGGAGCTAATCTCTTTCTCTCTCTCTCTCTCTCTCTCTCTCTCTCTCTCTCTCTCTCTCTCTCTCT
>NW_004524762.1:894022-898084 GCF_000260255.1 Octodon degus | reverse complement strand
TCTCTCCCCCCCATCTCTTTTTCTTTCTTTTTTTTCTTCCGCTTTTTGACCACAAGCAAAGTCCTGTCTCCTTGATTCTCTGAAAGTTACCCATTCTTGAATTTTACCCTTAACCACAGAGGAGGGGAGGGAATAGCTTAGGTCAGGAAATATGGAAAGAATGTTAACAATTTACCACTAAAATATACATTAAGAATATTTTCAGCAAGGGTAATCTCCACATTGAGCTTCTAAATCTAGGATTCTGTCATCATGTCACCATCTTCACGTTTAAGTGTGCACCCCTTTTGGCCTGAATCCATCCTGTTCTACATGAGCTCTCTGTGCAAGTGGGACTGAGAAAAAGTAGACAGGAGAAAACTCCGTTTCCTTCCCTAGTCAACATCCAACCACACTGGTTACCAGTGGTGAAGGGGTGAGGTTGAAATTCTGTGTGTTTTATGCAAGCTTGTGCATATGTACTATGAGATTTTAATAGGTATGAAAATACATGCACAAGTAGTGTCTTCAATTCAATCCAATAAACTCATCATAAAAACTTAACATCATAGTATTTTGGCATTTGCAAGAACAAAAGGAACAAACAAGGGGTTGCCATTTCAGGTCCTTTTCTATAAAGGATCACAGAATGTGGCTTGGGTGTCACTTGAATGTCCCCTCAAGGAGTCCTATGGTGGAGCCACAGCCTTCAGTGTGGCAGTGCTAGGAGGTAGAAGGAACTGGAGGCAATCACGTTCAGCAAAGCCATCCAGACACAGAAAGACAAGTACTACATGTTATCTCATGGATGTGGAAAGTAAAGAACAGTTGACCTGAAAATAGAACAGTGGTTACTCGGGATTGGGAAGGGCACAGGAGGGGAAGTTGTAAGGATTAGAAGAAGAGTCTTGTGCTTGTGTGTAAATACCACACTGAATTCCATTATTGTTACAACTAATATGTGTTAATAAATAAATACAAGTATAATGTTTAGAAAAGAAGTAACGGGACCTCTAGGAGCTAAGACCTTGTAGGAGGTCATTAGGTCCCTGGAGGCACCTACCTTCAAAGGAATTAAGGCCTCTTCATAGGGCCTTGGCTAGTTCTCCTGAGAGGGCTGCTATCAACGAGCAAAGCTGTTTCGCTCTGTTTTCTGGCTTTTTGCCTCTCCGTGTGATCTTTCTCTTTTGCACCAACTCCCAGGTTGTAAAACCTAGGAAGCTTACACTAGAAGTCAAACTCATGGGCAATCTGAATGTAGACTTTCAGAGTCTGTCCTATGAAACGGATATATCTCTTTTCTTTATGAATTACCTACCCTCAAGTATTTTGATGTAGCAATGCAAATATGCTAATATAATTAGAAAGGATTACCAATTTTTTCATCAATTCCCTCATTTTACAATTAACCAAAATTACACTGCCAGTGTCCATATATATTATCTAGTCCTTACAATACTGCTAGAGTGGGTTCTCTCGATTTTGGAGATGGTAAACAGGCACAGGGAGATGAGGTAAGCCCCAAGTGAGGTGGTGGAGGAATGACTGAAATGCAGCCACTGAGCTTCCTAACTCAAACATCCGTTGAGAGACTGCACAAGGACTTGAACTTGTGTCTCCTGGCAACCACCCTTGCTCTTTGCCCTGCTCTGGGGTGAGTGAATGGCTGCTAGCTGGCTGGCTTTATGCACTCTTTTGTGACATGTCTCACGCTGGCTTGGAGTGGCTGTCATGATGCAAGATGGATATATGTTTCCCCAAGGGTTTAGGCAAATGCCTCCCCAGACATGCATGCCAGGCTGCATCTGTTACTAATGGGATTTCCAGATCTCTGCCTCTTCAGGAGTTCCCATTTGGCAGCCCTGCATATTCGTGAGTCTAATGTGTGTACTTATGCTTCTCAGCTGTTCCTGTTTGGCAGATAAATGACAATGGATGTGGTTATGTTAGATTTGAGGGCAGACTTGCTGTGAGTTTAGCCTTCTGAGTCCATCTCTGCAGGAACTGAAGCTACCTTAATAGTGTGATATGTAACGTGAGGACGGAGACCTTGGGTATGTCCAATATTCTTCTTTAATTACTAAGAATTCATCTGTTATTTCTTTGTAAGTAAATATTCCTTAAAAATATTTCCTATTCTCCTTTCGTAAGTGACATATATATTCAAAGTCATTGTCTTGTTCAACTTTTCTGTATAGATTCTTTAGTTTGGGGCATTAAAATATTTGAAAACAATTATTAAATACAAGAACATCACTTTGTTTTTTTTCCATAATTTTATTGAGAAACAAATAGTAATGAGACAGTTTCAAATCAAATTGGTAGGACAGATTCAATAATTAACACATTGCATACATTCTTCCTAGTGGTTAATTGCTGTACAAGATGCAGACATGATATCCTATTTACAAACACTATTAGAACAAATCCCTCTATTCATTAAGAGAATGTAACTATGTATCTATCCTAACCATTTTGAATACATAGATACAAAATGGACATTCATCTGTATCCCCTTTTTTTTAAGTTCCGTTATTTGAATATTATAGGTGTGTAAACTCAGCAAAATATTCTAAAAGAGTCCACTAGTCCATAATAATATTGGGTCTTCTGCTTCACTGGCAATGTCAGAAATTGTTGACCTGAGTCTACTACAGCTCAACATAACAGCATGGCTTTACTTCTTATACTTTGTTTTTATACTTTTCTGCTGGATAGTTAAGGTAAAGCAGGGCCTATGCAATAAGAGTTGTAGCTTTTGGGTCTGATAAGGTCAGTGAAATCTCCTCAGGATTTATGCTGAGATCCTGTACGTCAGATTGTAGAACCTTTATCAGTGTCAGCCATGTGGATGAGTCACGGCCATTGCTTGGCCAATGTGTTCTCTGTGAAAGCCTGAGAGAATGTTTTCTCTCCATGTGACTCTCCTTAGGCACACCCTACATCATCGATCACTTTCCTCTTTGGCCCCATAATCTCCTTGATCGGAAAATTGGGGACACTACCGAGTTACATGACATTATAGTACAAGTTCTCATATGTCCTGAGTCTTAATTGACCTTAGAAGGCTAGGGCCAAAATGTTGGCTTTCCTTGCAGCCCTCCTTTTTCTCTAATTTGGTCTGCAAACTTAGGTTGTTAACCCTCCAGAAGAGAAGTTCATTGTTATTGCCATACAACCTAGGCTGTTAAGCTTAACCTCACTATCTGTCTGAATATCAAACATCTTAGGCATAACATGAAACAGGTATTTTTCATCAAGTATTGATATGTTGAACTTTAAGTCCCTACAGAATATGGCAAAAAAACCATTTAAAAATTAGAATATATTTTTTAAAATAGGCATAAAGAATGATATAATTCTTATGTTTACACATAAGTACAAAAATCTAACCATATACAACCTTGAAGCAGGACAGTCCCACAATATTCCTTTTCCTGTCTCTTGCCTTCATTCACACCCCCTTCTTTTTGAACAATCATTTACCTGAGAGACAGCACAGCAGCAACTGGCATGTCATGACAAGCATCCCATATTCAGAAGACCAGAATGACAGACACTACAAGCATGAAACTACTATTACAGATTACCATCTTCAGTGCAGTTACTTAGTTCAAAGGTATCAGTATATACAGGTAGTCAGGGTGTGAATCTTTCCAATTAACTGACAGATTCAAAAATCTTCTGGAGATTCTCAGGATCATTGCCTTGCCCATTTTCTACATATAACTGTATGACTTATCACTGTCATGTTCCCTAGCTCTTCTCCTTTCCCTCTCTTAATTACTTAGTCCTCGAGTGCCTGCTTTCTTTTTACTTGTATTGTACTTTTCTATTTGTATTTCTTCTTTTGAGTTCTTACACTAGGGAAATTATATGATATTCACACATATGTGTCTGGATTATTTCACTTATGACTATATTTTCAAATGGCATCCACTTCAATATAAAGGCTTCGAGTTCATCATTCTTTATAGCTGAGTAATATTCCATTGTGTAAAAATACCACATCTTTTTCAACCATTCCTCAGGTGATGGGCATTTTGGTTGTTTCCAAGATTTGGCTATCACAAATTGTGCTGC
>NW_004524762.1:869869-876063 GCF_000260255.1 Octodon degus | reverse complement strand
AAAAAAAAAAGAAAAGAGAATAGAGGTAATCAGGAGGTCTTTTGCAGGCTCCTTTAATTTCACAGACACCTGAGAACATTTTGCTATAGGAAAGCTTGACAAAACTGAGACTATTTATACAATCTATATCATTATTAAATATACATTCAAGAGAAACGCAATTAGTATATCAAAAAATGCATGCACTTCTATGCTTAGTCACAATAGCCAAGACATAGAATCAATGAGATTTCTATTGATATATAAAACATAAAGAAGATGTGGCATATGTACACCTTGGAATATTACTCAGTCACAATTGATAATGAAATCGTGCCATTGTGTCCACATGAATAGAATTGGCTGACTTTAAGTGACATAAAGCCATGCTCAGGAAGACAAATGTTGCACATTCTCACTCATATAAGGAAATTTAAAAAGTTGATCTCTGCTGTAGTCAGGGATCTACAAGGAAAATAGTTTAATATAGGACACATAATTTATAGGACTATTTTATAGTAGTCACCCAAAGAATCAAATACAAAGGAATGTTGGAAGTCTGTCCATACTATAAATCCAGCTGAGGGCCAGGATCCCATTCAATGTCCTGCTTAAGACCAGGAGTCCACGACAGTGTCCTGTATGAGTCCAACTGGAGGCCGAGAGCCCAGAGCAATGTCTCATGCAGGCATGTCTCACAGATCTGCGATGGTAAGGCCCAAAGGTCAGTGGTAGAAGCTAGAAAATCTATGTTAGTGGGCCGAAGGATCTGTGCTTACAGGCTGAGGGATCTGCACAGTAGCTAGGAAGTGATGCTTGAGGAACCAGAGCTCCCCCCAAAAGTACCATAGCCATCCTCAGCAACAGCGAGGTCCTGAGCTCCCTCAGTGATGAGAACAGCTGAATTCCTATCAGAAAAGCCAACATGACAAGTTCCACTAGAGAACCAACAGTCCTAAACAGCCCCCTAACAACACCTCCAGTTCTCCTTTTTATGTTGTTGCCAACAGTCCTCAGGTGGGCCTCCCACACCCAGTACCACACTGATTCAGACCAGATGGGTGTTACAAGTTGACCACCAGTCATCATCCACTATAATCTTATAGAGGCCCACAGTGGAATAGCGGTAACTAGAGGCTAGGAAGTGCAGGAAGGAGAGAAATACAGAGATCATTGGATAGTGTATATTAAAATAAGTTAGGTAAGATAAATTCTAATCTTCTACAGCATAGTAGGTTGACAGTAGTTTGTAACAATTTATTATATATTTATAAAGAGCTAAAAGATAGGAGTTTAAAGTTTTCAAAGAAATAATAATTGTTTAAGGAAATGAAAATGGTAATTACTCTGATTTGATTATTGCATATTGTTAAAATGTATCCAACCCATCACAAGCAAACTCCATAAATAGGTATAATTATTATAAGTGAATTAAAAATTTAAAGATTTTATAACAATAGCTGGGCATGGTGGTACACACTTGTAATTCTAGCACTCAGGAGGCTGAGGCAGGAGGATCTCTGTGAGTTTGAGGCCAGGGTGGGCTACATAATGAGTTAGAGATCAGTCTGAACTGCATAGCAAGCATCTATCTCAACAGACAAACATAATCAGAAAAGAAAATTACCCCTCAACTTATCTGTCTTAACTTGGTTGTAAATTCCTGTCAGATGACTGGTGCATAGATGATGTATAACCAAATGTATGAGACTGTAGTGAAGAATGGGACACATCTACTTCCCTTGAAAAGCCTAGGGCTGTGATATTGGTAAGAGATAGGAGAACTGGGCTGGTATTTGGGTCAAAATGTGGGTCCAGGGTGTCTCAACCACTGGTGCAACAAGCCTAGTCCTAGCCACTCCTGGTCCCTAAAATAAAACCTGCTCAGAAAATAATCAGTTTTCAAAACGAGGGATCAAAAAAGCCAGCCCCAACCAGCCTATCCTTACCTTCTCTGCTGTCACAATTCTCCTGCTCGGTGACTGCTCTGTAAGACAGGGAAGACAAGGAGAGTCAGACTGAGGCTGGTATTTCTGATCCCTAGTTTTCAAGGCTGAATCTTTTCTGGCTAGGTCTTATTTTCAGGGAAACACAGTCATTTAGTTGCAGGTAATCCTCCAACCCATCCAACTTCTTGTGTATCTTAACTTGAAGCAAAATACAGTACTTTGTAGGATGGGCCTGATAGCTCAGCAGACTAAAGCACCTGCTTAGGTAGACACAGAGGCAGGGGTTCAATCCTTGGCATGCTGTACTGGCCCTGTCCCCGGGGTACGCTGAGATGGCAATTGAGACTGGATGTGGTAGTGTGTGCCTATAATCCCAGTGCTTGGGAGGCTGAAAACAGGAGGATCACTACAAGTCCGATCTACATAGTGACACCCTGTAGACCCTGTATCCCCTGCACTAAAATACAAAAAACAAAACAAAACAAAAAAGCCCAATACTTTCCAATGGTCAATGTTTAACACGTAAAACAGTTTGTCTATTTTATAATTTCTCAAAAAGCCAAAAAAATTGTTCAACTAGCATGCCTGGTAAATTGTAGTTACAGGCTTTGCTCAGGAGATCATTAATTCAGATTGTTTAGACTAGCAGAAGGACAAAGTACAAGTGGTCAAGTGCATTCCTTACATTCTACTAAACCAAAATGAAAAATAAGTTTGGCCAGTGTGGAAGAGTTGATAGGTGAGTGACAGTTTATGCACTATTAGTGCATAAAAGAATATTGTTTTCTCTTACTTTTTGCAAGACTTTCTTTATAAAACCCAGATATAAACAAGCAAAATGCTGAAGCAACATGTCGTCTGTGAAGTCACTTGGCGTAGTGGCTGATCACCTGTGTCAGCTCGAGCAGTGTAGGAGCTTACCTCCGTCGGCTCGGGGATACACACCCCCGGTGGCTCGTCACTCCGAGGATGTAAAAGGGAAGTGAGAGAGGACGGAGCGTGCCATGTTGTCAGAGGAGCTCCGGTCTTTGCCTTCAGCTTGCACGTCATCTCCTGGCTTCTAGAGCAGACTCTTTAGCTTCCGCCCTGGACCCTTCAGCCTTCCGGTGTAGACTCATCAGCCTTCAGTCACAGATCCATCGCTTTCCTAATACGGATTCACGTGGAACACTGCTGTGAGCTCCAGACCTTGTGCTGAATCCTTCAGTCTCCAGTGTGCAGCACCCTCTGCACGCTTCCTCCCCGGCTCTGTGGCTGATCGTCATAAGCCAATCTTGTAATTTGCTATACAGTTGTACATCTTGTATTATATATGTTCCTGTAGTAAAACCCTGACTGATACACTTGGCTTCTTAAAAGCCCAGTTTCTTTACCTCCAAAGCAGGAATAATGATGAAAACTGAGCCCTCCCTGACTGCTGGGTGGACTCACAAAAGTGTTTCAGAAATAGCTTTGCAAAAGCCAAAGCCCTCTGTGAGAGCAAAATAGCATCAACATCTCATTTTAAATGGCCTACAAGGGAAACTGAGTCCATAAGCCATGGAGTTCGGGGAAGTGTTTCTGAGCAGAACTCACAAGGTCAAATTTTGTATTACTAAGAAGCTAGAAGAAAGTACAGGAATACCATTTTATTTTACCTAATTATTTTTAGTAAATTCCCTCCAGCTGACTGTGCTGTGACTCTTTTGGCATTCAGGATTGTTTTATTTATTTGTTTATTTATTTATTTATTTATTTATTTTTGTGGTACTGGGGATTGAACTCAGGACCGTGTGCTTGCTGGGCAAGTGCTTATTCTACTAAGCTATCTCCCCGGCCACTCAGGATTGTTTTATACAATGCCATGTATTTTGTACTTCTTGTTTATCCATTCAAAGTTGGCAAAATAGTTACAGAAAGTGAAGTTTCCCGTCCTCCTCAGCAGACAGCAGAAATATGGAAGAAATGTACAAGAATGTATTTCCATGTGGGTCTCAAGTAAGAGCAGCATGGGCACCAGTTTGACCCAGGACAATTACAGGGCACGCACACCGCTATGACCCCTTACTGTAGCAGGCCTCAGCAATCAATCACATTGCCTTTTCTCTCTGTGTGCCTAAGGATGGCCTCAGAATCCTTCCCAACACAGTGGTAACTGGATCAGATCAGGGTGAAATCCATTTGTCATGTCACATCTAACCTCTGTTCTCAGCCACAGCTCTTCAGAATCACACCATTACACAGCTATCAGATGATGTCTGCATCCCCTCCCCATGATATTAAAGCAGCATCTTACAGGTTTATAACTTACCCTTTTATTTTCAGAACATGTATAAGCTGTACTTCAATGAAACAAAGAAATCAGGGTAGCAGTTAGAGCCAAATGCCCAGATTGAAATCCCAAAAACGTTTATTTCTCTTCTTCCAGCCACTCAGGATATTTGATCCTTCTAATGCCATTAACTGTTAGCTTCAAACAACTGTGAAGAAGAGGAAACCTGACCCTTGAGCTAGACGGTGTTTATACAGATGCTGCTTCTTCCTTAGCATATTTGGTTAGGAGAAGCTCAAGGAGCTGAAGGCTGAATCTCTGGCATGCATAAATAAAGAGACATTGACACAGACCTTTAGGAGCACTTGCAGGTCTCATCCCAGCACCGGCTAGATCAGAGATTTGCAATCATTATTGAGTATCAATTCCTTTGGCAGTCTGGCGAAGTTTATGAATTCTTCTCAAATTATCATCTTTAGATAAGGTAGTGAAAGCCATAGTGTGTTATAAAGGACTCTGCATATATTGAAATCGTTATTATTGTCATCATCATTATTACTGTAGTTACTGTCTAGTACTGAGGAGCTCACCCAGGTAGGCTCTCTTCACTGAGCTACAGCTACAGCCCATCTTTTCCTTTTTCTCTAAAGTTTTGTTGTTTTTTTTTTTCAGTGTGGCTTAGAAAGTCACTAAATTGCCCCAGCTGTGCTCAGCCTGTCATCTTCCTGCTTCGGTCTCCCAGAGTGCTGGCCCTACAGGCATACGCCACTACACCTGGCCCTTGTGGTATGGATTTTTTAGGTTTCTGTTTAGTAAACATAAGCAAGTTCTAACTGCTGATGAAATGGTTTCCATAATTTTTCAGTAGTGATGAGGGTAAATATTTTGAGATCTATGGAACAACAGTAATGTTCTACAAAATTATCTTTGCTTTCCAACAGTGACTAAGTTGCTGGAATTAATAATACTACTCAGATTTCTTATCACATTTAAAATAGAAAAGTTAAATTTCAGAGAATAAAATTTCCAGTTAGAGCAAATAATGATTGATCCCTTCTCCTATTCAACTAGTTCATGAACCTTTTGAATTATGTCCAGTTAAAAACCTTGGACATGGTCTAATTTGAACACAGGGATCTCTGGACTATCAGGGTAAACATTCTTGCCAGTAATTCTTCATTCTAGAGAAGAAAATGCTGCCATTGGTATCGATATAGAGGAAAAAGTACAACTCACAACCTGCCACACATCAGATATGCTGAATTTCTGGTCCCCAAAATCAAAGAATAAAGTCTTTGTTTGGGGGACATACCTCCTGGGAGAAAAAAAGGAACCCAAATGTGAGTTGCCACAGACTCCGCTTCTCAGAGGCGGTTTTATAGAGCAAATTTAAGAGGTGAGTGAAACATGGATCAAAACTATGATTAACCAATAATATCACACATATAAGAATTTAAGTAATATTGATCTAACAGAGAAGCAGTTTATGTACCAAATATACATGGAAAGAACAAAGAAATTTTTAGAAAGGGGTGGGACAGGAGCTCCTGATCACTCACCTGGGAGACTGATGTCTGTGTAGACTTTCTTGGGCCAGGTGATACCAATTATTGTATAATCTTTGTTATTGCTTATGTCTTGGGGAGCCAGGCAAGCCTGGTCAGTCCATCATTATCTTGAGGTTCATCTTTCAGCAGTTGTGGTTCCAGCCACAGGTGAACTGTGTTTCATCTTCTGTACTGACTCTATTGAGGTCCTTCTCCTGGCTGCCTATAATATTTCTCCCTAACTAGGTGTTCTACAATATCTCTTCCTCTGAAGAGGTTCTCCTAACTGCTGTGAGAGGGCAAGAGGTGAGACAGTTATGGCTACTTCCAACTGAAGGAGGTTGTAATTGTGTTTGGAAATCAGAGATACTGTACACAGGGTCTATCTAAAAGCCCTTGACAGCCGAGTAGGAATTTCTGCCGATTTCCGGGAACCTCCAGACCCAGTCCTAGCCCAGGTCCAGTGAG
>NW_004524762.1:863909-869769 GCF_000260255.1 Octodon degus | reverse complement strand
TGAATTGAGTCCATTTACATTGATGGTTAGAATTGAGATGTATTGACTTATGATTGACATGTTATTTACCTGTTGTCGTTTACACCTTTTTCTCCTGTGTTTAATTGCTTGCCCTATTTATTTGGTTGCTTCTGATCTCATTCATGGAGTTCTGATCATTTTGGTCCCTCTCTAGAACATCTTTCACTCTCCTGTGTAGGGTTGGTTTTGATTCTTTGTCATGGAAGTATTTCACTTCTCCATCAAACTTGAAAGAGAGTTTTGCAGGGTATAGTAGTCTGGGTTGGAATTTTTTTTCATAGAGGACTTGAAGTACTCTGCTACATGATCTTCTTGCCTTCATGGTTTGTTAAGAGAAGTCGGCCGTAATTCTGATGGGTTTTCCTTTGAATGTGATCTTCTTCTTTTCTCTAGCAGCTTGTAGTATATTATTCTTATGCTGAATTTCTGGGATCTTGACTATTATATGTCTCGATGTGTTTTTCCTTGGGTTTAAGTTACTTGGCATTCTGTATGCCTCAGTTATCTGAATGTCAGATTCTTTCCTCATATTTGGGAAGTTTTCTGATATTACTTCTGCCCATATTTTTTAATGTCATTTGTATTGACTCCTTCATTCTCATTGATGCCTATTAGTCCCACATTGTTCATCTTTGCATCATCTTGCAGGTGATGGATTATTCTTTCCTACATCCTAGTTGTTTTTAAGAGATCCTTTCTTACCTTTTCACTAGCTGCACCAGTGTCTTGAAGATCTGAAACTCTGTCTTCACTTTCACTTAAATGGTTTTGCAAGCTTGTGATTGAGATTTTAAATTCCTCTATATCTCTTTGACTCTGCTTCATGCGGTCTATTTCTTTCCTGTATTACTCATTCAAGGAATCTGTCATTTTTCTAATCTCCTCTATTTTTTTCTTATCAATGTCTTCTTTAGAAGCAGTTATTAATTCTTTTACTACACTTTTTTTTTTTCAGGTTGGATTTCCTCCCTATGTTTCTGTAGTTGGTTCTTTACTTCAGATGCTAGAAGTCCTGAGAATTCTTTTCTTATTTCAGAAAATACCGCTCTGAGTTCCTCTATGACTTTCTGTTGTTGCTTATTTACTATCGACGTTATTAATTCATACATTTGAGCTGAGCTAGTGTCTTCTGCACTTGTTCTGGGTGGGCATTGGGTTTCCTCCATGTGTTTCTGCATTTGATTCTTTACTGCAGATGTTATTAATTCAGGGATTTCTTTTTATATTTCCAATCTGAGTTCTGCTATACCTTTCAGCAGCTGTTTCTTTATTTCAGGAGCCATTGATTCATTGATTTCAGCTACGTGAGTCCCACTTTGTTCTGTGTTATTGTCCTCTGCACTAGTTGTGGATGGGCTTGTGTTCTGAGATTGCATTGTGCTTCTTCTTGTTGTCATTTTGTATAGCACTCTCTTCTGACCTTTGTTGTAGGTCTTTGGCACAGTTATAACCTTAGCATGTACTGAAGTTCAGGTGCAGATCTTCAAAGTTTGGATTTATCTAGTTGTGCCTGGCTTGGGTCTGGCTGCTGTGCTCAGCTACTTCCTGCTGCTTCCCTTGGGGGTGAACCTGTTGTGCCCCTCTGTCAAGATGTTCTGCTCCTGGACTAGCTGGGTGGTTCTCTCCCCTACACTCTCTGCAGGGATTGCAGCTGAAGGTTTCACTCCAGACCTGTTTGCCAGGCCTGAGCTGAGTCTAGAGGGGACAAGGTGGAGTAGAGGGAAGAGGCAACTCTCCCACACACTCACTGGGCCTGGTCTAGGACTGTATCTGGGGATTCCCAGAACATGACAGAAAATCCTACTCGGTGGGCATGGTAGGGGAGGTGCTGCAGAGTGATGGGGGGCTTCCCAAGGGGGTGAAAGAGGGTCTCACCCACACTGTGCCTGGGCTGGGACCAGTAGGTCCCACCGGAGCAGAGTAGCAGGAAACCACACACTCACCAGGCCTGGGCTAGGCCTGGATCTCCAGAAATTGCCCTTTAAAACAGGGTTTGTTTTGACCTGTGTGAGTCCCTTCCCCTCCTTCCTGACTCTGAAAAATCTATGTCTGCACTGACAAGAAAATCACTTTGGAGTAAAGCTCTTTTTTAAAAAAATGTAAAACAGTTGTTATTTCTTAGCCAATTACAATGTAGTCTGTTATATGTTATGGGTCTGTATCCCATTTTTTCTATTAGAGAATTATCTTTTGTCATACAGTGAGATGGTAGTAGTTAATAAATCCAAATACCTACTTTCCAGGAGTTTCTTTGGGGACATTTTATTGTCTTTAAAATTATTTTTGGTCCTTATGATCAAACCTAAGCTCTTATATTTATGTTTCACTCTGGAATTAAAGGAGAAAGTCCCTGTCTCACAGGGTTGCTATGTGTTGTCTGACGAGTTAATTTGGAAATACCACCTAAAGTGCAGTAACTGCTAGTATCAGCTCTTCTACTTTTTGTTATGGTCTTCAAATTGCCCATGTTTACTTTTTCATTTTTATTATTCTTAGTATCATAATCCTATGAACTACCAAGATCAGGACATTTTACCAGATGCTGGCCACTCAGAGTCTTCTTACTGTCCTGTTGAATGTTGTGTGGGTGTCATCAGGACAGAGAACACGAGATTTTTTTAAACAAAGATACTTAGAGAGGAGTGTATGAAGCAACATAAAAGTCTTATAAATAATTGAAAGTGAGTGCACATGTAGCACCACTGTCAAGATTAGGAGTCCTCCAAAGTATTCTGTGTGCCTCTTACAAATAAAAATCCTCTCAGGAGTGGTTTCACCTCCCTGTGACCTGTGGGGTCATACAGAACTCTGTGCCAAGAAGGTTGTCTTGCTTCGTTTAGGACCCTGCCGTTGTCTTCTTTGAGCTCTACAATTTCGGATAAGTGCACCTGTATGTTCATTTTGCTCTGATGATCACAAAATATGCAGCTAGTCCTGCCTTCATTCTCAAAACAGCCATTGTCCTGATGTTTTTGTTGCATTTCTTTTTAATTTTACCAGATTTCTGAGCACTTAGGGCCCTTTGATCTCAATGGCATGCTCTGATATACCATTCCTGCTATAGACATATCTATCTTATGATTCCTGCTTCATGCACCCCAGAGATGCTCTGGTTCTTTTATTTTCCTTTCAGTAACCCCCAATATACTCTCCTTTGCTTGGGTTTACCAATGTTAATTTTTGTTGCTTGTAACCACAGAAAGCTAATTGGTACAAATCTTTAATTAAAAGACACTTGACAGAGAAAAAGACAGAGCGTACAAACTTTTATTTATTTTAATTCCTTTCTATCTATATCCCCAAATCTGATGCAGTTATATCAACAAACAAACAAAAAAAAATTTAAAAAAAATTGACAACATCTAACCTGGCAAACTGTTATTTTTCAACAGAGAAAGTTTTAACTTAAAGACATAGAAGTAGATAAATGATACCTTCAGGACAAGTCATGAGGTCCAAAGTGCCTGCCAAGGTCATTTTTTTTTCCTCAGAAATTTGCTGTCACTTTCTTCAATAGCTTCTTACAATGACATGATGCTGGGGATGGAGCATGTGTATCTCTATCCTCTTCATCTCAGTGGTTAGTGACAGAGATTAGTAAGTAAACCAAAGAGAACTGGGATCAGTCTTCCTAAGGAATGTCTCAGTGCTCCATGAAGCTTGGCTTTACCGCTGTCAAGACAATTTCCCCTGCTTCATTGCTTCCTTTGCATCCTAAAATAAACTTCCAACACCTGTCTCAGCCTCTACTGTCAGAACTGATGCCTATAATGAAACACAATGTACTTACAAACCCTGGACTTGCTGATCGAACATAAGATTCTTAAATGAAAGTTTATGCAGACTCACTGTTCTTGCCAAACCACTGCTCTTACCAACTAGTGACCCAGTGAGTGTACCTAACAAGAAATGTACTGATCTGGAGATTTGTGGATTGTTTTTATCTCCATCTCTACTCTTGAATATATTTTAACTATAGCACAATGGTTCCCTGAACTGAAACTCTCTTGTTTGTTTGAAATCTTTTTCCTTTCAGCTCGGTATTCCACAGAATAGCCAAAGCACTAATGATGAAATCAATCATGCAGTGTCTACCTGTGGTGGATTGTCAACTGGTGGTCAACTTGTTACACCAAGATGAACTGGTGTTGGGTGTGGGAGGCACCCCTGAGGGTTGTTGCCAGCAGCACAAGAGGCAGAACTGGAGGAGAAAAGAGAGGATGTTAGGGAAGCTGTTTGAGGAAGCTGTTGGGGAACTGTTGGAAATTGCTGGTTCTCTTGGGCTATTTTTCTGGGGGACTTTGTGATGTTGGATTTCCTGGTGAACTCAGCTGTTCTCATCAAAATAAGAGCTTGGGACCTTGTTGCAGGTGAGAATAGCTCTGGTTCACTTTGGAGAGCTCTGTTCCTCACTTTGAGCACTGCTTCCTGGCTCCAGAGGGGAGGATGGTGCACTGCTCAGTGTCCTAAGAAGCTTGCTGCATTGGCTTTCCTGATGGAAATGCAGTTTTCCCCATCGCTGGAGGAGCTTGGAACCTCACTGTTGCTGAGGACAGCTATGGTACTTTTGGGGGAGCTCTGGTTCTTACTTTGAGCATCACTTTCCAGCTCCAATGCAGAGCCCTCAGCCTGCTAGCACAGATGCTTCATTCCTCTGGCACAGACTTTCTAGCTTCCAGCTCTCACCTTTGGGCCTTCCCAGCTCAGATCCATGAAAGAGTCCTGCATGAGACATTGCTGTGGGCTCCAGGGCTCCAGCTGGACTCCTGGGAGGCACTGTTATGGGTTCTAGGTCTTCTGCTGGACTTACACAGGATATTAGGATCCAGGCCCTCAGCTGGATTCTTTGGTCATTAGTGTGCGAACACATCTCCTGAGTTCATTTTGCATATGATTCTTTGGGCAATAGACTATAAAAATAATTCTATAAACTGTATCCTGTATTAAATTATTCCCCTTGCAAAACCCCAAACCACAACACCATTTGCTTTCAGGATGTTGCCCTAAATTCTTTGTGCATATTCGAGATTATTTATAATATGGCTCTTGTTTACATTTACAGCCTCTGTAGTAGCCTTCACCATCTCTGCTCCAGAGTTAAATGACTTTCTGTCCCTACTCACATCTTCCATGAGGTTTTTCTCTCTCTCAAACATTTTCCTTATCTATACCCTTTCCTTTTTCCTAGTCTTCAAGGTTTTAGTCTAAATGTCTCTTCCTCCAGGAATTTCCCCTGAATCCCAAAGACCAGATTGTACACAATTACATACTTTGCAGAGCTTTCTTCTCTTAAATTAAAATTACCCTTTTGAATACAAAGATAAGGGGGTGAGAAATTGCTGAGTAAATGGATTTTGAAAAAGGTTAGTAAGTCCTTGAAGAATAGAAGATGGAACTAGGGAATAGCCAGAACCATGGATAATAGTCATGTTGAAAAATCTAATAACTAGGACTTCTGGAAAGAGTAGAAATGCTAGAGATACTTCCTTCCCACAAAAACCAAACCAAAGCAAAACAAACCAATGAAGGCATCAATTACTGACAGTCAGCTGGAGTTTCTGAGTGAGGGCACAGGCTAAGTAGAGAAACTGTAGAACATGAAAGCATAGGGTGACCTTGCATCATCCACCCTTGTGCTCAGTTAAGATCAAATTGAAGATGTGACAGTCTTTTTATAAGAGAATAGAGAGACCCAGTCCTAGCCCAGGTCCGGTGAGTGTGTGGCGAGCTTCCTGCTACCCTGCGCCGGTGGGACCAGTCCCAGCCCAGGCGCAGCATGGGCCGAACCCTCTCCCACCCCCTCGGGCCGCCCCCCCACCACTCTGCCGTACCTCCCCCA
>NW_004524762.1:833681-835478 GCF_000260255.1 Octodon degus | reverse complement strand
CGGACTCATAGTGATTCTCCTGTTTACAGCCTTCCAAGTGCTGGGATAATAGGCATGCATCACCATGCCCAGTCGCAATCTCCATTCAACCTCTGGCCCCTGCGCCTGCTTTCAGGTGCTTTAATGTGCTGCACTATTTGGCTAGCCCTTAATTTTTTTTTTAAAATGTATTTAATACAGGGTCTACATGATCTCACTACACAGATCAGACTCATAGTGATCTCCCTGTTTTCAGCCTCCCAAGCACTGTGATTACCGGCAGGCCCAGTCTCATTCACTGTCTCTGTGTGTTCCGGGGGTGGGGCCAGCACAGCACACCAAGGATCAAACCCCAGTCCCTGTACCTGCCTAAGTGGGTGCTTTAGTCTGCTGAGCTATCTGGCCGGCCCCAATCTTATTTTTTTGAGGTGTCTCCACACTGTTTTCCATAGTAGTTCTACCAGTCTACATTTCCACCAACAGTGGAGTTCTTTTTTCCCCACAGCTTCTCCAGCATTTGTTATTGGTTGACTTCTTAATGATAGCCATTCTTTCTGGGTTGAGATGGAATCTCAGTGTTGTTTTAATTTGCATTTCTCAAATGACCAGTGCTGTGGAACATTTTTTCATGTATTTATTTGACATTTGTATTTCTTTCTCTAAGAAGTGTGTATTCATCTCAGATGCCCATTTTTGGATTGGGTCTTTGAATTTTGAGGGTTTGAATTTTATTTTTAGTTCCTTATGTATTCTAGATAGAAGTCCTTTGAGTGATTGCTGGCTAAGATTTCTTTCCAAATTTGTGGGTTGTCGTTTTACTCTGTTGGTGATTTCTTTGGATGTGCAGAAACTTCTCAATAAGTTGAGATCGCAGTTGTTGATGCTTTGAAGTATTTCCTTGGAGGTACAGTTTTGTTTATGAACTCTCTGCCTAACCCTATGTCTTCAAGATTTCTACTGCTTTCTTTTCTAGTAGATTTAGTGTTTCTGTTTTAATGTTTATATCTTTAATCCATTTTTTACTCTATTTAGTGCATGGTGATAGACCTGGATCTAGTTTTAGTTTTTGGCATGTGGGGAGCCACTATTTATTAAAGAGGCTATCTTTCTTCCAGTGAACATGTTTGGCCCTTTGTCAAATATAAGGTTGTTGAGTGTGTAATTGTGTCCACAACTTCTAATCTGTTCCACTGATCTTTTAAGTCCATTTTTTGCCAGTACCATACTGATTTTTTCACAGTAGCTTTGTAGTATATTTTCAAGTCTGGGATTGTAATGCCTCCTGCCTTGCCTTTGTTGCCCAGGAATGCCTCTACTGTGCTAGTCTTTTATGATTCCAAATACAGTTTAGGAACATTTTCTCTGTGTTTGTGAGTGATATTGATGATTTTTTGATAGGGATTGCATTAAATCTGTATAAAAATTTTGGGAATATGGCCATTTTTACAATGTTTGTTCTTCTTATCCAGGAGCAAGGAATATCTTTCCATTTTCTAACATCCTCTTTGATCTCTTTTTTCAGAGTGTTGTAATTTTCATTGTATAGGTCTTGTACTTCCTTTGTTAGACTAATTCCTAAGTATTTCATTTTCTTTGGATCATATTGCAAAGGATATTATTTGTCTAATTTCTCAGTGAGTTTATTATCTGTGTAGAGAAATGTCATTGATTCTTGGGTGTTGACTTTGTATTCTGCTATGCTACTAGATGTATTAATTCTAGGAGTTTCTTGGTGGAATTTTTTGGGTCTTCCATGTAGAGTATCACATCATCTGCAAATAATGATAGTTCAACTTCATATCACAATAATACATTATA
>NW_004524762.1:832097-833441 GCF_000260255.1 Octodon degus | reverse complement strand
AGCTGTAAAGAATGATAAGTTTGAGGCCTTTATAAATAAATGGGTACAACTAAAGGATGTACTCATAAGTGAAATAAATCAGACCCATGTGGTTAAACATTGGATTGTCTCCCTAGTTTAAGAACCTTAAAGAATAAATAAAATCTGAAAGATATAATATAGTAGAACAGAAAAAAAAACTGAACATAAGAATCAAACAATGGAGATGAGGGAAAGGAGAAGATAGGAAAAAAAAAAAGAACAGTGAAAAATCATGCAAAAATACATTTATATGTATATACACAGCTGAGATGATTATATTCCTAATTTCCATCAGTTTTTTGAAAGGAGTAGTTAACGTTTAAAATTTTTACTTTAACTCTATATGCTAATACCTGTACTCTGAACAACTACACTGAGGACAGCAATGTGCGATACGAAACCCACAGTTGAATACCTTTCATCTTGTCCTTCTAAGTGTGTACTGTTTCTAATGTCTTATCAATTATTATACTCTCTTTAAAATAATTTAAGGAGACTGGGGAAGTAGCTCTGTGGCAACAGCGCCTGCCTGGCAAGCACAAGGTCCTGAGTTCCCCAGTACCAAAAATAAATGAATAACTTGATTAATTAATTAATTTAAAAATTAAAAGTAAAAAGAGCAAAAAAAGTTTATTGAAAGAAAGAGTTAATGTTTAACTATTTGACCAATCCTGCATACCTGTATCTGGTAATATGGGCAACAAATCTGATGATAACAATATGTAATATAACAACCATTGTTAATTTTCTGTTCTTATTATATATTCTATACCATTTATATTTTTTAAAAGACTTATTTGATACAGGGTCTCATTATGCAGCTCTAACTCATAGTAATCCTCCTGTCTCAGCCTTCCCAGCACTGGGATTACAGGCGTGAGCCACTACTCATAGTTTTGGAGCCAGCCCTGCCCTTTATAATTTAGAAAGCTTTTAGGAAGTCCAAATATGGGGATGATTTCTGAGACCAAAACCTTTACCACATTTTCAGATTTTTTCTGTCGTACAAAGAAAGGCCTCCCACCATTTCATGGATGCTGGGTAACTCAGGGTGTCCAGGGGAGCTGAGTTGGAGGGGAGCAGGAAGACCCACTGGATGCATGTGTTTTTGAACCTCCGTGTTTCTAACCCCGGATCTCAAGATGGATTATGAGTCCTGCCCCTTGGGCTGTAAGGGTTATGTAGGGAATCTTGACAACAATGGCAACAAGACTGAGATGAAATGGGCTTTCTGCTATTATAGATTATTGTGGAGTGTGTGGGTTGCTAGAAACCTTCCTGGCTTTGCTTTTGTTAAATTTGAACATCCTTAAGATGTAGCGG
>NW_004524762.1:815756-831817 GCF_000260255.1 Octodon degus | reverse complement strand
TCCCCATCCTTCTCTAGGTCTGCCAGCTGATCTAGGTCAAATGAAAGGAAACAGAAGGTCAGGTTGCAGGAGAAGTGGTGTAGAGGAATTAAGTTCACTGACAGGAGTATGTACAGAAAATCTAAGTTTTATTTGAGACTTCATAAACGATGCATTTTTAAGGTTTTAGCTGTTCACCTTTGTGTCTTGACACTGTGACACAACATGTAATTCTCTCTGGTTTGAGATGGATCATACGAGGCATATACTACCAAGAATCATTACTTTACAATGTTCCCTTAAGCAAAATTAAATTTGCTTTGCACTTTAGTCTTGCACAGACTGAAAATAAACCTCTACACTCTGCCTAGCTAAAGTGTGATGTTATAATGTTACAGAAACAAAACTGGCAAAAACTGAACAACACCTGTTTCATAGCTGAGATAATAGTGTACTGACGTGCCACCAGGTACAGAGAAGGGCCACACATGAAACTAGGTGAGCGTGGTTTTAAAAATGGAATCAGTCTCTATCCTGGGCAGAGGCTTCCTGGTTAGTATAGAGTCAGGTAAATTTCAAGGGAGTTTACCTTTGCTAGGTCCCAAAGTTCCTTCTGTGATGCTGTGTATGAGTACATAGCTGTCTGTATCTTTATTTGGAAACCCAAGATTTTAAAGAACCAATGTCCTGCCGGTCTAAGGGTGCATTGTAGAGCTGAACTTTAGCATTACTGTGAAAGATTCTTTTCATGGTGTCATCTGTAATATGTTTTGTGAAACTTCAAAAATTAAAAATTAAAATGAAATAAAATGCCCGCCCAAAAGTTTTGGTTGCAAATTGTTACAGAAAGAAAGGAAGGAAGGAAGGAAGGAAGGAAGGAAGGAAGGAAGGAAGGAAAGAAGGAAGGAAGAAAAGAAAGAAAGAAACAAAGAAAGAAACAAAGAAAGAAAGGAAGAAAGAAAGAAAAAAGAAAGAAAGAAAGAAAGAAAGAAAGAAAGAAAAAGAAAGAAAGAAAGAAAACAAGAAAGCAAGAAAGCAAGCAAGCAAGCAAGCAAGCAAGCAAGCAAGAAAGACCTCAACCCAGTTAGTTAAGTACCTGGACCAACAGGTATTTAGCATATGAGTAAAAAATCAAGCTACCACTCTTCTCCAGGGTATTTATCATGGCTCTATGCACATACCTAGAGGAATTGCGGTCCAGTTAAGAGGATTGTTCTTTGGGCAGAGATCACGTATCTTAAATGAGATTACATTGTCTGAGAAAGTCTCTTTCGTATAAATACTTTGAGACTATCTGTGGTTCTTGTCTTTCCCAAATGAAAGATTTTGATGTAAAAACTTAACAATTTTCTCCTGACTAGCACCAGAAAGGGAACATTTATTATAATCTGTCTGTAACAATTTTGATGTAAGGGACTGACACCCATGGGATAGAGCCAATTTGATGTCTGACTGAGAATATTTAGGTTCAGTATGATCAAGGTACCCTTCCAAGGCCAGGGAGGCCTGAAGGGAAGCCCTCAAACAGCTTCTTTTGCAGTTGCGTTGACCAGTTGGTTACTCTGACATATTTTGTCAGCTCCTTTGCAGTGCCCCTTTGGATGGTGTATAGACAGATGATAAGAGTTAATTTTCTTGGGGCCAGCCAAATAGCTCAGCAGATTAAAGCACCTGCAAGCAGGCACAGGGACCAGGAGTTCGCTCCCCAGGCCTGCTGTGCCAGCCCCACTCCCAGGGCATGCTGAGACAGGGATTGAGACTGGGTGTGGTGGCGCACCCCTGTAATCCTAGTGCTTGGGAGTGTGTAAATGAGACAATCACTATGAATCTGATCTAGTAGTGAGACCCTGAACACCCTGTAGACCCTTCCCTAAAAATAGAACTATCTTCTGAGAACACAAATTTAAAAACAAAGGGTGCAGCCAGGTTTTAATTAGGAATGTTTTCCAAAAAAAAAAAAAAAAAAAAAAAAAAAAGAGTTCATCTTCTTGTGGTATCTTTTGTCTCATTGGCTATTACATAATTCCTTTCTCTCCATATGGCTGCAGGAGTATACAGCATTAGGAAAACATACTTTGATAAATATACTACATGTATTTACCAGTATAATTTTTTTCTTTTTTGGTACTGGGAGTTGAACTCAGGACCTTGTACTTGCAAGGCAGGTGCTGTTGCCACTGAGGTACCTCAGTAGCCTCTTAGTATAAATATTGACTTTCTGTTCTTCACTGAGTTGTAAAGTTCTTAGAGCTGCAAGTTTTGCTAGGTGGGCACTTGTCCCAGGAGCAAGTGAGAAACTTTCAAGTGTCTGATATAGAGTCACTACTGCATACCCTACATTTCTGGTTCCATTTCTCATGAAGGAACTGCCATCACAGAAGAGGGTCAGAGCAGGGTCAGTCACAGGTGTGTCTAACAAACCTTGTCTGGGTCGATGTGGATAATTGTCTGTTCATAGCCATGTCTTTCAGCTTCAATTTGTTACTTTTCTGATATAAAGGTAGCAGGATTTAAGGAAGAACATGTCTTTATAGAAATAGCTTCTCCTTCTAGAAGTAGAGATTGATATTTAAGAAGTGGAGCCTGGTATTTAAGAAGTTGTCTGATAGCTATAGCCTCCCCCTGGAGGAAAGAAGCCCTGCCATATTCTGAGGTGCATGTACAGTGAGATCTTTCCCTGAAGTCTGCTTACATGGCTCTAGTACCAGGAGAGCGACAACAGCCACAGCTCTCAGACATGCAGGCCAACCCTTTCCTAAATATTTAATTCATGACTCAGATCCCCCACAGGCTGTTGAGCAGGTCCTTGATCCTGTATGAGCACTCCCAAAGATATGTCCTGCTTTTCATCAACATATAGATTGAAATGGTGTCCTTCATGAGGCTCAGTGCTGGTGTATTCAGAAGTGCTTGCTTAATCCTTTGGAATGTAGTCTGGGAATCAGGTTCCCAGATTAAAATATGAGTATCTGTCTTTTTGCCTTCCTTTATAAGCTGATAGAAGTGTCACACAATCTCACTGTAACCTGCTATCCAAAGGCGACAAAAGTCTGCAATTCCTAGGAATCCTCTTAGCTGTTTTATGCTCCTGAGCTTTGGGAGCAAAGTATTGATTTATTTCTCTCTTCTCCCAGTCTCCAGGTTCCCTTAGATGTGATAAGTCCAAAGCATTTTACCTCAGGCTCCAAAGTTTTACTTTAGATCCTGAGATCTTACAACCTCTGTCTGCTAGAAAATTCATCAGGGCACATGTACCTTAGCTAGAGAGCTCTTTCGATGGGCCAACAACAGGGTAGCATCTATATGTTGCAGGGCTGTAACTTGGGAAAATTCAGAACAGACTGCATCCTGGGAAAGCACTTGCTCTAAAAGATGAGGGCTGTCTCTGAAACTTAGAGGAAGAACTGTCCAAGCAAACTGTTGTGAGGATTTAGAAAGGCAAACAGAAACTGGGAATCTGTATGGAAAGCAATACAAAAGAAGACATTTTTAAAAAGTCCATCAGTGCAAAATATCCAGCATCTGAGAAAGAAGAGTGTATGAATGAGGTACCACTGGATGGATCAGCACCACTGCCTCCCTTACCACCCTGTCCTGTACCAACCTCCATGTTCCACTGGGTTTTCAGACTTTCCAAGACTGAAGTGTTGCAGGAGCTATTGCAGGGTGTAAGTAAACCTTGTGGCCTTCAGTTATCAATCATAGGTAATAGTCTTTTTTTAAGTTCAGGCCTTAGAGAGTTATCTCCAGTGAGGAAAAATAGTAGGGAGTTTCAGATGTATTTGCACTGGAGCAGCTGTTACTGCTCTTTGTGCTTTACCTGTAGTTGTCTACATTTCAGAATTTATTTCTGCCTCTGAGAAGAAGGCAACATGCCTGACCTGGGTGTGTGTACATTACAGCATTCAAGCAAGATAGTACATCTCTCCCCAGGAGAACAGGACTTTCAGGCACAATAAAAAAGAAATGGGAGGAGGCCCGGGAGATGGCTCAGTAGAATAAGTGCTTCCCTGGCAAGCACAAGGGTCTGAGTTCAATCCCCGGTTCCACCAAAAAGAAAAGAAAAGAAAAAAGAAATGGGAGAAGAGAAAGCCATCTCAGCATTGTAAGAAATAATGTTACACCTTCTCCTGTTATTCCTTTCGCTGAGGTTTGACAGCAGCAATGAAGGACAGGGTTGCAACAAAAGAGCAAGAGAAGCATACCACTGTCCAGCAATACACTGATTTCTTTTCCCTCAACTCTCATGATTAGCTGGGGTTCCTAAGAGGAGATGGCAGTCTGGCCTGAGGGAGGAGACAGGGAGTGCTCCAGAGCCCTTTAGTGTTGCCAGACCAGCTAGGAAGATGGGTCTGATCCCTGGGTCCTCTGTTTCAGGCCGCGGTCCAACTTGCAGTGGTCACCTTTGCAATGAGTGCATAGCTCAAAGGATCCCTCTTGTTTTGGCAGTTCTCATCACAGTCCCTCCTAAGATGACCTGGCTTTCCACAGCAGTAGCAAGTAAACTGAGTTATCAAGCTCTCCTTGGAACCCTAGAAAACAGAATTTGAGTTTCTTCTTTTTAAAGCTAAAGTCAAAGCAATCACTTTTTCTTGGCTTTTTATTTTTTCCCCTTGGCCTCTTCCTTGTCTTGATTATAAAACACTGAGGAGACAATTTTTACTAATGTGTCAAGTAAGCTACCTGGAGAAAAAGCCACATTTTGTATCTTTTTCCTGATATCTGAGGCTGACTGAGTAATACATGTGTCTTTAAGAACAATCTGTCTTTCTACTGAATCAGGAGCCAGGATGTATGTTTCATCAATGTTTCTAATAAATGATCTAAGAAATTATCTAAGAGGGTTTTGGTCTTTGTTTTTCATGCTTTGACAATTTAAAGTAAGGGTGTAGTTCTCATCCTTTTTAGACTTTCAAGAATACATGTATGAAGACGTATCCTATTCCAGTCTCCCATCTGGTTGCTAAGCCAATAGGGATCTTGTGCAGGGACTGCTTGGGCTCCAGTAGGAACTGGCTATTCTCCTGGCTGCCTGTTTTATCTCCAATTGTGATAGCAGCCTGTAATGATGCTTGTCTCTCATTAGAAGTCAACAGTTGATTTAATATCACATCTTTCCAGTCTAGTTCATAGGTCTGAGTAAGGCCCCTAAAGACCTCAGTGTACTTATGAGGGTTGTCTGGAAACTTTCCCAGATCTTGTTGATCTATTTGGGGTCACAGGGAGAAAAGGTCACATGGACATTAGTTGGGCCAAGTTCTCTACCCACCTCGTGTAAGGAACACTGTCCTTGAGGATCTTGAATAAAATCAGGTTGGGATGGATATAGTCCACTAGCGTCTTCAATTAAAGTTGGTTTGGAAACCTCAACCCTTAGAATTCAGAAGGCAAGTGAGGGGAACATCTGGCTCAGTAATAATAGATGAATCTGATTTGCCTTAAGGTCCAGAGGTGTCTGATTTTCTTGTGGCTTACATTTAGACTTTGAACACAAATAAGAATTGTCTCTTAGTGTAAAGAAAGTCTGAACAGAAGGGAATTCTATTTTCCCTCTCTCTTATGGTACAATCCCAGTTGTGAAACAGTATTATACTCAATACGTTCCTCTGCATTTCCTTTTGCCTCTAGGGGGTAAGCAAGCCATGTGTGGGTACAGAAAAACATTAAACAGCTCTTTCTCAATACGTGAGAATCAAACAATTTTCAATGCTTAAGAGTATATTCCAAAGGAGTAAGAGAATTTGACATCAAGTTTCCCATCTGTAAAGCACCAAGGGGAAAGTAGATGTCCCCTTTAACCCCTTCTTGGTCTCTACATACTCCCAAGGCATCACCTGAGGTGACTTGCTCCAGTCAGGTGACTGTTATATGGAGAGTGACCAGGTGATGTCGGGCTGGACCGGCTGCCTTAATCATCTTGTTCCCTTACCCTCTCCAGAAACTCAAACTCATAACTCCAAATTGTGTTTCCAAAAGCACAGGCTACAGTTGGTTTCCACTATAACAATCATGTTTAAAGAAGGGAACATTGCTAGCAAAATTAAACCAATGATCAAGAGACCTGAACAATTGCCTCCAAAGTCTTTCAAAGAGAGTGATAGGGAGAAAAAAGGGCAGATTGGAAATGGTTGGAGTATTTTCCAGTCTGCAAAAGAGGTCACCTCCAGAGACAGATAGAGATAAATAATGGCTTAGAAAAATCCTGCTCTGTGGCATAGGGTAAAAGTGACTCCAAGACATTTATTTGTGTTGTCTCCCTCATTACATAGGCAACCTTCCTTAGCAGCAAGACAAGGCTAAGTTTTACTTTAAAAATCTAAAATTTCTGTCTCTGTATCTGTAGCAACTTATGAAACTTACAGGTTAAAACATGTTCATTGTTCAGCAACCAAATTTTATGAGTAAAAGTACTTGCCTTCCACTCATAAATGATGAGAATAGGGGAGAGAGAGCCAGGAGATTAGGGATTCACCTTTAAACCAAATCTGGTTTTGATCCTTAAGTGTTGTGCCTAGGGAATGGTTTCTTCTAGTCTACCCAGAAGCCAGTTCTTTCCATGGAAGCTCAGGTTCAGGTTCCCATGAATGGGAGACTATGGCCCAGACTTCAAGCAGGGGTTTGCTTTAATGTGTGTTCTTCTGGACAGGCAAAATTCTGGTGTCTTACCCAGAGAGGGGGTATGTGTTCCTCTTCTAAGGTGACTTCTCTTATTTGACAAATGCTCATTTTCTATGGGTTCAGTGGAAAAGTTCTTAGTTGTTGGATAGGAGCAAATAGTTGGGTCAGTTCAGGGTTCTTCCTTCTCTAATCTTTAGCAGAAATATCCTTCCCAAAAATAAAGCACAAAGTGACAGGAAGTGATTAGAAGAAATGAGATCAGAAAAAGGAAGCCTTTTCTTCTCATACAGTGAGTTATTGAGACAATTTTCCCAGGAATTGTCACTCTCAGGCTTGGAAGGCAAGAGTAGGGATCTCAAAAGCTACAGTTGCCTCCACACCAGTGGAAGATCAGACCTGAAAGGAAACTGAGGCAGAGCAGATGCAACATTCCCCTCTAGTGTATAGAGACAGGACCAGCCCAGATGGTCCCAGTGAAACTTGGCATATTATTAGAGTACTATTTCTTTCTTTCTTTTTTCCTTTAATACAGGATCTTGCTACACAGTTCAGATTCATAGTGATCCTCCTGTCTCAGCCTCCCTTAGTGCTGGGATTATAGGCATGCATGGTTACCTGGGGAAAGATGTTTTGGAAAGATGTTCATCTTCTGAGGGTGGGAGAGCAATGGAAACAATGGTAAAAAAGAGGTATTTATACATTTTACTCAATTTGCTCCTTATTGGTTTTTTTCCTTATTGTTTAATATTAATCTACCTCCTTAAAGTTGCTTTAAAAAAATCCCTCAATGTGCTTTTCTCTCCCTCCATAGGAATGAGTGAAGGTGAGAAGAATAGAAAAGGGACAAGTTATAATTCCCTTTCTTCCTGTCCATCACCTTCATCCCACCACCCATCTTCCTTCTGTCTAAAATACACACACACACACACACACACACACACACACACACACACACACACAAAAAGACCCTCTTGTGGGAATGCTCTTTCCTCCCTGGGTAAGACCTTTCATATTGAAAATCACTCTCCACTTTTTGTCTCTCTGAGTTTCTCACCCACCACCATGGTGGGACACTGTGTCCTACAAGCCGCTCTGTGTCCTACAAGGTGTTAAAGTTACCCCTGTATAACCTGGCCCTGAGGAGACAGCAGGAGCTCAGTGTGTATCAACAGCACCTAGCACCTAGTACTGCGATCAGCAGGCAACAGGAGCCTGGTGACATGCTGAGTGGCTTGAGTCGAAGGACTCTGGGAGAATAGCTCTCTGCATAGTACATGTTTGTGTCACTTTAAAACCTGTGTTTAAGCCAACATCAGGTTATGAATCACCTGGAAAATATCAGAGCATAAGACAAGGCATAGAGATTAAGAGTAGTATTTCAGAAAGGTTAGAAGAACACAAATCACAGCAGCATTTGTCATTTCCTTCTCCGACCTTCCCACACTCATCACATCTCTAAGGATCATTCAGATCTTGGCAGCAGGTTCCAGCAGACAAAAAAGGAGAAATACCTGTTTTTCAGGCTCTATTTTAAATTTTTATTGACATTTTCACCTGTGTTCTGCCTGATGTCTTTCAGGCAGGCTCTGATACAACTGAGTAATAGGCTCTTTTCTAGCTGCAGGCCTGCCCAGAGGGAAGGACAGGGCCACACAGGGGCTGAGGAGCATGTCTGAAGCAGCCAGTGAGCCAGACACCAGAGCCAAAGCTGACTTTCTGAATTCAGAAAGTCAACAATAAGGTATCTTGACGGTTATTTCAGTAGCACCAGAGAAGAAGGTAACTAGGGGGCGATGCCCCATCCACTAGAACATAAAAAGTGTCATCAAACCATATGATGGTGAATGATTAAATAAAAAACTTATCACAAGAAAAGAGACATTGCTGCTAATTCTCTTCAAAATACTCCTCCCCCTTGCTTCAACATTATTTTTGCAATTTTCCGAAGCAGTTTTGGAAGTCTTCACTTGTGAGTGTCTTTATGAAGTGTGATAAAATGTGCTGAGCGCTCCTGCTGAGTGCCATCCAATGGAAAAGTGGCCTCACAGGAGCATTACGATGTGTCCTCAGCTACCTTATTCACAAATCTGGCACCAGGTGACTTCTGGAACTTCCCAAAGTCAAACTGATCATGAAAAGTCTTCAAGGCTTTGCCTTGATTCAGAAAACCAAGATACTCCTAATAGCACAAAGGACACTTGTGAAAGAGGACTTCCAGAAAACTATTTCAAAAGTTGCAGGGATGGGCTGACAAGCATGAGGTCCTGAGTTTGATTTCCTGTTCAAAAAAAAAAAAAAAAACCTGTGGCAGGGGTAATGGGGTGTGTTCAAAGTGTTTGCATGTGGTGTGTGCGGGTATTTAAAGAGGATTAAGGGCGATGTGTCTTTCGCTGTAATAATTTTCTTATTTAAATACTTGTCTTAGATTTCTTTTTTTTTAAATCATGCAGTACCCAGTATGTTAGTTCCACCTTTACATCAGACTCTGCTCCCCAATTCAGCTTACAGAGACCTTCTGGCATAAACACAGAGCCATAACCCTTCCCTTCCCCACTTAAACAGCTGTTCTCTGAGACCTGCAGGGTTCCTAAGCTTGGGGAGCAGAAGCCAGGAGGAGAGAGGGAGGAGGAGCAGGAACCAGTATAGACTGGTTTTTTTTTTTTTTTTTTTTTTTGTGGAACGGGGGATTGAACTCAGGCCCTTGTGCTTGTCAGGGAAGTGCTTATTCCACTGAGCCATCTCCTCGGCTCCTTAGACTGGTTCTTTCTCATGTCATCCTTGTACAGAGAAGCACCCCAACAGCCAGAAAGGTATAGGGAATGTGTCCCTCTGCTGTGAACCATGGCAGAATTCTGAAGGGAGCTCAGGGCTTTTGCATGCTAGCCATCCCCTGCTTTTGAGTGGGGACAGTAGTTATGGATTACACTTTGCTATAGTATGAGTCTAGGAAAGGGATCAACTATGGCTCTATTGCCTTCTCCACCTGACTTGCCCATTTCCCATATAAAGCATTAATTTTATCCCTGGATTGTTGTTTTATAAATGTGAATATCTCTGACAAAGCCAACAAATGCTTAAAGGACTCTATGAATCTCTTCTGTAGAGTAGACTAAGCACAGTGGTAGGCGGCCAGTAAGAGTCTGGAAGAGGGGGTATGTGTTTATGTGTGAAGATTTCCAGCTTTCCAGATGGAATATAGATGTCAAAAGAGAAAAGATGGTTCTAGATTTCCTTTAGGCCTAGAGACAACCCTGGCATCAGGGATTTTCCCACTAAGAGTGTTCATGGTCATTGCAACCACAAGGTAAGACTTGGGCCCCCTACTCTGCACATCCTGGCCCTGTCTGATCTTGCAACCATAACCTGTGACCCAACCCAGATTCTCCTTGGCAGCTCCAAGAAAGATGCTTCTATGTTGACCAGCAGATTAGTTTGTAGAGGGGAAGGCCACCAGAGAATGTGTCAGTAGCTCTCCTTGTGGGCAGAAGGTGAGAGAGCAAGGTGCGTGTTGGGCCGAAAGCTCATCTGTGGAGTCCTTTGTTCAGTCCCATGCTTCTTCCTTCTCTCCCGCGGTGGATTTGGGGCCGTTGTTTAACTCCCACAACTGGGCTGCCCTCACACCCTGTCCAGGGTCCTATTCTGGAATCTCTGCTTTTAACAGCTTTCATTCGCCTCTTCTAAACCTGGGCACATTTCTATAGTTCTAATTACTTGGAGGAGCCTAAGATGGGAAGCCAGGAATGAACAGGATAGTTACTCCTGCAAACATGTGCAAGGAGAATTGTTTAAAGTGATCTGATCCCTCTTCCTCTTAATGTTTCCTGTGAGGATGAATAAAAGAAAGTAATGCATCCAAAGCTCTCTGAGCTCCTGGGGGACAAGGGCTATGAGTGCCCAGTTTCTGTGGTTCAATTGGGCTATTTAATAATACCACTAATAACTAGATTTTCCCTCCTTAAACAGAATTTGATTACATAAATCTCCCAAAGGTCACCTCTAAGATAGAATTTTTAAAAGTCAACAAAAGTGGATAATTTTGCCATCTTCAATAATGGCTGACCCCAGACAGTGTTTTGCTGATGCTGGGGGAGGGGACACATTTCCTATGGGACATGGAGAATTCCTCCTTTCTGGAAAGTCTCAGAGGCTAAAGAGGTAATATGAAACACTAATGTGAACTTGACTACTGAGATTTAATAAACTCTGACATTTCTATGCCTAATCCTCATATATATTCCATTATGATGATTTTCCAAGGCAGACCACCAAAATGAAGCTCTCTTGGGTACATGAAAGAAGGTGAAAGGCAAGAGGGACCAGCAATCACAAATAATCCCAACAAAACTTCTGGGGGGGGGGAGACAACCCTGATTTAGATTTCTCAGAAAACTCTCTCTTTAAATTATCTTCCAGACTCCAGTGAAATCCTAAACTGCATTATTTATATGCTTACATTATGAAATCCAATGTAAAACTAAACATTTTAAAAATAGACTCATGAAATGGCATTGCAGAAAGTGAGGAGAAAGAAGGGTTGGTAAGTCAGCCCCTTGCAAACTCTTTCAGCCTGCCTGGATCTGGACAAGGCAGGAGCTCAGTCTCACTGTACTGCTTCTCTGTGTGGCTGGTCAGACACTCTTCAGTGGTATTTAGTGGTTAAAAAAAAGCACCCTAAAACCTCACTCCAAAAAGCAAGCAGTTCCCTATCATGACTGTTGGGCCTGTGCTCACGGTGACCAGATCAGTGAAGTATTACAGGTCTCACATAAGGAAGCTTCCAACAGCATGAGTAATTTTGTGCTATTTTTGGATGGTGTGCTTCCTTAAAATAAAACGATAAATTAAAGTGGCCTCGGCAATACAATAAAAATGTTAAACTATGTTAAGGCACATGGAAAATGCAGCCTTAGTGGACAAAGAAGGAGGCAGAAGAGGGAAAGGCTTGGAGCTGGCTCTTTCTTGGCTGAAAAAGGAATGTAAGCCGACCAGTCGGGCTGGTATTGAACTGGGGGACCCATACTGTGCTCAGGATTGTTCCATGGCCTGGGGAACAGTTAGAGAGAATTTCTGTGTCTTTCTCTGTTGGTTTCTGGATACTCAGCTCACAGAGAATACCTTGCAGGCAAAGACATCATTTGCATTTTCACCATAAGCCCCTACCTTGCCTGTGCAAGTTAACATCCCACCTTGGACGGTGCAGTGTCCTTGCTTTGGTCACTGCTGGCATCTGTCAGCTCTCCCCAGAGTCCAGGTTCTAGTCCTCCACATGCACTTTACCACATCTGACATCTCCTGGGTCCAGCTTAAGGCTCCTGCTGCTGCTTGGTGACTTTGACCTGCTTGGGTGGCTCCTTTGCCTCCCCTCCTGCTTCACTGAGGACCGAAGCACACAGCTACAGTACAGGGTCAGCAACAGGGAGAATGGGCATCCCAGAGGCAGCCTGAGCAGAGGAAGACCAGTGCCCAGGGCAAAGCTAAGGAGGAAAGGGAGGGAGCGGAAGAAGCTAGAAAGGGAAAGAAGCTGGGTCCAGGCACAGATTCAGGCATGATGTCACTTGGGAAATTTGAAACACAGGGTAAAGCATTCTCAGAAACCTCCCACCAAGTCATCTTCAGCAGCATCTGCAAAAACAAATAAATGAATTAGTGCTGACCCTTCTATCCTGAATCACAAAGGCACAGTGGGGTGAGCCTGGTAGGAAATAGGGGTAGACTGAAGGAGGTTTCCTTTTGCAGGCAGGTTCCCATCCTTCCCACAGTGCCCCTGCCTCTCTTTCCTTTCTTCCTTTTTGTCATGCTTTCTGTTGGTGCTTGGGATACTGTACATATTTGCAGGTAAGCAGACACCTCATGAGACTATGTGTTCCATACTATGGTTTGAACAGGAGTACTGTCTCTCAAAGGTATGCTGATAAAGGCTTTTCCTTTTCCCAGGGTGCTGTCACTGGGACAAGCTGTGGGCCTTGCTGGGCGGGTGCAGCTTAGTGTTGTGAAGTGCCAGCTGCCATCATTTGTTTTCTTCTTCACATTCTCCTGCCATGATGTGCCCCTCTTACCAGAGGCCAAACCAACAGGGCCTACTGATCTTGTGCACAAACCTCCATAACTAAGAGCTAAACAAACATTTTCTCTTTATAAGTTTAGATACCTCTGGTATTTCGTTATAGTACTGCCAAACTGATTAATACTCTTCCCAAAACGGGGCCATAGAGTTTTCTTTCATCATTGTCTCAAGAGCTAAATCTGGTGCATCAGTAAGTGTGTGAGGGAGAGACTGATCTCCATTCTTCCCTTTATCTGTCTTTTATTTGCTCCTTATTTATAGAAGATGGAGGGAAAAGCGAGATAAGGGATGGAATTAGGGAATTAAGATGTATTATGTATATATACCAATGTCCTACAAGGAATGTAAACATGTTTTGCAAACATGTATTAATAAAAAAATTAAAATCGAAGAGATTAAAAAATAAGTATGTGAAGGACAGAAGAGTGATTTCACCATAAAGTGCTGGACAAGCCACTTTGAGAAGAACATTCTACAAGTGGGATGCTAGTTGTTAGGGAGTGCCTGGGAATGGGAGTTTCAGCAGCACTGAACTTGAGACATTTTTGAGATTGGCTGTGGGAAAGTTTTATGTTCTGTCAGTGTGAACACCTTTCTTCTCAGTCCTGGTGTCAATATCCAAACTTTCAAAGTTAAGGAAGTACCCTGCTCCATGTTCTAGCTACCACCAATGCTACGAAGCCGAATGATGGAATTATGGACTGTCGGTGTGGTTTACAAGAGGTGACTAACATGCCTCATAGGATGGAAAGACTTTGAAAGTTTGGTTCACTACCTCTTTAACTGGTTTACTTTGTACTCTAACTTTTATACTGAGGTTCACTGAGGTAGAAGTTTTTGCTTTATTTTGGAAATTCTTCAGGTATGTTTATATTGATGATTGGTAATTATAGAACCAAAGAATTTGAGTTGCATAGCTTAATTACAAGAATTGGGATACCAAACTGAGCTTAAATAAGTAATAAATTTTGTTCAAAAAGCTATGTACTTTCCTCTAGAGTTAAAAATGGCCGCATTTTAATAAATCAGATAAATAACATTAAAAATATCCAGGCTTTGCACTATGACTTACTTCTGCATCAAAAACCTTCCCAAGGAGCTCTCCATGCAGCAGAAAGCATTTTCACCATGTTTGGCTCAACAGGATGAATGTTAGTACCAAGATCTATTGATTGCCTAGTATGTACTGGGCATAAGTCTGAGGACTTTATGTGTGTTAATGTGTTGAAGTCTCATGATAGTCCTGTGAGGAGATGCTGCTGCTGTCCTCATTCTTTGAGGGAGCCAGGATTCCAGGCAGTCTGACTTCAAAGCCACTAGTTTTAGGCTGTGCACCACACTATACAGTCCCCTCAGTGCCTGGGAAAACAACCCCAAGTTTCTCCTGGCATTTACAAGTGATTTTGTTTTATTTCATTTACTGAATATATGACTAAGGAAACATTGAATAGAATTTCAAAAACACAAGCACTGGGGGATGAGGTAGGTCATGGCTAACCCATTTGCTTTGCATGTTTGAAAAATCCTTCAATAACTGGCTCATCTGTCCGGGGCTCTTTTCACCTCACTGCCTATCTGACTCTGGCCTTTATCAGACAGGACAAAGACAATGTTCCTGGGATCCGATGCTTGTAAACACTCTTCCATCACCCTGGTCATGGCAGCCTGCCAAGATAGGAATGAGGCCAAATTTGGTGGGTGCTTCAGCACAGTGACCCTGGTTAAAACAGTCCCCTGATATAGCAAAGGGAAGACCAAAGAGAAATGTGCTGTCCTGCAAAGTCCAAAGTTGGGAATGATTCATTTTCCTGATGCAGATGCTGATTTATCACTGGATGCCAGTCATTTATACATGGCTGTCAGCAACTTCATAGGAATTTCAATCTGGATGCTTGTCCTGAACACGTGATTCACTATCTACTTTCTTATGGTCCCAAACTTTCAGAGATTTCCCAGGCACACTAGCCTAGTCTCTTAGTACTTACCAAGAAGCCCTCTTTAAATGTGTCAAATATTCTGGGGACCCTGGGCAAATCTCTTAGTTTCCCTGTACCACAGCTTGCTCAGCCTCAAAAATTTTAAATTGAACCAGCTGATTTCAAAGATCTCTCTGGCCCTACAATTTTATGACAAGATATATTTGAGGAACCCCTTTGAAATAGGAAAAAGGCATTGGGTTTTCTGTATCTTAAAACCTCACTGGCTACCTATGCACTAGTGGTGCCAAGGGAGTTAGGTGGACACAGCAGGTATTCTCTGAGGATAGCAATTTTTGGATGGTGTGCTTCCTTAAAATAATGTGACAAATTAAAGTGGCCTTGGCAATACAATAAAAATGTTAAACTATGTTAAGGCACATGGAAAATGCAGCCTTAGTGGACAAAGAAGGAGGCAGAGGAGGGAAAGTCTTGGAGCTGGCTTTTGGCTGAAAAGGGGATGTAAGCCGACCAGTCAGGCTGGTATTGAACTGGAGGACCCATACTGTGCTCAGGATTGTTCCATGGCCTGGGGAAGAGATAGAGAGAATTTCTGTGTGTTTGGTTGTTGGTTTCTGAATACTCAGTTCACAGAGAATTCCTTGAATTTTTTAATGAACTCATGCACTCATCACCTTTAATATTTTCTAATCATAGCTAGGACTAGAAATTTCTAGGACTTTTTGAAGGAGATCCCTAGTATCACATTATTTGATTTGCTAATGCGTATTTCCTGCATTAGCTCTCACATTTTTTAAAAATAATTACCTTAATATTACCAAATATACTGGCAACGTTTAAATCCTCTCCTGCCTCATAAATCTTTCTTTTTTTAACAATTTGTTTGAATCAGGGTGGAATAAAGTCCATAAACGTTAATTGGCTAATATGCCCTTTAAGCTTCTTTGAATTTATAGGTCACTTCTCATTTGTTGAAGAATTGTGGTTGTTTCTTCTGTGGAGTTTCCCAAGCCTGAATTGTGTTGATAACATCTGATGGTATCATTTCACATGCTCCTGTGTTCGTGCGTTTCTTGTAATTGCACTCAGATCCAAATCTTGATCAGATTCAGGGTTGATGTTTTGTCAAGAATACGAGAGGTTATGTTGTGAACGTAATTCACAGTGTAATTCTGCTCTATCTCGGTGAAGTTAGCAGCCATTCATGATTGGGTCATCTGGCTTCACTCAGAAAACAGAAACCACACAGTAATTCAAATATCAGAAATTAAATGTGCACAGTTATTAATTAGAATCATATGGAAGAATAACTATGAGGGTATAGAGACCTCTGAAAAGTACCCCAGTTGGAGAATGTTCATGGGAAAGCAATGGAAAGAGGATTCTCGCCAAGGCTAGAGTTCTGACTTTGCTGGGGAGGTGAGCCTGTGGCAAACTACACTGTAGTTGAGTCCCCTGGGCTG
>NW_004524762.1:800400-815656 GCF_000260255.1 Octodon degus | reverse complement strand
GGGGGTGGGTAAGCAAGTTGAGGCTGAAGTGCACACAAGTCCAACAGGTTGAGGGCCTGAGGTGCAGCAATCGTGTTAGGAAGATGGTGGTAAACAGAGTCCCAGGGCACAGGCCCACTGAGCCTGGAGGGTAGTGCCCAAGAGGAGTGGAGGGGCCGCTGTGACCCGGAGGCCTGGACTGGGTCAGTGTCCTTGTCACAAGGTTTCTGGGTCTAGGCTTGGGCTTTGAGACTCCGTTGGGCTTCATGTTCTAAATATATTTCTGGGACAGTAGATGCCCACACACTGTCACTGAGAGGCCTTGAAGCAGGAAAAAGAACAAAGGTCAAAACTAGAAAACCAGGAAGAAACACCCCCTCCCTTCTGCTGTATCCCTCCAGCGCCCTCTACTGACAAACTTACATTGTTCTCCTGGTAAAGAGAAATGCTTACAGTCCAATCCATTTCTCAGCTGGTACTGAAGGGAGGAGGATTTGGAGCTGAGGGGCAATAGACTAGTAACTGGAATAATGAGCATTGTCCATGTCCATTATGTATTTCATTGGGTGTCATAAACTGATGGCCTTCTAATTATATCCATCTTCATATATTAGCTGGATGCTTCTAGAAAGAGACATTTTTCCACATTCCCTCTTTGAGTACCCTGAGTACTAAAACTCCCTGCCGACGGCCTGGGAGATGGCTCAGTAGAATAAGCGCTTCTCTGGCAAGCGCAAGGGACTGAGTTCAATTTCCAGTTCCAATAAATAAATAAATAAATAAATAAATAAATAAATAATAAATGAAACCTCCTGCCTCTATTTTTCCTCTACTTACCTGACTAGGTCCTAAGGGTTCCAGGACTTTTTGCTTAATTTCAGGTCTGAAGTGAACTCTGTCTAGTTCCCATCCCCAGACCTCTCTCTTCCTCTCTTCACATTTTCTGATTGTTTTTTAGATTGGTCTCGCTATGGATTCAGGAGGCCTTAAAGTTCTGGGGCTGCAGGCGTGCACCTCTGTGCCCAACTACCTCCGTGCCCAGCTATCTCCTGAATCTTGACTCTGCCTGCAGATTCACTGAGCAGAATATGTGGTAGTGGAGCTTTTCTCTCACACCTCATGGAATCCTGACAGCCACCTTATGAAATGAGTGCTGCTGTTAGAATTTTACAGATAGGGAACTAGAGGCTGAGAAAGGAGAAGCAAGCACTTCTAGGTCCCCCAGCTGGTGATAAAAGGCAGGAATTAAAACTGGAGGCTGCACTTCTGAATCGTGAGAGCTGTCTGGCTTAGGAAGCCTCAACTATAAACTCATACCTTCTCTTTATTTCTATTTCCCCCCAGATATTAGGATGTTAAAAATGTTTTTCACATTATTTTCCCCCTAGCATAACTGCTGAAAATTCCCCACCTGTCTTTCTGGTTCTCCTTTGCCAGTATCCAATCCACTCTCCATCCAGAAGGGTGCTTCTTCTCAATAGCTTTATGCAGCTTGATTGCAGTTTATTTCTCTGTTCTCAGGTCGAAGGCACAGACACCTCCATCCTCTCGAGTTTTGAAGGAGCTGTTTTCACCTCCTTCACTCCCCTGCAGGTGGAAGAGCATCAGCATGCAGGTAAGGGTGTCTTTTCTCAGAGGCAAGTATGCTACTTAGGGGGTGGTGAAGAAGAAAATAAACAACTCTAGAGCCTGGCACTGACGTTCATACTGACTCTTCGTTTTCCACTTCAGAAAATCATGGGCCAGCTGTGAAGTTCTGCTCATTCCAATTGTGTAGACTGCTGAAAATCATGCTGTCTTTCTTTTTCTCCCTTTGTTCTCCAGTTTGTCCTTCCTCCTCCAACAACTCACTGCTCCTTCTCCTCTTCTTCAGAGTCACACTCTGTAACCAGAGTCCCCACTCCACCTCCCCGTCTCCCCGCCCCTTCATCCTTTCCTCCTCTCTTCCTTGCTTTCCTTCCTCTTACCCATTTTTACTGGCAAAACCACATGCAATAACAAAAGAATGGAGAATAAGTAAATAGCTGGCTACCCCCACTTGAAAGTCCTGAGGAAGTAGCTTCCTTTACCTCCCTTGATAGAGTCTTTGTATTTCAGAGTGTCTGGCTCTGTTTCAAGGCCAGCCACAGTAGCTGAGGAGTCATTGTGTTGAGATGAAGGTAAATCCAGGCAGCTTCTATTTTTACACGCAACTGTGCTTTTGGAAAGAGCTGTATAGCACATAATAGGAAATCCTGAGAGTGTGAAGACTGTTTCCTGCTGGTTGAAGCATTATTGTCTTTGGCTGTTCTGACCACACTAGAAACCTTTGCATAAATGGACAAAGATGCAGACGCAGAGAAGGAAAGAACTGGGCTGATGAGAACAGGAAGAAGGGAGTCAGGGAAAGGAGGGTGGCCAAGGAAGGTGATTCAGAACAGCAAGCAAGAGTGAGAAGCTGTAGCATCCTTTCAGAGGGTGAGACCACAATGGGGGCAGCTACAGCAAGGCATTGGCCACTCAGTAAGTGCTGTTTGTTATTAGAAGTGGCCCATAGGGAAGGGGCTATCTAATCAGTGCTGCTTGAGGATGATAATGGTGACAGTTGTTATGGCTTGAGTTTACATATCCTCTCAAAGCCGCATGATCAGAGGCAGGGCTTTTGAAAGGTGGTGGAACAGCTAAAGGTGGGGGTTTTATGCTAAAGTGTAATATTAGGAGGTAGGGCTTGGTCAGAAGAGGGGGTTACTGGGGTGTGACCTGGGAGAGTAGATCTCCCTTCCCCACTGAGTGAGCACCATTCCTCTGCCCAGGCCCACCACCATGACTTCCTGCCCTTCAGTCAGCTCAGTTTAGACTACAAATGCAAACCCAAAGAAATCTCTCCTCCATTAAGTTGCAGGTGTTGGGTATTTTGTGCCCGTGATGAGAAAAGTGACTAAGACACCACCTAGTTCCCCATCAGTCCATTGTGATGATGGGATGGAGCAGGGTTAGGGAGACAAAGGCTCATTTATTTTAAAATAGGAATGTTTCTTGCTACAGAGTCTTCACACATAGAAACTAGAGGGTCTTAGGGCTGAGAGGTACTAGATAGTCTGGAGCAATCTTCCTGCATGTATGAGTCTCCTGTGACCTTATTAAGACATAAATTCCCATTTAGTAAGTCAGAGGTGAGTGGTCTTGCATTCCTAACAAACTCCCAAGGGAATCTTCCGAGTCAGCCAATATTTGCATCCTCTTTGTGCACTCAGGGACTGAGGCGTCTTTTCTCGACTTCATGTTCAGTAATGTCTTGGTGGCTTGAATTGGCCAAGGTAGAAGAACTTACAATATAAAAATCAGCAAATTCAAAGATATCAATAAAGCTCTGTTCTTTTCCTTTTCTTTTACTCCTTCTTCTTTTTTGAGATCTGGTATACCATTCTCCTTAGAATAGGAGAATGACTATACTGTGGTTCACAGAAGATTTGTCTTATTTTGAAATTGACTTGGGGCCATTCATCATGGTTCTTTGTACTTCACATTGACAGAGGGTTCTGGTGGTGTTTTGGGTTTATGGTCAGTCAGTATCAACTTGGATCCTACTACTAACAGCCCCCAAAAGATCTAGGTAATCATTTTTTTTCCAGTGCAGAGTTACTGAGATCAATAACTATGGAAACCTGTGGGGAAGAGGTTGGGGGAAGAGCTAATAAATATAGAGAGTACCAAAAATATATTCATGTCAAGAAGAGAAAACCTTGTATAAATACTTTAATACTAAATTTATTGAGATATCATGAGATGAATACAAGTTACCGTTGGCCTCTGCAATAGCAAGAGAAGCTCAAGGTGGTGCCGATTAGCTTCCAGACATTTACTAGTACTGCACGCTGCAGGTTATCTTGCTCACTGAGATTGCTGCATGCACAATTTCAGTTTCTTCTCTAATGCCTGACAGTGTAGTAAGTTTTCTGTGATTCATGACATTCTCTAGGGTCTCCAGTAGATAAGAGTCTGCAGAACTTAATTACTAAATCAGGAGAACATTCACCTTCTACAACTTTTTCTTTTCCTGAATGTGTCACACATTTTGGAGTCAGATTTTACTAAATAGGGGCATAAATAAGACCCTTCTTCAGAGAAATCTGGCATCCTCTTCAATCACTGAGCTCTGGCCCTTAAGTTCAATTCACATCTGAAACTGGATTTGGGATCAAGAGTTTTTATCCTTACAGTCAATACCAGGGCTCTATTCACATACTCCTAATTTAGGGAATATATAGGTCAAACAATACCCTTATTGGCTGCCTAAGATCTCACCTTCCAGAACATTTTAGCCCACCAGCCATTAGCAGGGATCCCTGCAGGCCAAGCCCTCTTCGGTCTCCTTCCACTGTGCTTCTCATTATGACAGTTACCTTTGCCCTGCCTCTGCTAGTTCCAAGTCTCCACTTAGCCTTTGGTTGTCTAAGGTAGCACCATTTCATTTACTATTACTCCTGTTATAATGCAGCAAGACCCACAAGCAATCTTGGCCTACAATCGAGCCACTCCTGAGCTCTCCCTGGCAAGTAGATTCCTCTATACCTTAATCAGAATATTAACCTGAAACATGAGAAGGGTCCCTATTTCAGTGAGCTCTGCCTTATTCAGCTAATTTTCTTCCCCTGTGAATCCTGGCTCAATACACTCGAGATCTATTTCAATCCATGTACTCTCAGTTCCTGCCTGTACTTGTGAGCTAGACGTTGCATCTCTTCTGGTGAATGCTCTTCCTTCTAATAGTAGGGTCACCACCGTGGGGAACCACCAGGTGGTACTCTCCTGAGAAATGAAGACCATTGCCTCACTCTTTCCCTGGCCTCTCCTTCAACCCTATTAACTGAGGTATGCAGAACTGGCTATATTGAACGGGATGTTTCCTTAATTGGATAAAAGTGTGTGATGAAGTCCAGGTAAAAACTGTGTTCCCCCCGACACACACTGGTGGCTGGAATGGAGCAAGAACCTGTGAGATTTTAAGACTAAAACATGAGATAACATCTCAACTGAGGCAGTGAGACTCAGAAAGAATTATACCTTCTTGGCAGCAAAGGCACCAGCCTTGCATACATCAAGCTGTCTGTTGTACTGCTGACTGCAGGACCTCTGTGCCTGGTGCAAAATTGCTGTGTTTCCCCTTACAGCCAATGCCTACAAAGTTTCTCTTCTGTAGTACTTTCCTACAACCCTCACCCACCTCTGTGATTGATACCAATAAAATCAATGAGGTTTTGGACTCATGACCTTTTGTTCCACAGAGAACATTGGCTGTCCCAGAGCTCCTCATCTGTATAACTTTCTCTCTTTGTCTTTATCTTGCATCCATGTGCCATATTGCCAAGTGGGAGACCTGAACCCTCCATGGGGGTGTTAGTACAACACTTTCAAGTACTACTGTCACTTGGCCATGATCATTAATATAACAGCAAAGAATAGAGGCAAGACCAGATCTTTAGGACAGCAAATATTGTGTGGCAAAGGCTGCTCTCCTTTTGCAGGGTGGAGTGGGCAACTTCTACCAGCCCAGAGGTTCTTGTGAATGTGGAGGTTCAACATTCTCAGGCACATCACTTTAGGTTCTCTATCTTGGTATTGGCAGTTCTTTCTTATCAAAGCCTTCATTTTCAGTGAGAGACCTTTGAGAGCTATGAATTTAACTTCCTTCAATACTCCAATAATGAAAGCCAGCCAGGACTCTAACCAGACTTTCTTCATGACCTGCCTTCCAACTGCAGTAGATGCGACTTGTTAACTAAATACTTCCACAAAGCCTTCTTGTCTCTAGACCATGTTCTAAGTTGATGATCAGCTGATCTGATCCTGTTACTCCCTTTTGGGGCACTTTCAATTGTAGTTAAGAACAACTTATAAACTAGGCTTTCAACAGCGTATCTCTAAAGTGCCAGCACTCTTGTATAAGCTGATGTACCTCCTTCCAACAAATTCCCTCTCAACTCACTGCAGACGAGATTCTCACAGCGATTAACTTGCAAAAAGAGTAAGATGATACATATTCACGATCTTTCAAAATGCCACTTAACACTTACTTAGGGTCTTGCTCCCACTGAGCAGGTGAGTGATCCAGTTCCAGAATCCATGCCAAGGGACTACTGCTCAGGGCCAGTTTCTGCACCAGCTGTCTTAGTCTAGGTTCTTCTTAAATCAGATCCTAACACAAAGATTTCAAATAAAAGTAGTTTATTTCCAGATGAACATCAGAAGATAGTAGGAGAGACTGGGAAGAGTAGGCAGTTAATGAAGGGTGTGTGGGAAGCAAGAGACCTCGTGTCACATGAGGGCTTAATGGTCCTGGGAAAATGGACAACACTCTAAAGCATTCCTCAGTTACCTAAGCCCCAGCGGTGAGGAAGTTGGTGCACTTATCCACTCACAAATCATCTGTCAGTGTCTGAGGCTACTTCTGGGGCCATTAGTGTTGTGCCTGAACAGCTGCTAGCAGATAAAAATCACGTATTCTTAGAAGTAATTGTTAGAGGCTGGGGTGATAGCTTGGCAGGCTAAGCACCTGCCTAGCAAGCTCTAGGTCCTGAGTTTGATCCCTGATACTACATGCCACATCAGAGCCAGAGCCCTGGGCAGGCTGTGCCTGCCCCCAAACCAGGCTTGGAACTGTTCATTTTTAATCCCAGTGCTGGGAAAGTTGAGACAAGAGGATCACTATGAGTCTGAGCTGCGTAGCCAGACCCTGCACCACCACCACCACTAACAAAAATAAATAAAATAAAAATAAAAAAGAAGTAGTCATTGGTATCAGATATGGGTCTGGCAGCACCAACTGTGCTGCAAACTGAGAGGGGCCTCCCTCACCACAGAGGCGGCAGTGGCCCCTTTCCAGATCCAGAGCAGGCCCAGCCCAAACTAGGTGCGGGAAAAGTCCCTCGGGAGAAAGACATGGTAGAGGCTAAGAGGTGTTGGTGCCGAAGCCACTGTCTGGGCACAGTGCTCAGCCTCCGGTGTCAGCAGGAGAGCTTGTCACTCCCTTGCAGCTGGCTGGACATAAACACCACAAACCCATACCTGGAGATGGACACTGTACCCTCCAGCCACAAGGGAATGACACTCATTCAGTGTCAGTTCTTGTGTAAGAATTGCAGGCACAGCTGTAGGGAAGGTAATTTGAGCTGATACAGTTCTGTACGCCTCTTCAAAATATTATATTGACAATACTGTCATCCATATTTTGGAAATGCTAGCAGCTGTGGCTTGCATTTACTGGGATTTTAGAATTTTAGAATGCTTTCACAGTGCAGGCGACCCTCTTGACAATCAGCTGAGGCTGGGTATTCTCTTGGTATGGACGAGCAAATTCGAACTCCAGGAGGCTGAGCAACCAGGCAAGGTGGCAGCGAGGGGAAGGCCTGGAGCTCAGCTCCGAACTGGGGCTGCACTGCGGCTCTGGGCTTGCTCCTGGACTGGCATTGCTTACAGATCACGCTTCCCAGTCACTGCAAAAGAGCTCATTGGTGGCAGGAACATATCTGTTCCATGCTTTCATTTTAGTGCCACCACATCCAGAGTGCTTACTATTTGCTTGTTAAGTAAATGACTTTAAAAATTCTCCTGAGAGACTGGGCTTGGTGGCATGCATCTGTAATCCCACCTCTTAGGAGGCTGTAAACAGGTGGATCACTACAAGTCTCATCTAATAGTGAGACCCTGAACACCCTGTACACCCTTCCTTAAAAAATAAAAAAAAAATTAAAAAAAATTCTCCCAGAAGTGTTGGGAAGCCATGTAGCAGACTTTATCAAATCTCCATTCTCTCCCTTTCTAGCGTTACTTGCAAGTAACACATACAAACAGATGTGCAATACACACACACACACACACACACACACACCCCAATCTTGATCCTTTTTTGGAACTGCTCCTACATGGGTGAAATATATATGGGACAGTGGGCCTCAAAGGAATGCTTACATTTATTATTAGGCTATCAAGCTGTTCTGTGTGAGAGTCTGTACAGTTAGAAGGGAGGACTGTCTGTAACGCCCCAGTCTCTTAGAACCTATACTGTAACATCATGTAACTCAATTAGGTCCCAAATTTTCTGAGCAAAGAGATTATGCAGCCAAAGAGCAACGTGATTGATGACTTAGAGTGTACCTAAGGAGAGTCACAGGGAGAGAAAATATTCTCTCAGGCTTTCACAGAGAGCAAATTGGTCAAGCAATGTCCGTGACTCATCCTCATGGCTGACACTGACAAAGGAACTGCAAACTGCGGTACAGCGTTACAGGATAAATCCTGAGGGGACTTGACTGACCTTATCAGATACAAAAGTTACATTTTTTGTTATATAGGTCTTGCTTTACCTTGGTCTTAACCATCCAGCAGATAAGTATAAAAACGAGGTATAAAAAGTAAAGCCATGTTAATATGCTGAGCTGTGAAAGGCTCTAGTCCACAACTTCTGCAGATAACCCCCTACTATTGTGGACTGCTGGCCTGTGTTGGATTGTTTTGCTGAATTCACACATCTATAGTATTTAGATGCCAATGGAATACCCATTTCTGACAGGACTAAACAAAAAAAGGGGATACAAAGGAAGGACCATTTTGCATCTGTATATGCAGAATAGTTAGGATAGATAGACAGCTACTTTCACTTAATTCAATGAGAAGAAAGATTTGTACTAGTAGTGTTTGGACAGGATATCCTGTCTGCATCTTGTACTATGGATAACCACTAAGAAGATAACAATGTACAATGTATTAATTATTGACATTATCCTATTAATCAGTTTTGTAACTGTCTCGTTGATATTTGTTTCTCAAACAAACAAACAAACAAACAAACAAAAAACCTGTCCCCTGTGGAATCAGAGCTCCCGTGTCTGACATTCCTGAAGAGGCCTGCAGTCGGTATGAAGTGACCAGCTAGAGCCACAAGAGGGAGCCAGTGGTGCAGCGAGTCCCGTTTATAGGCGTCACCGTCAGTAAGAAAGAGGCCCCTGGCTGAGCCCACAAAAGGAATGCGGACTGAGAACCCAAGAGCGGGGAGAAGGAAGTCTGGAGAGCAGAAAGGAGAGCACCTGAGAAAAACTAAAAGGTGTAGAATGAAACACGGGGGCCGAATATGTTAATTATTTACAATAAAAGTTAAAATGAGTGGGTTTTTTTATGTTACTTTGTACTGATTTTGAGAATAAGCGTACATTATTTAAACAATCAGAGCGAACAAACATTTATCTAAACAAATTTGGAGAAGTGAAACAAGCAGTGAGCAAAATGATGGAAAAATTCCAGTTATTCTGGGAGTTCTGGGAAGAATGGTACTGGTAGAGCTGCTTTGGAGGAAGCACAGTCCTGCGCCTCCGCGTCCGCACTGGTACTACCTACGATCTCCTCTTTCATTATCATTCAATTATGGATTTTAATTGTCTTGTCGAGCGCACTGCCTTTAGCCTGTAACTTAACAGAAATGAATTAATGGCAGATACTGCCAATGTTTTTGCAATGATTCTTGACAGAGCTGTTAAGATACCGTTTCCACCCCTTTCCACAGATGAACCCCTTTAATGACGGATGCCATAAGTGAGCTTAAATTTAATTGTTCCTAATTCATTTGCAACAATAGCAGAACTGTCTTACTTGCCTCTTGGAAGCTCTATTTAGAGAATTTGTTTTGTATATCCTAGGAGGCCCAGCTATAAAGCAACGAGAATGCTTTTAATTAAACGTCTTAGACCTCATATATCTAATTGACACTTTTGCTACAAACCACAGAAACCAATGCAATTCTTCCAGGCGTACCCAAAGCACTTGGCTTAGGAAATTGCCTTCTGAGTCCATTTAGCATAATACAAAAAGAAAAAAAAAATCAATTTGTGTCATGCCTCTTTGGGACTGTAAATGTTATTAGCTATATTAAAATATGTTTTATTCATTTGCATTTAGCTGTGGGTGATGCAAAGCTTTTCTGGAAATTAACCCACCCTTGGAGGATGAAGATCCACCACCTGTGTCTGGAGTTTTAGCTCAAACAGAAGGCATGAGGGACAAACAGCATTTGGCTTGGGCTTCAGGGGCCGGAACTGTCACTGAGGAGGGAAGACACTGGGGCTTTGGCTCCCTTGTGGGTGGCCCTCTTGCTATCTCAGGTCCCACACAGCGGATGTGGTGAGGCGGCCTCTGCTCATCTCCTCTCCCAAGGCTGTGTCTGAACATGTCTGGTTCCTGGGGACATGGGGCTTGCGCCTCCCTAGTGCTTCTCAAACTTTTGCGTGTGACAGTTTCATGGGAAGTGTCAGTGCACCTGAAAAAACCTACAACTGGAGGACATTTGGAATGATCTGTATGGCCTTGGTGAGGGTTTTCATGGCATGTTTCTTACCTTAGGTAAGTACTGTGTTTGCATGAAACTTCCAAGTAAAGTCTTTAAAATTTAGTCCTTGAGACTTAAAAGTCCTTGAGAATTTTTGATGATGAGCTCTTCAAAAGTTTGATAGTTATTGACATTGACTTTATTTTCATTTGGAGATAATATAAATATTAAGAGTGGTTTAACAACCATTCAAAGTTTTACAACCTTTAAAATTATAGCAAAAGAGAATCCAATTACTTTTCTTCTTCATTCATCAGTGAAGAGAATGCTGTCATTTCCTGTGATAAAGGGACTGGATTGTGAGCCCACGTCAGTGTTTTCATATCAAGTATATCATGTGAAGGAGCTCAGAGTAACAGACAGTGAAGCTATCATTAGAGTGATTAGCACGCAGTGAATAGCCAAAGGGTCCCAGGGATGTGCAGACAGGCATCAGGGAGCTGGCTAGGAATCCTGCCAGGCTTCCTCCCTCCTGCTTCTCCACTGGACGCCCCGGAGCCCAGACTCCTCTGGCAGCCGCCTGCGTCTGTTATTCACGCAGGCAGAGCTGCCTTTGCAGTGAAGAAGCTTGCACCTCCTACTCACAGGCATCCGATGTAACATGGGATGGAGGCCGGGCTCTGGGGCCATCAGGAGGCCTTTAGGAAGTCAGGGCTGTGGGGAGACGCACAGAGCACGCACCTGTGCTACAATCCCATGGCTGGGAAACTTTCATCCAGTTTTGGCCCAAGGAGCCTTCTCTACTCAAACTCAATAGGCTCCTTAGGTAGAGGTGCAGAAGGGCATCTTGGGCCACAGAGTCACAGAGAACAGATGCCGTCCACTGCTTCATGTGGTCCTCTAAAGCCCAGATAGATGTAGGTTACCTGAGTGGGTGACCAGGACATCCTGAAAATGTCTTTGTGCTTTCTATACATACTTGCTGCATGAGCTGCTTTCCCACTGGACCAATATTAAGTAAGCCTCTGTGTTTGTAATCTTAGTGGTTGATCATACTTTTGACTCACGTTGTATCTACCTCGTGACCTTGCTCTATAAAACTTCCTTTGAGATGTGGGCTCACAGGAAATCCACTTTTGGGTCCCTTCCTTTCTCTCAGGAGCTATCTCAATAAATTTTTCCTACTGTGAACCTTCATGGTTCCTTAGAATTCATTCTTCAATTTTGGGGAACATAAACCCGCACATCTGACATCTAGCAGGCAGGGAGCTATAATCTCCCCAACGTCAGTGTTACAAGAATAAATGAACGCTCACCCAAAAAGACCACGTGGAGAGGAGCGGTGCTCAATCAGACACTACGGGTTTTGTGTTGGAATAACCTGCACCCTCCTATCTTCTACATGTTTCTCCTTTATCCATAATGGAGAACTCTGCTGAATTATAGAAGCACTAGTCAAATATCAAGGTGAATCAATATGCAGTTAGCTTTGGGTCACCTTGTACCAAGCTTCATTCAATTGTATTTTTCCTTTTTATATAAAGCCTCCACGGTATAACATATTTGCAGATTAACAGCATAAGATAAGAAGTACGTGCTGTCTCATAGTCCCCGCCGGGTGCCTCCTCTTCAGCTCTCTGTGTGCACAGCTTTGCTCTGCTGCCGTCTCTGAGGGCTAGGGCTCGCTGCAGTCCTCTCACAAGCTGGTGCTGGATGGCCAGGTCTGAGATTGTGTGCTACTTGCCTGCTGTGTCACACCTGTGACCTTGTCCTGATACTGCCACTCTCAGGACAGAGGCCCCAGCATCAGCCCCTTCACCACCTCTCCCAGCTTCTCCAGTTTAGTCTGTTCTTCTGTCCTCCGAATGTTGGAACCTCTCCCTGCCTGTACCGAAAAATGAGGTAGCACAAGGAAAAAGAGAAGTGGCTTGTGCAGTAAGTGTCTAAATATAACCTCCCTGATAAGTGCTGTTGAGCACACCTATGCAGGCCGCTACAAAACTAGTCACCTTGCCATGGAATCATCCCCTGTGGTTGTGTGAATGGGAATATTGATAGGAAGGTTAGTTTTGTTTCAACTTACTTGACTTTTTTTATGTATTTGGTTGTTACAGGGTCTCACTATGCAGCTTGGACTCGTGGTGGTCCTCCTGCTTTCAGCCTCCCCAGCACTAGGATTACAAGTGTGCGCTACTACATCCAGACTCTGGCTGGCTCAGCATGCCCTGGGGCAGGGCTGGCAGCATGTGGTGCCGGGGATTGAACTCACCGACCACATAATACTTGACACTTTAAAACTCCTCTCATACAAGCACGTTTCATTTTATTCTGGAAAGCTGAGCTTCTTTAACCAACACTGGTTCTTTTTATCACCCCTGTGAACAGGCTTGGTGAAGAGGATCCTGGGGAGGGCAGAGGCCAGTGGTACTCTCCCCCCAGCATGCTCCGCTGCTCCCAGCTCCCTCACACTGCCAGCAGAAGCAGGAGGTTTATGGCCCAGACTGTTTTCCACCTCCCTGGGGAAGTCTATCTATAATGCCACATGCTAAACTGTGCACCAGCTGCTTAGAAAAGGCTGCACAAAAGCCAGCCACTGCGCTGAAGCTGAGGCCCAGCTCCTGAAGCGGTCATGTGCTGGAAGGAGACCACATTACATCCCACCCCTGGCCCAGGCTCAGCGGAGCTCACAAGGCAGCTGCCTGCTTCTGCTGGCTCTGCTTTCCTTGTGCAGCAGGTACAGCTGAGAAAGGGCTGGACTCTCCCTTCCTCAGTCATAGCTGTCCCAGCTGTGTCACTACCTGCTGAGAATCTGTCCTGGTTCACTTCCTGTCTCCTCTCTGGGTGTTGCAACCCCTCATCCTTAGAGCTCTTACCTGAGAGGAAGCCCCCATCGCCACCCCACCCCTGCAGATTCTCTAGTCTCCTTTCTCCTATCCACAGATCTCTCCCGCCTCAGATCCCTGCCAATCTGCTGAAGCTGCAAGTAGGAGCAGAGGGCCATAAAACATGGTAGGCAGTTAACTGTGTCTGTGGTTATCCATTTAACAAGCATCAAGAAGCATAATACACAGATTGTTCTGTAAGAGGAGAGGGTTACTGACTTTAGGGCAGGAGGAGCTGGGTGTGGAGTGGTGGTCAACCTTCAGCCCTTATCTTGCTTAGGGTCATGAGTTTTATGAAAGGCATGTCCATCTCCACCTGGCTCCTTAAGACTAACAGATATGTGGCTAAGGATTACAAGTTGACAATCAAGAAATTGCCAGAATATATAAAGAACTACTACATTCAAAAACAAAAATCCAAATAACCCAATAAAAAAGAAATGAAAGAGGGACTTGACAACCATTTCAAAAGTATCCAAGTGGCCAATAAGCACATGAAAAGATGCTTGGTGCCATTAGTCATGAAGGCAATGCATGTAGAAACTATAATAAGATAACATTGCCCACTAATGGGTATACCTATAATTTTTTATTCTTTATTACTTTTCTTTTTTCTCTTGTTTTCTTTTATTACCTTTTTTTAAAAAAACAAACATTTACTTGACAGAGAGTATAACACTAATTGATATGACATTAGAGGCAGTACGTATTTAGAAGACCAGAATGACAGGCATTCCAAGCATGGCCTTAGTATTACGCATTCCTATTCTAGTTCACAGGTATCAGCATATATAGTTAGTCAGGGTGAGAATCCTACCAATTAACTGCTAGTTTCAAAAACCTGACAGATTCTCAGGACCATTGCCTTGATCATCTTGTGTATATAAATGCATGGTTTGGGCTGGAAAGATAGCTCAGTGGAATAAGTGCTTGCCTGGCAAGCACAAGGTCCTGACTTCGATCCCTGATCAGGCAATAAATAAATAAATAAATAAATAAATAAATAAATGGTTTTGCACCTGCCTTGTTTCCTAGCTTTTCTCCTTTACCCTCTTTTTCTTGCTTAATCCTTAAGTTCTCACTTACCATTTAGTTGTGTTATGCCTTTCAATTTTTATTTCTTCTTTTAAATTCTTTTTTTTAATTTTTAAAATTTTTTTTCAATGAGACACTTTCCAAGCTGATTAATAGGACATTTTCAGTAATTAATACGTTGCACATTGTTATCTTCTCAGCGGTCATCCACAGCACAAGAAGCAGCCAGGACATCTCATCCAAACACTACTACTACTAATCCTTTCTCTCACTGAACCAAGAGAAAGCAGTCGTACATCTATCCTAACTATTCTGTATATACAAATACAAAATGGTCCTTCCTCTGTATCCCCCCTTTCCAGTTCAGTCCGGTCAGAGATGGTAGTCTGTTGGCACCTAAACATTATAGGTGCTTGAATTTAGCAAAACAATCCAACACAGTCCAGTAGTCCACAATAGTAGAGGGTTGTCCATAGAAGTTTTTGACTAGAGCCTTTTATAGCTCAGAATATTAATATGGCTTTACTTTATATACCTTGTTTTTATACTTTTCTGCTGGATGGTTAAGATCAAAATAAAGCAAGACCTATATAACAAGAAATGTAACTTTTGTATCTGATAAGGTCAGTCAACTCCCCTCAGGTTTTATCCTGAGACCCTGTACTGCACTTTGTAGGTCCTTTGTCAGTGTCAGCAATGTGGATGAGTCATGGCCATTGCTTGAGCAATTTGTTCTCTGTGAAAGCCTGAGAGAAAGTTTTTTCTCCATGTGACTCTCCATAGGCACACTGTACATCGTCAATCACATTCCTCAGTGGCTGCATAATCTCTTTAATCAGAAAATTTGGGGAGTGTGCGGAGAGCTTCCTGCTACCCTGCGCCGGTGGGACCAGTCCCAGCCCAGGCTCAGAGTGGGCCAGACCCTCTTCCAGCCCCTTGGGCCACCCCCCACCACTCCGCAGTGCCTCCCCCACCCCGCCTGCCGAGTAGGATTTTCTGCCGAGTTCTGGGAGCCCCCAGACATAGTCCTAGCCCAGGTCCGGTGAGTGTGCGGAGAGCTTCCTCT
>NW_004524762.1:746107-779783 GCF_000260255.1 Octodon degus | reverse complement strand
TTTTTTTCTGGTTTCTTTTGTCATTTATTTCCAGTTACATTGCACTGTGGTCAGATAATATGCATGGGATAATTTCTGTTTTCTTGCATATACTTCAGCGTGACCTATGGACCAGTATGTGGTCTATTTTAGAAAATGACCTATGTGAAGCTGAAAAGAATGTGTATTCAGCTGTGATCGGGTGGAAAACTGTATATGTCCACCTAGTCCATTTGTTGCAAGCTCTGGTTCAGTTCTGCTACTTCTTTGCTAATTTTTTGTCTGGTTGACCTATCTTTTTGAGATAAGGGGTGTTAAGGTCTCCTGTTTATATTGTTGTATTGGATATTAGATTTTTTTATGTCCATTAAGTTTTGCTTTATATAGTTGGGTGCTCCCGTGTTTGGTGCATGGATATTTATGAGTGTTACCTCTTCCTCTTGAATTTTTCCCCTGACCAGTATATAATGGCCTTCTTTATTTCATTTGATCATTCTTGATTTGAAGTTGAGATTATCTGAAAAATGGATTCCTACTCCTGCTGTTTTCTGAGGTGCTGGGGCATGTAGTATTTTTTCCATCCTTTTACTTTAAGCCTATGAAAGTCTTTTTCAATTAAATGTGTTTCTTGCATACAGTATATTGTTGGATTTTGTTTCCTAATCCACTGTGCCAGCCTATTTCTCTTAACTGGTGAATTGAGTCCATTTACATTGATGGTTATAATTGAGATGTGCTTACTTATGATTGACATATTATTTACCTGCTGTTGTTTACTCCTTTTTCTCCTGTGTTTAATTGTTTGCCCTACTTAGTGGGTTCCTTCTGTTCTCGTTCATGGGGTTCTGATCATTTTGGTCCCTCTCTAGAACATCTTTTAGTAGTCTGTGTATGGTTGGCTCTGGCATCATGAAAATCTTATTTGTCTTCATCATGAAAGTGCTTCACTTCTCCATCAAACTTGAAAGAGAGTTTTGCAGGGTATAGTAATCTGGGCTGGAATTTGTTTTCATAGAGGACTTGAAGTACTCTGCTCCATGATCTTCTTGCCTTCATGGTTTGTGAAGAGAAGGTGGCCGTAATTCTGATGGGTTTTCCTCTGAATATGATCTGCTCCTTTTCTCTAGTGGCTTTCAGTATATTATTCTTGTGCTGGATTTCTGGGATCTTGACTATTATATGTTTGGAAGTTTTTAGTTGAGTTGATGTAATTTGGAGTTCTATATGCTTCACTTACCTGAATGTCAGTCGGTTTCCTCATATTTGGGAAGTTTTCTGCTATTACTTCTGCCTAAATTCTTTTTATATCATCTGTATTGACTCCTTCTTTCTCATTGATTCCTATTAGTCTCATGTTGTTCATTGTTGCATCATCTTGCACGTGATGAATTATTTTTTCTTGCATCCTAGTTGTTTTTTAAGAGATCTTTTGTTACCTTTTTACTAGCTTCAATGGTGTCTTCAAGATCTGAAACTCTATCTTCACTTTCATTCAAATAGTTTTGCCAGCTTATGATTGAGATTTTAAGTTTCTGTATATCTCTTTGGCTCTGCTTCATGTGATCTGTTTCTTTCTTATATTGCTCATTCAAGGATTCCATCGTTCTTCTATTATCCTCTAATTTTTTTTATCAGTGTCTTCTTTAGAAGCAGTTAATTCTTTCATTATAGTTATCCTTTTTTTTTTACTTCAGAGGTTATTTCTCTATATGTCTCTACAGTTGTTTCTTTACTTCAGATGCTATTAATTCAGAGATTTCTTTTTTATTTCAGAGGTTATTTCTGATCTGATTTCCTCTATACATTTCTGCAGTTGTTTCTTTACTTCAGATGCTGTTAATTCAGAGATTTCAGCTGTATGCTTCCTAATTTCTTCTGTGCTAGTGTCTCCTGCATTTGTTCAGGGTATACTCAGGGCCTATGAGTGCATCTTGCTCCTTCTCTTTGTCATTTTGTATAGCACTGTCCTCTGACCTTTGTTGTAGAGCTTTGGTGCAGTTATAATCTTAGCATCTACCAAAATTCTTCCCAAGAGATTATATGGTTAAGGTAGTTATAGTTTTATATTTACAGAACAACAATTAGAAACACCAATAATGGATAGTGACATTTAGCAGCCGACAAACTTGTGTAACTAATGAGTTTGTATTTTAGACAGTAAGCGCAAGCATTATGTCTGTATAGCTAAGCAGATATTAGATTGAGAATTTGTAATTAAGTTAGTTCCCCTAAGTTCTGTCTGATCATCTCCTCATGTTGTACCAGGGTTTTTCCAGGCAAACTAGTTCACCTCGGTTACTCTTTGCCCCCTCTCTTGGTCAAGAAAGAAAGAGGGTGGTTGCTGTCATAGGTCTAGGTTTAGCAAAATGTTTCAGTTTACTGGGTCTGGATCTACTAAGTTTGAACTCATCCCGATGTGCCTGGCTTCGATCTGGCTGCTGTGCTCAGCTTCTTCCTGCTGCAACCCTTGGAAGTGAACCTGCAGTGCCCTTCTTGCAAGATGTTCTGCTCCTGGATTAGCTGAGTAGTTCTGGCCCCTAGCCTCTCTGCAGGGACTTCAGCTGGAGTTTCATACCAGGCTTGTATGCCAGGCCTGGTCTGTGTCTGGAGGGGTCCTGAGAGCACAGCAGAATGTCTCACTCACACATGCTGGGCTTGTGCTGGGTTTGGAGGGGACCAAAGAGCATGGCAGAAGATCTTACTCACATGCTGGGCCTGGGCTGGGTCCAGGTAATGGGGGGCAGGGGTGGTCTGATGGGCACAGCAGAGCAGAAGTTCTCCCACATACACATTGGGCCTGGGATGGGTCTGGAGGGGTCCCAAGAACACGGTGGAAGGTCTCACTCACATGCTGGACCTCTACCTATATTTTTTTAAAAGAGATAGAAGAATGAAAAATTGAGAAAAGAAGTATCAGTGAGATGGTGGAAACAGCAGAATTGTAGCACATTGCTGGTAGGAACCTCAAATGGTGCAGCCACTGTAGCAAACAGTTTAGCAACTTCTCAAACAGCTAAACATGGAATTATTCTATGACTCAACAATCGCACTCTTAGGTATCTGTTCCCAAAAATTGAAAAGAGACACACACAGTGTCATTGCAGAATGATTGACAATAGACACAAAGTGGTAATGACCTGAGTGTCCATCAACAGATGGGTGGATAAACAAGGTGCAGCATATCATATAAGGGAACGTTATTCAGCCACGACATGGAAGTTCCATGCATGCTACAGCATGGATGAACTTTCAATCATCATTCTACCTGAAATATGTTAGTCACATAAAGACAGACATTGTATTGATACAGGAAAAAATGGAGCTCCTGAATCTGTTAGTTGTCAAACATGAAAGTTTATGGTCTTACAACATTGAGGAATGAAGTCTCAAACGAAAGGAGAAAGCTAGGAGACTTTTACTTGAAATAAGGAGAGAGGGCCAGCCAGATAGCTCAGCAGACTAAAGTACCTGCTTAGGCAGGCATAGCAGCCTGGATTCAATCCCCATTCCGTTGTGCCATGCTGGTCTTTCTCCCAGGGCATGCTGAGAAGGCAACTGAGACTGGGCGTGGTGATGCATGCCTGTAATCCCAGCACTTGGGAGGCTGAAAATAGGAAGATCACCATGAGTCCGATCTATGTAGTGAGACCCTGTAGTGTAAAATACAAAAAAAAAGAAAAAGAAAAAAGAAATAAGGAGAAAATAATAGCTCCTGGATTTCCAGGAAGGGTCCCAAGTGGGAAGGCCTCTTAGGGCCTTTGTCCAAGTAAATTATACAGCAAAATTACAGCATGGGTTTAATGTGGGTCAGACTACAATCAACATGTAAGATTACAAGTATAGCCACTTCGCTAATATTCACCCAATAGGGAAACAAGTCACTTAGCAAGGGTATACAGACAGATTAAAGGAATTCTCAGAAAGAGAGGGATGCACAGATGTAGGTATTCTGATTTCCCACCTAGGAGTCTGATGTCTAGCTGGGCCCACTGGACCAGGTGATGCAAATTACAGTTCAATCTCAAGTTGCTGCTTGTTTTACAGGTGGCTCTTATGGCCCCATCTAAGGTCTTCACTTCTTTATATCTGCCTCCCAGCAAAATTTGGACACGTGTGTGTGTGTGTGTGTGTGTGTGTGTGTGTGTGTGCTGACTTCCTTGAGGGGACAGTCCTTCTCTGTATATTACTGTCTAAGTTAGCAGCCTATGGTAGTATGATATCACTTTTAAAAATGTTTAGAATAAGCAAACCTATAGAAAAAAGATTAGAGGTTAGCAGGTGTTGGAGAAGGTGGGACTTGGCTGGCACGTGTTATTATTTAATGATTATAGCATTTCCGCTCAGGGTTAATAAAACTTAAAAAAAAATGTATCTATGTATTTGGTACAGGGTCCCACTACACAGCTTGGACTAGTAGTGATTCTCCTGTTTTCAGCCTCCTCAGAGCTGGGATTACAGGCATGTGCCACCAAGTCCAGACTCGGTGGTGGGCTCAGCATACCTGGGAGCAGAGCCGGTACAACAAGTGGTACTGGGGATTGAACCGAGCTCCTGACACTTGCCTAAGCAGGCCCTTAGTCCTCTGAGCTATCATGCTGGCCTGATAAAACATTTTTGAAAATGGATAGTGGTGATGGAGTGCATTATGAATGCAACTTAATATAGGCTTAAATGGTTAAAATGACAAAACTTAGTAAATATATATTATATAGTTATTTGGCTGCAATAAATATTTAAAAATACAACAAAGAAAGGAAACAAGAAAATATCAAGCAATAGGCATACAATCCTGAGGAGGAGCAAGAGGAAGAGCCACATGGATTGGATACTAAGTGGGTGGTGGTGTGCAGGTCACAACACCTGGGAGAAGTCTACAGCCTTCCTGGGCCCTCCTTGCCCCTTATGCAGGAAGCAGTGAAGTGGATAAGAGCACAGGCCCTGCAATGCCCGGATGAGTCCAACCCCAAGTTTGACTCTGTGTGATATGGTGAGTTCCTGATTCCTTTGCTCGATTTTCCTTGTCGGTCAATACTACATAACTCACTGGGGTTTTGATAGAATTGGTTAAATTATTTTGTGTGATGATATTAAAATAGCACTCTATTTTATTTACAAAATAAATGGTCAATAAATTTTCGCTATAAAATGGGAGGGTGGGAGTAGGGTTGGATTAACTTAGAGGTTATAAGCAATGAGGAGCATAAAATACTAAAGCATAAAACTTCCGTATACACTAATACTACAATATCTTTAGTATCCCAAATCTTTAGATTTTTCACATATCAAGTGAGTTTATTTAAATATAATTTTTTTTCCTCTTCCCCTTTGGATGCTTTTTTTGCTACACTGGTACCCTAAGCATTTTTTTTTTTCTTAAGTTTGCTAGGTTTTGGGAAGGTCAACAAAAAATTATTATCTACCTCAAAAAGTGGTTATGAGGCTTAAATAAGATAAAAGTCTGTGCAAAACTCACTTTCATGGTGTTCTATCTTCCTCAGTCCTCCAAGACCCAATGCTCCCTTTTATATTCATTATTGTTTTAAGCTTATGACACGAGGAATTCTAAGACAGCCACTAAGATTTCCATCCCAGCCGGCATAGAGTGAATGTGATGAGGCTGCCATTTCTGAGATTAGGGTACTAAACAGTGGACTGTGAGTGACATGAGGAGCTCACCCCAACTGGACCTGACCTATAGAAGAGCACAGAGTATTAGATGCCCTCCCTCCTCTGACTGTGACCAAAATGAACTGCCACAGTGTGAGAGTAGCCCGTGGCAGGAGCCATCTGGCAAGGACCAGAAGGATGCTCCGGATGCTGAGAACAACCCTGGAAAACAGTCAGTATAGAAACAGGGATCTCAGTCCTGCCCACACCCACAGAGGATCCTGCCTTGTGGTGGTTGGAACGAGGCTGAAGCAGCACTGCTCATAGTTGGTCCCCCACAGGACACAGCTGGAGAACACCTTCACAAGAGCCTTGAGAGATTCTGAGTGGAGGCTCTCTCAGTCTCCTGCCCATGGGAATCAAAGATAATGAATCTGTGTGGTTTCAAGACATTGAGTTTGTGGTAGCGCCTTATGAAGCAATGGAAAATCAATAGTCTCTTATTCATCTGGAAATAAGATTCAGAGATAATATAATCTACTTGGATAAATAATTTAAAATATCAGTGTAATACACTGACTACCTTATAAAGATAAGTAAAAGAAAATCATTTCTAAGAGAAGAAAACTACTCATACCTATACCTATTTCAATAAGTAAATGCCCAGGCACAGGCAGACTAAAAGATGAATGTTGGCAAATGTTGGCACCTGTAAACACAGCCACTCTGAACATCACAGGGACAAATGTACTCACTTGGGTCCAAACTACTGTATGTGATTTTGCCAAAATAGTGAACAATGTTTGGTCAAATTCTGTGCAAATCAAAGTACAACCTCCTGTCCACTTGTGTGTAGTTACATACCCATAAAAATTAGCATATGTCAAAACCTTGCAAAAAGTATTTTCTTTCTTGTTGGGTTTTATGTAGCTATAACTAGGAACAGGTTTTTCCTTTAAATTATCCTGTGTGATATTTGCAAGTCAGCCAGTATGGAGAAAAATTCTTGTGTGAGATAAGAACCTGTCCACTAAAAGCAGGAGTTCCTTTCCTGTCCAAATCCCCTGCACCCCATATTTCCAGAATGACTCCAGAACATGATGCTGTTTCTGCCAGCTGCAGTATGACATTTCAGTACTATTAATGCCCACCTTCTTGCCTTGTGCTCTTTGTTTTTTGGGGCTGCTACATTGAGCAAAGGTACATTGTTAAACATTATAATGCTTCCAGAAGAGATTTTTTTTTGCATAATTGGCAAAATGACCGCATTAAAGCTATAAATAAGAGAACCCTAGGTACCAATTGCAGACTCAAGCCACACAGTGTCCCTTGCCTTGCAGCCAGGGCAGCATCCCAGCAGAGGTGTAGATGGAGGCTGAGCTATGAGACTGTCTAGGGCTCAGTGGAGCTCTGGAAGCAGGAGAAAGCCTTCTGAGCATGGATTTCTGTGGCTGCCAGAATTGCAGCAGGGCCATGCTGTGGTTCCCAAGCTGTGAGCGCCACTCATTTCTTTTGCTGCACCCAATGGTGAAGGGTGAAGTGCCACATACTTCCCGCTACTCGGGAAACTCCTCCAAAATGAGCGCCTATGATGTCTGACAGCCCCACTTCCTGCAGGAGGAAGACCCTGCCCACTTCCCCTGATGGAGCATAAATATCAAGGAGGGAAGTTCTTGAGTCCAGCCCAGGCTCCTCAATGCACCACCTAGTGCATTCCTTTGTGAGAGACTCCAAAGGAAAAATGCTCAAAGTCTAACCTGCTTCCCAGGCCTCTTCTGCCCGCGATGCCACCTCTGGAGAGCTCAGCTGCAAACCCAAAGCCCTCAGAGCAGTGAGCCTCAGGGGGATGCACTGGTTTTGACTGGTAAAAGAGAATGGCAGGAGGCCCAACTACTTCCCCAGTCACACCAGGACAAAGACATTCTCAGGATGATCCATCCTCCCAGGACAGAAGCCTCACATCTGTTGTTTTGGATTCTGGATTTTATTGTGTTTCTTTTAGGGAGCATCTGGATGCTGCTGCACAAAACCCAGTTCCTGGTGTGAATGTGCTCTGGGATGTGCTCATTCAGGTCCTGAACTGGTTCCCAGGCATTGTGTGTCACCTCTTGGCCACCGTAGCCAGATTTGTTCTTTTGCAGACTACTTACAGGGGACATTGCTGCTTCAAGTCAAGAGTGGGAGGGCTCTGTTACATTGAATTCACTGGTCAGACACAGGTAAGTTTCACAGTATTTGTTTGCCCAGAACGGAAGAAGAGCACCTTACTGCTGTCCAGTACTTCCATTCCTGAGCAACCATCTCTTCCTCTAGAGATGGGGATGTCAAAATAATCACTCTGATCTCACTGGCATGAGTGAAAGAAAGAACACCTCTATAAATGAGGTCCTGGTGAATGAAATGCAGAGTATGACTAAGCATTTCCACTGTAGGACAAATAAGATGCTGGAGAAATGCTTGTTCTATTTCTCTCTTATAGCCACACTTTGTATTAAAGGCCACTACGTTCCTCAATTCCAAAATACACATTCTTTAACATTTCAGCATCTTCATAATTGGAACATACCTTGTATATTTTTAAATTTTATGACCTTGCAGAACATCTTATTTTCTTTCATACTGTATAAAATAATGGAGTATCTTATAATTAATAGGATTCTGAAGTAAATGAGAAAGCAGGAATAGATGAGACAGCTATAGAGATAACCTTTCCTGAATTTAAACAAGTAGGAAATGCACTCTAAATAAATCCTAGGTTATCGCTTTTAATAGAGTTGTCAGATCTACAAATGACATAAAAGTAGAGAAATGTTTTCAGAGTGCCAAAATATACTGCCATGTTCACCTCAGCTGCCATAACAAAATACCACAGATGGGAAAACTTAAACCACAAATATTTATTTCTCACAGTTTTGGAGCCTGGAAAATACAAGGTGAAAGTACTGGCAGATTTATTGCTTGGTGAAGATGTTCTTCATGATTGGTAGATAACTGTCTTCTCCCTGCATCATTGCCAGAATTTTAGGGGGAGGAAGAAAGAGGAGGAGGAGGAAGAGAAGAGAAGGAAAAGGAAGAGGTGCAGGAAAAGGAAGGAGTCTCTCTGTGTTTATGACCTATGTACATCTTAAAGGACCAAATTCCAAATACTATAATTGTAACAATTAAGGCTTCAACATATGCATTTAGTCTGTAGTATAAGAGCAGATACCTTTGGTACCATGATGTGGACAATAATTTTCCTAAATCAATTCTGGAAGAAGCTGCATAGTACATAAGATAGAATGATTCATGTTTGTGTCTGGCCATCAGGTGTCATTTTTGAGGGCCCTTTTTAGGTCAGTAATTTTCTCTACACATTTTATCAAAGTTATCTTAAAGTTGCTTGACTATTCATGGTTTTCTCAAAGCAATGAAGGACCATTTATATCTTATGTGGGAAATAATTCCCACTGAATAAAAGTAACAATGTGGAATGGAATTTAATGAAGCAAAGGAAATATTCATTTGGGTTCTGAGGCATATGTATAAGATGGCACAGGAGAGCACAGGGTCATCCCCTGTGGAGGAAGGTTTGGTTCAGCATTATTGGATGTAAAGCAAAAGTGTGACCAAGTCACACTTTTGAAAATGAGCATCAAAATACTTTACATTTTAGAAGTTGTTTTGATGTTAAAATACATTGATTTTACTGGCCTCTGGACACAGATTAAGTGAGATAAAGCAGAATTTCTCAGTCTTGGCACTATTGACACCAGAGAATTCTTTACTGTAGGACCTTTTCTCTGTCTTCTGTGATACTTAGCATCATTCATGACCTCTACCTACCAGAAGACTATTCTTGATGGCCAAGTCATACCATCAAAAGCACCACCAGACATTGCCAAATGTCCTCTGGAAGGCAAAAATCACCTCCCAACCCCTGGTTCAGACCAACTGATGTAAAAGTGTTACATTCAAGTTTTCATATAACATAATTAAGAAGATAACAACCAACTTAATAAAGTATTTCCCGAGAAGGCAGTGGTTATATGAAAGTATTTACTGGGCATGTATGCATGTTGATAAGGAGCATTTAAAAGCAAGATCCTTGGACTTCAATTGTCCATTAAACATTCCTCACTCCACATAGGGCTCTATTACACCATTCAGTTATTTGAAGAGCACTTGAAAGAAGCTGGACCAGACCAAGAGAATAGAAGTTGCAGGGAGACAGATTTCAGGATGCAATGGAAAATGTTCTATTAGTTATTGTTTTAAAAAATCAAATATTAGACTGTTGTACAAAATACAAAGTTGGAGCTACTACCCTTTACTCTAATTCTCAGCCCATGGGTGGCCACAGGTAATAGATTAGGAAAAAAATTTTCAAATCCTTTTGGGAAATGATCACAAACATTCTCCCTTCCCTCTCACTTCTTTCCTCAGAATAATTGAAAGAGCTGAATCAAATGCTTCTCTGCTATCTCCCCAATTCTTACCTCTCACTTTATGGAGTCTTTTTGACATACTGATTCCAAAACTTAATTTTTTTTGCTGTGGAAATTTCCTAATCTCTACAAAAAGAGAAAAAATAATGAAAAACAGAAAACAACCATATTTCCATCACCCATACATAAGATTTTGCTACATGTATTTTGTTTACTATTTTTTCTCCTAAAGTATTTTATTTATTTATTTATTTATTTATTTATTTATTTAGTGGAACCAGGGATTGAACTCAGGCCCTTGTGCTTGCCAGAGAAGCACTTATCTACTGAGCCATCTCCCTGGCTCCTCTCCTAAAGTATTTTAAAACAAAATTTAAACGTAATATTATTTCACTACCAACATATTTTAGTAGTGTCTTACTTACACTTTTCTTGTTGCTGGGACAAAATGCCCTACACCTAAAATGAAAGAAGGAAAGGTTTAGTTAGCTCACAGTTAGTGAAGGTTTCAGTTCATACTCAGCTGGCTCCAAGGCACAGGGGCACATGGAAGAGTGCAATTGTTTATGGTGGCAGCAAAGAGCAGAAAGTAAAAAAGCAGAGGTAGCAGCTCATTCAGCTAGCCAGCCTCTCTCCCCTCCTCACATTGTATTGGAGATTACCCATCCCAGAATGAGTACAGCATTCACACCCACAATAATGGATCACAAACTCCAGAAGCCACCCCATGACTGCATGAGGCTTTGGGGGAACAATTAGACACAACCCATAACATTCCATCCCTGGACCCCCAAAGACTCACACACATCCCTTTATGCAAGAGACATTTCAGTCCATCTCTAAGAGTTGCCAAAGTCTGACAGTTTCAGCATTGCTGAAAAGTCCAAGTCCCACCCAAGTCTCCTCCAAGATCAAAAGCAAACTTTTAGATGTGAGTCCCTTTACAAATGAAAAGTTAAACACTTCCAATATTCAGTGTCAGAAGACAAACACCGCCATTCCAAAAGGTAAAAAAAAATAGGAGAAAACAAAGCATTGGGACCAACATAGGTCCAAAATTCAGCAAGGCAAAGATTAAGTCCTATAGTTCCATTTGGAAAATCTGAAGCAAGTTGTGACAAATTATGAGCTCCATGTGACTCCACCTCTATTACACTCTTGTGGGTAACTCCCATGGATTCTCTCTTAGGCCTGTTTTGCTCCTTCCTTGCAATTTCCCTTACATGATCCATGTTCCTGGCTTTTCCAAACTTCTTGTGTTTCCACTGAATAGGTTTCTCACTCACAGCTTTACACACTGCCCTCTCAGGGGCACACTGCCTGGCCTCCCAGGCCTTCTGCTGAAATCCAGGTGGAAGCCTTAACATAAGAACTCTTGCATTCTGCATGCACCTGAAACCAGTGCCACAAGATCTGCTGCCAGCTGAAGCAGTAGCTAGGCTTCTTGCTCTCTTGGATGTAGGGGTCGAGTGCCTGGATCAATGAGCACTCTGACTTTGGTTCTGAGGAATAAATGCTCCATGCCAGTGCTGTTCTGGAACCTGGTGTGGCTTCCATAGCTATTCTGGGGCATGGAGTTCTGTGGCTTTCCCTTTCCCTCACCCTTGCAATTCTGAGGCTGCAAAGGGTGAAGACCCGCCTCCTGTGATGCCCTCAGGCCAACCTTTCCATTGTCTTATTCTTTCCCAGCAATGGAGATCCTCTCAGCTCTATCTTTGCGTTCCACAGCTTTATTGGGACTTCCTTTCTAGCCAAACTCACAACATTTTAAATCATCCTGCTAGGCTCTGCTCCTCATTCTAACATACATCTGGCTAAAAGCCCCCAGCAATAGCCATGCCACTGCCTCAATTTTCGACTGTTTTGAAATTTCTTTTGTCAGATTAATCAATCTACTTTGCTTAATCTCAGTCCCAGGCAAAGTCTCTGGACATAAGCAAAATGCAGATAAACTTGCCAAGCCATAACACAAATCATCCAGAGTCCAACAACCAGTGCAGTCCTTCTTCCCAGCAGGAACCTCCAGCCTGGTCTTTACAGGCAGGATTTCTATTAGTATTCTGGTCTTCTGAGCTTTGGCCAGAATCTCCCATACAGAATGGCTAAAGATGTTCCAGCACTTCTCTTGTATGCGACATCTTCAAATCTTTATTATCTCTTTCCTTAAGGTATTTTCCAAACCTTATGATCTACATGGTCATGCAGTCATAGCAATGACTCCACTCCTCTGGTGCCAAATTCTGTCTCAATTGCTCTTCTTTCATTACTGGGACAAACATCCAATACCCAACATGAAGGAAGGAATGGTTTATTTAACTCACAGTTAGTGGAGGTTTATTTAACTCACAGTTAGTGGAGGTTACATACTCAGCTTACTCCAAGGCAGAGGGGCACATGGTGATGGCAAAAAGTAGAGAGCAGAAAAGGAGAGGCAGCAGCTCAGGTGGCTAGGAGCCTCTCTCCCCTCCTTACACTGTATTGCAGATTACCTGTCCCAGGGTGGGTTCAGCACCCATACCCACAATAATCAATCACAAACTCCAGAAGCCACCCTATGACTGCATGAGGCATTGGGAGGACAACTAGACACAAACAATAACAAGTATCTTTCTCAAAAATATATGTAATTTTGAGATTTTTATGCTCTTGGGGTGTGGGGGGGAGAGGCAAGGAGGGCCCAGGCAGAGGCAGGATGGTGAAGAGGGAGAGGAGTTGAGAAGAGAGCCAGTCTAGAGTTGTTGGGCTGCGAGTGAGGTGAAGAGTTTTGTGGTGAGCAGGTGAGAGGCTGCGGAGACCCTGAGCTTCATTAAAACAGACAGGAGAAGGATTGGGGGTGGATTTCAACCATAGAGTACTTGTGTTGTCTAGCATGCATGAAATTCTGGGTTTAATCCTCAGAAATGCAAAAAAAACAACAAAAATGAGTGAGGACACCTATAATCACAGAACAGGGGAGGCTGAAAACAGGAGGATCACTACAAGTCCAAGCTGTGTAGTTAGACCCTGTACTAAATACATAAGAAAAGGGCAAGGAGAAGTAAGAAAATGCTAAATTATGCTGCATTATAGTTGGTCACCCTTATATTTCTTTAAGAGATTCAAAGACTAGATTATAAAAATCTAATTTTTTCATATTTTAATATTTTAAAATATGACTATACTCTCGGTTTGTGTCCTGTGGGCCTTGGCTCCAAGAGGCACATGAATAATAATGTGTTAGTTTATGTTGGTGTGAAGATGGAGCACACAGCTAATCACTCTGTGCTGTAGGCCTCTTAGAAAGGCCACTCTGTACCCAGCATGTTGCCACAGTCAAGGACTGCTCTACATTCTTCACGACTATCTCATTTAAATTCGCAAGTTTATTTCTAGAGACTATAATTATCTTTCTTTTTTTTTAACCAGGACCCTCTACTTTCCAGGCAGGTGTAGTGCTGCTGAGCTCTATTACTGGCCCCTTTTCTCAATCTTACAAATGGGGAAGATATGGTATAAAGATGTCTCAATATCTTGTCCAAGGTCAAAAACAGAGCCAGGTTTTGAATCCAATTCTAGTTTACTGCACAGTGAGGCTCTCACTTTCCCACACTACCTGTGCTAGTGGTAGATGCCCATCCATCTGATAGGGTCGGGGAGTGGGGATGGCACAGTGCTACTGGAAATGCCACTTTTATGAGTCCTGCATTCCCTTCTTGTGGTGTGTGTTAGTTCACTATATGCTCCTATAACAAAATGCATTAGGAAGGGCACTTTTAAAGAAAAGAGATGCATTTGGCCCATAATTCTGGTGGCTGAGGGTCCAAGCAGCATTATGCCAGGCTCATGGCTGCACTACAACATGACCGAGAAACAGAAAGAGAAACAACTACATGCAGGAGGAACCAAGCCCATGAGATAGCTTCACTTAATCACAAGCCATATTTGTAAGAACTAACACTCTTGCTGACCAATGGCATTAGTAATAATGGTAATTCCTTCCAGTGGTAATGACCTCATTACTTTGCACTAGGCCCCATTTCTTAAAGGTTCTCTCAGTACCCACCCTATCTACACTGGGGACCAAGATTGCAGCACATAAACCTCAAGGAATACTCTTAAACCATTTGCACTCACCCAAAGACTACTGTCTACAAATTCCTATAAAAATATAAACTCTCCCTGGGAAGCTAAAAGCAAAGATGGGCTCCTTGCTTGTAGATGTGATGAGCAGATGAGAATTCAAACAAACCTAGTGTCAATCCTCTCTCACCTTTATAAGCTCTAGGACATTAAGCAAACTGCTCAACTTCTCTGGGTTTCCATGTACTCCTTGGAAGAGTACTAGTTTCTACACTATTACAAGGGTCAAGGATGGGTGGAGAACTGGGGAACAGCAGCACAGTTATAGGTACTAAAAGAGAAAATAACACAGAAAGGCAGCAGTGAGAATTGCACTTCACCATTGGGCTGTCGTGCTGGGCCTCAGTTCTGCTGATACTGGGGCTTTTGAAAAGCCTGAGCCCAGCAAATTCTAAGTCATAGTTATTGAAGACTCCTTGCTAATGGTGTCACCCTCTAAAACAAAAGAAAGATTCAAATTTATCCTTCTTTAATGAGTAGTACCCTATGGGGTATATGTAGGCCATCTTCTTAATCATCTGCTGGTGGATATCTAGGCTTTCTACAGTTTAGATACTCTGAGTTCTGCTGCCATCAACATGAGGACACGTGAATAAGTATTGTACAATGTCTTTAATTCTTTTGGAAAAATACTCAGGAGAGATAGTGGGGCTGATGGGAATTTCTAGCTTTAGTTTCTTTGATGCATCTTTTGACTGATTTCCATGGTGGTTGTACTAGTTTACCCTCCCACCAACAATGCAGAAGAGTTCTTCCCCCCATACTCTTGCCAGTGTTTGTCTTGTGTGTGTATTACATGTGTGTGTTCTTGAAAAAAGCTTGTTTTGTTTCATTCTGACTGGAATCAGATAAAATCTCAGAGTCATTTTGTTTTTTGTTTCCATAATGTTAGAGATGCTGAGCATTTTTTATGACATACTGAATATTTGTATTTCTTCTGACAAGTGTCTATTCATTTCATTTGCTCATGTTTCCTTAGGTCATTTCTTTTTTAAAGTCTAAATTTTTGTGTTTTTTACATTGTATATTTTGGATATTAATTTTCTATTAGAAACAATTTTTCTCAGGCAATTTTTTTCCCCAGTATTTATGTTGTTCTTTCACTCTTTTTGTTATTTTCTTTGTTGTGAAAAAGCCTTTTAATTTAATATGATCCTATTTTTTATTCTGGGTATTGTTTCTTATGCTATGGAGTTCTACTTAGGAATTCCTTGCCTATGCCTATATCTTCAAGTGTTTTTCCTGTTTTCATCTGCCAGCAGTTTTAGTGTTTCTGTTTTTATATGTAGATCTTTGATCCATTTTGATTTGATTTCAGTATAAGATGAGAGATATGGATCTAGCTTCATTCCTCTGCATGAACATAACTTTTTTCCAAGCACCATTTGTGAAACACACTGCCTTTTCTCCAGAGTATATTTTTATCCTCTTTGGCAAAGATCAGATGGCTAGAGGTGAATGGAGTTGTTTCTGTATCTTCTATTCTGTTCCACTGGTCCACATGTCTATTTTTGTAAGGCACATACATCTTTACTCTAAAAATGTCAGAATTACTTGACTCCATTTGAAAAATAGAGTCAGTCTTCCCCCCGACACACTAGTCAGCACCCTGTCTTTGGTATAAGATATCAAACACCTGCAGCTTAAAGAAGGCAAAGATTTGTTGGACTCATGGCTTCGGAAGGTTCAGTCCATGGTGGGATGACTCCAAGGCAGAAAGGACATGATGGAAGAGCCTAGCAGGGGAAGGTTGCTCATCCTGTGGCCTCCAAGGGACAGAGAAAGCAAGAAATTCAAACAGCAAGACCCTCCAGAGGCATGCTTCATTGGCCCACCTCCTTCTATTAGGCTTCACTTCCTAAAAGCAGCTATGCACTCATCAATAGATAAATCCACTGATGATTTTCATGTCTCTATGATTGAACCACCTTCTAAAAGACCTGCCTTTTAACATGTGAGACTTTGGAGGGGGCAGATATGTTGACATGTGTTTGCAACCCTGGCACTTGGGAGGCTCAGGCAGGAGTATCACTGTGACTTTGAAGTCAGCGTAGGCTATAAAGTGAGTTCAAGGCTAGCTTGAACTGCATAGTGAAACTCTGTCTCAAAAAGATGGGAAAAAAAAGACTTTAGGGAGACACATTAGATCTAACTCATGTTTCAACTTCTTATTTCCTTAACATTTTCATACATGTAGAAAAGGTGAAGGAGCACACCAAAGCGAAGTAGTATAACAATGAACTATCTATGTAGATTCTACCTACTTTTAAAATTAATTTTATTGAGAAACAAATAGCAGTGAGACAGTTTCAAAACAGGTTAATAAGACAGTTACAATAATTAATATATTGCATATTGTTGTCTTCACAGTAGTTATTCATAGTACAAGATGCAGACAGGATATCCTGTCCAAACACTATTAGTACAAGTGTTTCTTAGCATCGAATTAAGAGAAAGTAGTTGTATATCTATTCTATTTTGTATATACAGCTACAAAATGATCCTTCATTAATATACCTTTTTTTGTTTAGTTTTGTCAGAGATGGGTATTCCATTGCCATTTAAATATTGTAGGTGTGTGAATTCAGCAAAATAATCCAGTATAGTCCAGTAGTCCATAGTAGTAGTGGGTTATCTGTAGGACTGGCAATGTCAGAAGTTGTTGACTTGAGCCCTTTCCAGCTCAGCATATTAATATGACTTTACTTTTTATACCTCATTTTTCTTCTACTTAGTTTGTAAGTGTCATTAACATTTTGCCATATTTTTCTTCTCAATCTCTGCCCATATTTGTTTTGATTCTATCTATCTATCTATCTATCTATCTATCTATCTATCTATCTATCTATCTATGCACATGGGCCACCATTGTGCTTGAATCCCAAAGATGATATTGATGTAGATGTAGACAATTTGATAGTTTTATTTTCATGGATTTGAAAATTTGTAGACACAACGCTTCGCCTCTAAATGCTTAGGACATATCTAAGAAGAATAAGAGCCAAATGGCACAATTTCAGTTTAGAAAATTAGTAATTCCTTAAAATTATATACCAGATATACCCAAAATGGAGCTTTTTATGAAAATTATTAATTAAATAAGATTTTTCCTTATTCCTTTTTAGTTTTTATCTTTTTGAATGCTATTTCTCACAATGCCAGATAAGACAGAATTGAATAACTGGCCCTTGTGCTGCCCTGATAGAGCCTGGCAAACTCTCCACACAGGAAGGGCAGCTGGGATGTTAGTGGGAATTACTGAGCAGCTGGGAATTTGAAGCCTCATTTGGGGACCATGAGATATCTCAGCAGACTAAGTGCCTGCTTAGGCAAGTGCAGGGAGCAAGGGCCCATCCCCGGTACCACATGCCTTGCCAGTCCCACCCCCAGGTACACTGAGCCAGCCACTCAGACCTGGTGTGGTGGCAAACGCCTGTAATCCCAGCAATGGTGAGGCTGAAAACAGGAAGAATACTGTGAGTCCAAGCTCCATAGTGAGACCCTGTACCAAATACATAAAATAATAAAATAAAATAAAATTCATTAATATAGTCATTTTAATGAGAAATGATACATTAGAGAAAAACTAATCTCTCTCTTTCTCTTTCTCTCTCCCCCCCCCAGGGTCTCACCAAGGCTGGCCTTGAACTCAGCAATTCTGGCTCAGTTTCCTAGTGCTAGGATTACAGGCATACACCACTATACCTAGAGATTAGGATGAAAGGAGTTATTTTGGGTTTTGTTTTGGGTTTTGTTTTGTTTTTCTCTAGATATTGGCAATAACTCAGAGAGTCAACCTAGGCCTAATTATCTCTGGCATGTGGCACTGCCCTTCCTCCTTCTAGAGAGGAAGAAGGTCTTTCTCTCTCAGCATTATCTAGGCAGGAAGAAAACAAGGAGGACCTACACCATCCTGGGTCTCCTGGGTCACACCCACCAGTGCTGAGTAAGAGCAGCAAATGATACAGAAGTAGTTTTTCTCTGTTATTTTCCCTTGCAGGGAATTTAGACACACAGATCAGACCATCTATGGGAATATTTGCTAAAATATGTAAAACCATATGTGTGGGCTGGGGGAGATAGCTTGGCACCTAAGCATCTGTCTGGCAAGTGCAAGGAACTGATTTTAATCCCCGCTACTGCATGCTAGGCAGACCCTGAAACCAGGCACAGTGGCATAGGCCTGTAATCCCAGCACTGGGGAGGCCAAGACAGGAGGGTCACTATGAGTTTGAACTGCATATTGAGACCTTGTACCAAATAAATAAATAAATAATTAAATAAAAAAGATATGTGAAACTATCTTTGGAATTGGCTGCAAGACACTAACATCAGTCATAGGAGGGGACAATCTTGGGTTCACATGGAAGATCTACCTTGTTACCAGGCACCTGGCTCATTTATTTCTCTCCTCCTCCAACCTTAACATTGGCTGCCATCTTCATGGTTGCCATGTGAGCACAACTGGCTGCTGGACCTCCACCAATCATATCTGCTTTCTATGCAGCAAGACAATAGGGGAATGACATAAGTCTGTCTTCCCCAAGAGACTTCTTAGAAACTCCACCCAATGACTTTCTATTAAGTACTTTCTACCCTAAGAAAAGCTCAGAATTGATCTTCTTAGCTGCTCTGAATAAAACTGTTTTTGGCTAGCAAGAAAGAAGGAGAGAATGAAAATTGAAGAGGCGACTGAAAGACAAGTCACCCAAGTTAGTTCATGTCAACAGGGAAGGATGAAGTCTGAAGCATGAACTTCACAAGTTTGAGCTTAGCCTGGGCAATTTATGTGATTTAGCAAAACCCTGTCTCAAAATATAAGATAAAAGGGTTTGTTGATGTAGCTAGTGTGAAGGCCCTGGGGGAAAAGGGAGCCACAATACAGGGGAGCTGCAGGGCAGCTGTGGGCAGAAAGCCTAGCCTGGCTGCACAGAGGTGAGAACTGGGCTAGTGGAAGCACAGGGCCAGCTGAGACAGTCTTCCAGGGGTGGTTTGGTGCCCAATCTGCCCTTCTCTCAGCACGTTCCCTCCTACTTTGTGTTTCTTCAGCTTGGCTCTTTGCTTCTCTTTGCACATAGTCAAAAATAGTCACATATTCAAGGAAACATTCAGGGGAATTGGGTAAGACCATGGTGCTTCACTAAATTCTGATCCCTGATTTCCTAGGAAAGAGAACTGATGATCTTGTTGTGGTTAAGAAGTATTCCTTGGCCAACTCCCTACTGTCAAAGGACCATGGTAGAAAGCTGTCTACCAGGTCCAAGAGCATTCATGTTGAAATAAGAAGAATAATTCTCAAAGGAACACTACCTGAAGGAACACTTCTAAATAGTTATCAAATAGTGAAATGAACTTTCATTTACACAAGGATTAGGTGACTAGGAGGTGCAAATTAAAAAAGAAAAATCTTTCTGACAATGAACTCATCAAAGGGCTGACCTGATAGCTAAGTGAACTAAAATGCCTGCTTAGGCAGAGTGTAACAGCCAGGATTCAATCCCCGGCATGCTATGCCAGCCCCACCCCAGGGTGCGCTGAGATTGAGACTGGGCATGGTGGCACATGCCTGTAATTGCAGCACTTGGGAGGCTGAAAACAGGAGAATCACTATGCAGTGAGACTTTGTAGACCCTGCAGACCCTGTCCTAATCCTAAGTACAGAAAAGAAAAAAAAAGAAAGAAATCATCAAGACCCTGCTAGGCCCATACATGGCATTTGAATCTCTGACCAAGAAAGAGTGAGCTAGATCTTGTATCTTTCTTCCTGTTTTCTTTATCATCCTGAAGCTCTAAAAAACACTTATTTCTGAGCTGGGTGGAGATATGCAGCTGACCAGAATATCCTGTTCTCTGGTCTGCCAAGGAAACAGGGGTTTTCTGTCTCCCCTGGAGTCTGGAATGGTTTTCTGTCAAACAGGCTCCACATTTCCATGAGCTTTAAGATGCTGAATATCAGCCAGCTCCACCCCACCAAGTGTAATTGTTGACAGCTGTGTCTTGAAAAGGGTTTCTTTTGTTGCTCATCCTGCTGAGTGAGTCAAATTGCTTCATTAACATTTAGGCCGTGTTTACGTGTTCAAGTGCTCATGAGGTATTTAGATTTCAAATGAGGTTTTTTTTTTTAATTCTTGTTCCAAACATGACAAGCCTCCATTTTTATAATGAGTTTTGTATGTATGAGTGCTATTGAAAGTAGATTTGCATCCTTGTTCATTTGTCATGCAAAGACTCACAGAAATGATTATTACAGGTTGACCTAGTTATTAAGGCCTTTTATATTTGTGAAGAGCAAATTTCAAATCATTTCTTAGAGTGGTGATGACTATTGTTGCTTCACTGCCCAAGAAGAGTGTCAGCTCCAATGCGTACTTAGTAGGGGGAAGGGAAGTGCTCTCCCCTCTACACACACACAAATCTTCACAGGCTTCCCTAATTTACCGCCATATAAATGTACAATTTAGGCACACAAAAAAGTGAACTTTCTATAAAAGCTCAATTTCAACATAATACTCTGACCCACTAAGCCAGTAAGATTATGTGGTAATCTTATTCCACTTCTCCGTAGGAATTCGAGAACTGTAGCAGCAAGCAGTCACTACGCAGCATGAGGCCCTAGGATAGAAAGATTTTCTTGTTGCAGACACCACCTACTATTATAATACCCTCTTCTTTCCTAGCACAGTCCAATTACTACGAGGATGACAATGTGCTGATCCAACAGTACTTGTCTTCTCAGACTCCCTTGCAGCTAGAGGTGGCCCATGAGAACAAAATCTGAGAGTAAGATGTGAGGGAAAGTCATAGAGTGAAACCTTCAGAAAATTTTTTCAGAAGAAGTAATGTTGCTTTCAATCTCATAAGCTTTTGTCTCTTCACTGCATCCCCCTGCCTCTTTTTCATGTTTAAAACATTGCTTCAATGGACACAGATGTCACATTCATCCAATGTGAGTACAGAGCAGGAAAATAGAAAGAGACTGTCTCCCTGATGGCAGCCTGAACAAGCTGTACCGATTCCAGGCTGCCTAGCTCTGGAGGTCTGTGTTCTGTTTAAGTGACTAAATTGGGTTTTCTGTTATTTTCCGTCAATAATATTTTTAATTAAGACCCCCTGGAAAGAAACAGAGAGGTTTGTTGGGGGGGGGCTTGGAGCTCATTCTAGTTGTTATTACATAACAGATTACACTAAAACTTACAGCTTGCCTTAAGGCAACAATTATCTTATATCTCCTGGCTTTGTGAATCAGAAATTGAAGCAGTGCCAGTTGGACCAATTTCTACTCCTTATGGCATTATTTAGGTCACTAGTGGTACTCATCTGGTAGACAGGCTTTAGGGAAGCTGGGAGAGCAGGGCACAGCAGGGTCTGCAACTGAAGCTCTGTTGTAGCTTCTCCAGCACAGCAGTCTCAGGCTTGTCAGACATCCCACAGCAGCTCAGATGCTCAGAGAGAAGAGCTAGAAAGTGAATGAAAGTTTCCAGTTTTTCATGCTGAGGCCTGGAAATAGTCACTGCATTGCTTCTGCGGTATTGTGCTGGTCAAAGCAGTTACGGAGCCCGTGTAAATTTGGGGGCAAGGGAACTTAGACTGACCTCTTGATGGGACTGTTTCCAAAGAATGTGTGACCAGCTTTAGTCAGTCACAGAAGGTCCTGAGTTCAATCCCCAGTACAAAAAAAAAAAAAAAAAAAAAAAAAAATCAGTCTCAGGGGCAATGGCTTACAGAATGACTTTGAGTAATTTGATTTTCAGGCTCACAACAGACAGATACACATTTGACAGTAGGTCTGATATTCACTGTTGGTGGCACGATTCAAGCGGACAGACAGTCTGCAAAGTTTCAAGAGCTAGCCATGGCACTGAGAGCACAGTGTAACCACTAAGATCCCTTTTGTGTTAGATTTGAAGTTAAAGTGGAGGCAAAACTATGTCTTCCCTCCGCTTTTCCACATTCTTTGGCTGGGCTATGAATTTAATTGACTTAAGACAGAATAAGGGAAATAAAACACATTTAATGGCATATATACAGCACACAGGAACCCCACAGAATACGAGACTCAAAGCAGGGCCTGACGACTGAAGTGTTTGCAGTTACTGTGGGACTTGTGCAAGTGGTGAGGACAAGGTGTGAGCAACAGAGGCAGAAGTGATGCCGCTGTTTGAAGATTGCTTTATTTGCAGATCAAATGCCACTTGGGTATTACCAATTGTCATTATTAGTAACCATCTTCCTGATACAGATAACTTATTCATATAGATTTCTTTTTATAGATATTTCCTTTATAAAGGGGCAGCTTTCAGAGCTACTTTTGTGCCTGTAGATTCCTAGGATAATAAGCTCCAACTGTGCCAGAGAAATACATTTCGGGTTGCATACTCTGGCCTTCTATTGTCATATTTCTGAGTGCTGTGTCATGAATCCCAACAAGGTTCTCACTGGAAGTACAAGACAGGGTTACTACTAAAAGCCATATTTGAAAATACGGGGTGAGCCAAGGTGGCGGTTGTGATGGGATAGTGAGCCTGGGCTGTGAGGGGGAGCCCCAGGCCCTCTGCAGCTTGTGCTAAGGATCTTTGTCATCATGAGAAAAATCCCAAAATACCTTTGGGCTCTAGTTTCATCCTCAGTAAATGACTAGGTTTTATAATCTCTGAGATTTCTTCCACTATAAAGTTTTATGAGTCAGGGTCATCACTATTTATGATTATGAAAAAGGTACTGGAGCCATGATTTCTTTCCTCAACTTTTAAGAATAACAAACTTTCTGCAGCCAAATTCCATTGCACTTTCTTCTACAGACATAGTTCATTTATAGAGCAGAGCTCAGAGGGAACTCAGGGTAAAGGCAATATTTTTGTGAAAATTAAATCTTCCCAGTTAATTTGATTTCCCTGAGTTTCCCTGAGAACTTGTTCTTTCTAAACTTTCCCTGCTGTTCTCTTTTTAAAATTATAGTATAAAATGTTTCCATTGTCACTGGAGTCTGACAAGCCAACTGACTAAGGCCAAGTGTTCCCAGGGTTCATTGGGTTCTCTTACCACTCGGGAATCTGAGAAGTCTTAATAACAAAGTGAATGAACAAGGGCCTCGGAGGGAGAAACTTGGGCTTTGGGGATCCCTGCATGAGTGGCAGATGAATGCCCAGAAGTGTAATATTGAACTTGGGGGTGGGACAACCTTACTTGTCTCAAGATATGTATTCCTTTTTTTCAGCTTCAAAGAATTGTAGAAATAAAATGTAATTTAATCTATTAAAAATTGGTCGATTTCCAGTGAACTCGTGAAACACTTAAGTGACCAGGGCACTAAGGTGATTTTTGGAATTTTAAGAGGCTTCTTAAATCTGGGTTTCTGAAGCACAAAATATATGACTTTTACTGAAATTTCTTATAGTGCCTAGGCAAGTTTACTAATTATTTTATGATTATATTGTCAATAAGCAAAATTTAGTATTCTAGAAACAAGTTTCTGTAGTTTTTTTTTTTTGCCAGCAATACAATTTTCTAGTAGCAAGCTTTATACTTTTCTTTTGAATAAATGTTACATTAAAAAAGAACAAATGTTACAAGATCCTTGAGATCCATTTAAGGAGCTAGCTTTGTAAAATTAGATTGCTTTATACAGAGGTGTTCTCTTTGTGTATCAATAATCAGTCTTCTTTGGACCTACTGGCCCAGGACAATTCAAAGCACACAAAATGATATTTGATAATGTCTAATGTTATACTGAAACTTCACTAACTTAAGGTAATATTAAGAATCAGTATCAATGACTACGTGCCCAAAATGTGCTGACACTGCAATAAGCTTCTTCATACATGGTTTTACTTTCCAGGGTAGTCCTGTCTCTATCTGAAAGGTACAGCTCCGGGTGGTAGAGTCATTCAGTGAGTGCTGAGGCAGTTAACTCTCAGTCCTGTCCATTGCCAAAGTTTAAGATTTTTCCACTTTCATCTTTATCCAATTATCTCTTTGGAGGTAATGGAAGTACCACAAGAACACTAAAGAACATTTGAAAGCAAACAGTTTGTGTTTTGTTTACTAGGTAACAAAAGACAAGATAATCAGGCAGCAATTATATTGTTGAAACAGGGTATTTTTCCTTTAAGGCTTATATGGTAAATGCCCATTGTCAAACATTCCTGTATTCTGTGGAGATCTTCTTCACCTCAGCAAATGTTTTCAGAGTCGTGGAATCCTTAAAGAGAAAGCAGCTATGGCTCTATGGTGGGGTAACAAGTTAAAATAGCTTGTAATTTTATCAAGGACTGCCTTTCCGTATCTTTTGCACTTAAGATGTATAGCCCCTTCTCTTGGCCTTATATTTTGAGTGTTTTGAATCTCTTCTTTGTTACTCTCACTGTTATTTACTGCCCCAAAGAGCGTCCCTTCTCTCCACTAGCGGCCCTGCTTGTGTAAGCTTAGCCAGCTGCTCTGACTTAATTTGTTTACTCAAATCGGCAATAACAAATACTTTGAGAAAAATCCTGCTTTCAGAATGATTGCATGTAATACTTCTTGTCCTAGCCTCAGTTATTGATTTTCCCCCCTTCTTTGGTTAGATGGCTTTGCAGGTATTTCATTTCAATTCAGAGTTCCTGTCATTGAGTTGTGAAGACTAGACTTAAAGAGCACTCCCAATTTGTTACTTATTAGACTGTCTTATGAAGACTTTTTGAAGAAAGGAAAACAAAAAACTGTGACCAAAATGCATTCGTTTAAAAAAGTTATACTTAGGGGCCCAGGAGATGGCTCAGTAGAATAAGCGCTTCCCTGGCAAGTGCAAGGGCCTGAGTTCAATCCCCAGTTCCAGAAAAATTAAATAAATAAATAAATAAATAAATAAGTTATACTGCCCTTGGGGAGAAATGATATCTTTACTATATTGATGTAATGTTCCACTCCATAAACATAGTATAATTTTTGTCTCTTGCCTTCCTGTTTTCCTTGCTTCCTTCCTTCCTTTCTTCCTTTCTTTTGTTCTCCTTCCTTTGGGATAGGATCTCTTATATACTCTAAGATGCCATTTAATTCAATATATTGCCCAGGTGGCCTCAAACTTGTAGCAGTTCTGCCTCCACCTCTCAAGTGCTGAGTTTATAGGGAGGCACCACCAGCTCATCTTTTCTTTTTTTAAAGACCTTCAATTTATTTCATCAGCATGTTTCATTCTCAGTATACAAGCCAGATACATATTTTATTAGATTTATTTTTATTTTTGTCAGTGATTATAAATAATATTTAAAAACATTTTTGGCTCCTGCTATTGAACCATACAGTGGTACCTCAGTTGGCAAACTAAATTCATTCCCTATTTCTGGAGAAGATGACTGTGTCTGTATTCATGGGGGGAAGATGGCCATGGCTATGTTGGTCATTTGATATGGAATTTGAAAATGGAAGCAAAATTATGACAAACACTTCTGCTTATGAACCAAATTGTTCGTGAACAGAAGTGTTGCTGAACTGAGGTATTAGTGTATTAAAATAATTGGTTTTTATATGTTCATCTTGCATCCTATGACTTGTTCAATTCACTTACTTGTTCTAGGAATTGTTTTATTTCAAGCCATGGGTTTTATTTTATCTAAATGTAAAATATGTATGATTTCTCTTTCATTTTCCTTTTTATCAGGATAGTCAAGTCCAGGGAATACACCACTTAGGAACATGGATGGTCCCTGGAGTAAATGTAAGTTACAAGCACAGAATTCTAAATTCTCATCAGTGACAATAAATAATAATGTGACCTATACTGTCAGGTGTTTCCTAAGCCTTAAACATAACCCTCAAAAATGTATAGACTTAATCAAACTCTCCCTCACCTTTTTAGATTTTTTTTTTCCTGGTGCAGGCAGCCTTAAGGATAGGTCCGGTGAGGCACGGGGAGCTGGGGATCGACCTGCGGTCCCCTGCGCCTGACTGGGTTTGTCCCAGCTGGCGCTTACACAACTGAGCTAACCCAAAGCCTCCTCCCTCACCTTTCAAAATTGCTTTTGTTCTTTTATGTGTGGTAGAGCATTAAGATAAATAAAGATAAGTGGTCCCATGACAGATGAGATTGTTGATAATAAGCTGTGCTTTGCTCGCTAAAATGACTAACACTATACAGCGTATGATCTGTGGATTAATCAATGGGAGGAACAGACAAGAACATGGGTTGGAACTTACACGTACAGTTAAAACAGTTAGTGCACTGGGAATAAGTCTGAGGAAAATCACAAAGGCAGAACAAAAGAACAAAGAGAGATGAATATAAATAATACAGAGAACATGTTGAAAAATCTAATTCTGTAAGTCAGAGATAAGGAGAAAGAGAAAATAGTGTGAAAGCAAACTTTGAAAAGATAATGGATACTAACTATGCAAAAGTTTTGAAATAGATTAATCCACTCAAGAATGCAAATGAATCCCAGACAGGGAAAATACATATTCAGAGAGATACCAAGCAAAATATAAACAAACAGAAAAACACAAGCAAAATCAGAAAGGAAAGCTCAGTTTATTACTGAATATTCCATTAATTCAAATGAAGTCAAGAAAAATAATAGTATGAGTGAAAGGGATAAAATAATAATAATGAGCCAGCCAAATAGCTCAGCGGATTAAAGTGCCTATAAGCAGGTACATGGGCAGGGGGTTCAATCCCCAGGCCTGCCTGCCACCTCTGCCCCCCCAACAGGGCATGCTGAGACAGCAATTGAGACTGGGTGTGGTGGCACGCTGCGCCTGTAATCCCAGCTGTTGGGAGGCTGTAAACAGGCGGATCACTACAAGTCTGATCTAGTAGTGAGACCCTGAATACTCTGTAGACCCTTCCTAAAATTAAAAAAAAAATAATAATAGTAAGGACAATCAGATACCTCTATCAATTACAACAACTACAATATAATAAATATTTGAGTTGAAAGTTTTTGTCAAATCACTTAAAAAAAAATCCTAATCCCCTTCTCCCGGGGCATGCTGAGCTGGTGACCAAGTCTGGGCATGGTGGTGCACATCTGTAATCTCAGTGCTGGAGCAGCTGAAAACAAGAGGATCACTGAGTCTGAGCTGTGTAATGAGACCCTGGACCAAAGACATAAAATGAAACAAAACAAAAAAATCCTAATTTTTTTTCAGGTTGGCATATAAATAGACTGAAAATACTCCATCCTAACAGCTAAAAAGCTAAACAAACAAACAAAAAATCAGCAGTTCTTTTTAGATCTGTCACATAAATGAAATCATAGGATAAGCACTGTCATCAAAACCGGAGAGAGTGAGATAGGTGACTACAGAAAATTGCTACTTACTGGAATGAAACTCACAAGCAGAAAACTCCATGAAAGTCAGTACCAGGTTCCTTTTATCCAGAACACCATTTCTTGCTATCAAGGAAAAAATTGACAAGGCACACTAGAAGTTTAATACACACACACACACACACACACACACACACACGCACGCACATGCACAGTTTTATAAAGACAGAACAAACATCAGACACAGATTCAATATGGCAGATATATTGGAATTGAGAAGTGAAAGATAAGGCAAACTAAAATTAAGGCAATTTGTTGTTACTAGACCTACCATGCAAACCGAAGTTCTTCAGGAAGAGAAAAGTAGCATAGGTCAAGTCTCTGTCTACTTACAGTAGGCATCAAAGAAGGGAAAATATGAAGGGAAAATAAAAAACTTTTGGTTTTTGTAGTTTTTTCAATTTTTGTTTTATTCAATTAATCAAATACTCATTTGTGCAAGCTCAGTAAAATATACTTGAGGAATGTATGTTTACACATAAGTGAAATGGAGGAATTACAAATACTTTGCTACTATAAGGTATTCATATTATCAATTGGAATAGTGTTGTAGTTCTATTTGCAAATTGTAAATTACAAGAAGTGGTAAAAGTACAATGAACTGGGGCCAGGGAGATGGCTCAGCAGATTAAGTGTCTGCCTGGCAAACACAAGGTCCTGAATTCAATCCCTGGTACAAAATAAAAAAGTACAACAAATCTTAAAATAATTTTAATTTTTTTATTATATTGAAGGATGCATTCCTAGTTACAAATATAAAAAAATGTAATTGTAGAAGTTGTAAATGTAAGGGTTTTTTAAAAATTTTATGTATTTTTTACAGGGTCTCAGTATGCAGCTCAGACTCATAGTGATCTTCCTGTCTCAGCCTCCCCAGTGCTGGTATTACAGGTGTGTGTCACTATTCCCAGTCTTGGTGGCTGGCTCACCGCACTTGGGGAAGGGGCCCACGCGGCATGTTTGGTACCAGGGACTAAACCCTGGTCCTTGGGCTTGCCTAGGCAGGCACTTAGATTGCTGAGCTATCTCTGTGGGCTGGGTGTGGGGTGGGGTGGTGGTGATTGTTATAAGGGTAGAAAGGGTGGTAAAATACAATAAATTTTAACATTTTCTTATAGTAAAAGACACATTGCCAAGAACAATGGGATAAGTGTGTTCCAAGGGAAGTGAAGCATTCTGAGGAGGATTAATAGCAAAGTGTTAAGTAAATAACAGGTGGGTCAAAGCAGAAATCTCAAGACAAATTTACAGGTATTTGAACCATGTGAAAATGGAAGCAGAACTTAGCGAATCTATAGAATGCAGTAAAAGCATTGCTGATAAGAAACATAGCTTTGGATGCATATAGTAGAAAAGAAGAAATATCTGAAATAAATAACTTACCTTTGGAAACTAGATAAGGAACAGTAAGTTAAGTCCACAATAAGCCAGAGATTAATCCCTGGTTCTGAAAAAAAAAAAAAAACTGGAGGAAAGAAATAGTACAAAAAGTTTAGCAATTAATTAAATTAAAGGTAGGTAAGAAGCTCCACTGCATAACCGGATAGCACGCAGTACTTATAGAAAGGTAGGTAAATCCACAGATAAAACCAATGAAACCAAAAGTTACTTAAATGAAAAAAGTGTAATTGATGAAATGCTAGCAAATTTAGCTAAAAAGTGAAAAATGCATAAATGATTAATATTAGAATGAAAGAGGAAATGACCCTCTACACCTCACAAATGTTAAAAAGATAATAAAGTGATTTATGAGCAGCTCTGATAACCCATGGTACAAACCAATTCAATGAAAAACAACCTGCCAAAACAAACACAATAAAAAATAAGTATTCTTAATAGAATTATATGTATTAAAGAACTCAGATAAAAAATTCGTAACTTCCAAAACAGTAAATACCAGGTTCAGGAGGTTCGCTGGTGAATTCTACCAAAAATGTAAGGATGCTGGGAGGGTAGTTCACACAGTAACCCCAGAACTCTGGACCCCCAAGGCCGCAGGGCTGCAAGCACAAGCCCAGCCTCAGCAGCTCAGTGAGCTAGCAAGCTCCTGCATCAAAATTTATTAAAAGGTTTGGGGATCTAGCTTTGTGCAAATGCTTTTGTTTCAATCCCCAATAGCGCCAAAAAAGAGAAGAAATTATACCAACTATGTATAATCTGTTCCAGACATAGAGATTACCTTGTAACTAATTCTATGGGGTCAGCAATGCTTTAGTTCTAAAATGAGGACATTATAAGAAAAGTATCTGTAAGTCAGTGTTTCTCATGAACAGATACAAAACTTCAACCAACTATTAGCAAATTCAATTCAATAATATATAAAAGAATTATGCATCCTAAGTAAGTAGGATTTAGTCCAGGTATACAAAGTTGGATTACTATTTTAAAATCAATTAATATAAATAATTACATAAATAAGCTTAAAAAGGAAAACTACATCACATATCAATCAATACAAGAAAGAGCATTTGGCAAAATCTGATACATATTTATGATAAAATTCTCAGTAAACGAAGACATTATATTCAAGGGTAAGAAGCTAGAAATTTTTTGGGCCAGCCTGATAGCTCAGTGGACTAAAGAACCTGCTTAGGCAGATGCAGCAGCTGGGGTTCGATCCCCAGCCTGCCTTGCCAGCCCCATCCCAGGGGTGCACTGAGTCAGTGATTGAAACTGGGTGTGGTGGTGCATGTCTATAATCCCAGCGCTTGGGAAGCTGAAAATAGGAGGATCACTACGAGTCCGATCTACATAGTGAGACCCTGTAGACACTGTCCTAAATACAGAAGAAATAAAGATTAAAAAAAAAAAGAAGCTAGAAATTTTCTTCCTGAGGCCAGGAATAACACAATAACACTACTGTATCAATATAATAATAGAAGTTCTAGCTAATACAAGAAGAGAAAATAAAGGTAAACTGATGGAGAAGAAAGAAATAGAGCTGTCATTGTTTACAGATCACACGACTGTCTATGTAGAAAATCTGAAAGATCCGTGAAACACTCTTGCAAGAGGACTAACTGTAAGCTCACAGGTGCAAGGTTAGTACACGCACCAAAACATCCATTTCCTGCATATCAGCAGTGCTTAAATAGAAGTGAAAATTAAAAACACAGTACTGTTTACATTAGCACTTCCTTAGAGAAAAACACACAGATAACAATCTAACAAAATATGTATAGGAACTATTTAGAAAAACTACAAAATTTTGACGAAAGAAGTAAAAAGGTAAACAAAGAGGTATACCATATTTACTGATAGGAAATATCGATACTGTCAAGATACCCATTCTCCCCAAATTTATCTATGGATTTGACACAATCCCAATCAAAATCTCTATGGGTTATTTTCTGGTTATCAATAAATTGATTTTAAGATTTATATGGAGAGGCAAAAATCCCAGAACAGCCAACACCACAAGGCAGCAGAATGAAGTGGAAGCACTGACACGATCCAACCTCAGGATTTATTATACAGTTACAGTGATGAAGACAGGGATAGATTAACAGAGGAGTACACAGATCAGTGGAGCAGAAGGGAGAGATCCGAGATAGATCTGCATAAACAGTCAGCTGATCTGACAGAGGAGCAAGGCAACACAATGGAGGAAAAATAGTCTATTTAATAAATGGTGCTACCTACAATATTTAAATGACAATGGAATCCTTCTCTGAGAAAACTAAACAAAAAAAGATTATACAAATGAATGACCATTTTGTGTCTGTATATTCAAAATAGTATAGATGTACAGCTACATTCTCTTAATTCAATGAATAAGATTTGTTCTAATAGTGATTGTGGGTGGGATGTCATGTCTGCATCTTGTACAATGAATGACCACTGAGACAACAATGTACAATGTATTTATTATTAAAACTGTCCTACTGATTGGTTTTGAAACTGTCTCATTGCTATTTGTTTGTCAATAAATTTATTTAAAAAAATAATAAATGGTGCTGGAGGGCTGGCGAGATAGCTCAGCAGACTATGTCTGCTTAGGCAAACACAGGGACTGGGATTTGATTTCAGGTACTACATGCCGCACTGGCCCCACCTCCAGTCACACTGAGCTGGCCACAGAGTCCAGATTTGGGTGTGTGTGCCTGTAATCCCAGCACTGGAGAGGCTGAAAACAGGAGGATCACTATGAGTCCAAGCTTCATAGTGAGACTTTGTATATAAACAAATAAATAAATGATGCTGAAACAATTGGACAGTCATATGTAAAGGGGAAGAAGGAGAAGGAGCAGGAGTGGCTGGGGTAGGGAGGAGAAGGGGGGCAGAAGGAGGGAGAGAGAGGCAGGAGGGGGAAGTGGTGAAGGGGAGGGGAGGAAGGCGAAGGAAGGAGGAGGAGGAGGAGGAGGAAAAGAATAAGAACCTAGATACAGACCTTACCTTCTTCAGAAAAATTAACTCCACGTGGATTAAGACCTAAATGCAAAACTATAAAATGACTAAAACATACCACAGAAAACTATCTTGATGACTTTAAGTATGGCGATGACTTTTTAGATAAAACCCAAGACATAATTCATGAAGAGAAAAAACAATGTTAGCTACAATTAAAAAGTCGCTCTGGGGCTGGCATGATAGCTCAGCAGACTAAATGCCTGCTTAGGGAAGTATAGGGACACCGCATGCACGCCAGCCCTGCCCGCAGCTAAGCTGGACACCGTGTGCAGGCATAGCGGCGCATGCCTGTAATCCTAGTGCTGGAGAGACTGAAAACAGGTGGATCACTGTGAGTCCGAGCTGCATAGTGAGAACCTGCATTAAATACAGAGAAAATAAAATAAAACAACTGCTCTGCGAAAGCTATGGACGTGGGAGAAAATACTAATGACATATCTGAGGCCAGACATGATGGTGTACATCTGTAGTATCAGAACTCTGGGAGGTCGAAGCAGGAGAATTGAACATTCAAGCCTAGCCTGGGCTTAGTGAGTTAGAGAAACACTTTCAAAATTTTGAAAAATTACAAAAATGACTTGGAATGTACTTCAGTGGAAAAGCCTTGAGTTCCACACCTAGACAAAAAAAACTAGACAAAAAGAAAAAGAAAAAGAAAGGATGAAGAAAGTCTAATAAAGGATTGTTATCCCATAAAAAAAAACCTCTTAAATGCAACAATAAAAATGGGTAAAAGACACACCTCAATAAAGATGATATATAGATGGCAACTAAGCACATAGAAAGATATTCAACATCACATGTCACAAGGAATACCACAGTTAAAACACAATGAGATATCACTATACTACTAGAATGGACAAAACTCAAGAGTGCTGACAAGATTGAATACTGACAGAGGTATGCGGCAATAAGAGTTCTCAGTCACTGCTGGGATTGCAAAATGGTATAGCACTTGGTCTTACGGTTTGTGTTTAGGTGTCCCCCCCCCCACCCCAAAGCCTCTTGCAGTCTTGGGGCGGCTTCTGGAGTTTGTGATTGATTACTGTGGGTGTGGATGCTGCACCTGCCCTGGGGCAAGTAATTTGCATTACAATGTAAGGGGGGGAAGAGAAGCTAGGGGCTTGAGCTGCTGCTACCCCACCTTTGTGCTCTTGCTCTTTGCTGCCGCCATGAAAGTTTGCTTTCTTCCATGTGCCACTCTGCCTTGGAGCCACCTGAATATGGACTGAACCCTCCAGTAATTGTGAGCGAAACAAACCTTTCTTTCCTTCGTTTTGGGTGTTGGGTATTTGTCAGAGCAACGAGGGAACAGTAACTGAAACATTTGGGAAGGCAGTTTGGCAGAATTTTATGAAACTGCAGATACTCTTAGTTTATAATCCAAAAACTCTGTATTGTGGCATTTACCCAAAGAAGTTTAAAACTTATGTTTACACAAATGCCAGTGCAAGGGCAAGCAGAAACACCAAAACTACACCTAGGATTTGGGGGAAGATTTATTTATCTTAACAGGCACTGGCTAGGTCACTCCCAGATCAGACCCACTCTCCGGTCCTCTACGGCTTTTATATGATGCCCAGGCAGGAAGCACGAAGGGGATACAGAGGCAAGACTGAACAACCTGGCGGTTCTTCTGATTAGCTATCAGGGTGAGCTCATCAGTGGCAAGGGTAGATTAACTATCTTCAGCTCATGAAGCTTGGTACAAAGGTACAATCAGGCATTCCATATGTTTGATTATGCTCCCCTGGTTACAAAAGTTAAAGTAATTACAAAGCCCTGAAGCAGTGACAGAGCTCAACAAGGTTCAAAGAACAAAGCTTTAAA
>NW_004524762.1:734514-741952 GCF_000260255.1 Octodon degus | reverse complement strand
ACTGGTCCCGCCAGTGCAGGGTAGCAGGAAGCTCTCCACACACTCACCGGACCTGGGCTAGGACTGAAGAACAATTTCTCTTGTACAGTTTTTCTTTTTCACCAGTGCATGGATATTTAGAGCAGCCTTATGCATAGCTACCAAAAATTTAAAAAAAAATACTGTAAGTGAATCAATAAACTGTGCTCCATCAGATGATGGAATAGTATTCAGCACTAAAAAGCAATGAGCTATCACACCATGGACATTCATGACAAAGCTCTGAATATATTACTACGCAAAAGCAGCTTATTTATGCTGCAATTCTAGGATATTCTGGAGAGGGAGAAGCTATGGAGACAGTAGAAGGATGAATAGCTGTCAGCCACTAGAAGGAGGGGGGAGGGGTAGACCCAGGCTGCACTGAGGCTTTCTAAGGCAGAGAAAATCTCTGCTTGATGTCACACTGGGTAAATGTCAGTACATTTGTTAAAACTTATAAAAACATACACCAGGAGTGAATTCTAGAGTAAGCTGCAGATTAGATTATAATGATGGGTCAGAGAGGGTTCATCAGTTATGACAGCTCTATCACTCTCATGAGGCTTATGGGGTAATGGATTAGGTGCGCGCATGTGTGTGTGTGTGTGTGTGTGTGTGTGTGTGTGTGTAAGGTACATGGAAAACCTCTGGTTCTCCTCTTATTTGATCTATAAACCTAATGCTGTTCTGAAATAGTCCTATTGTTTTAAAAAGAGAATATTTGTGGAAGTATAAGATATTAAATACCTAGAAATAAAGCTAAGAAAGATGTCCAAAATTAAACATCCTAATAGAAGACATGCCATATTCATTGATTGTGTGATATTATGAAAATGACAATTCTCAGAGCCAGCCAAATAGCTCAGCGGATTAAAGAGCCTGCAAGCAGGCACAAGGGCTGGGCGTTCGATCCCTGGGCCTGATGTGCTGGCCCTGTCCCTGGGCATGCTGATATGTGCCTGTAATCCCAGCTGAGACTGGGCATGTTGATATGTGCCTGTAATTCCAGCTCTTGAGAAGCTGTAAACAGGTGGATCACTAGGAGTCTGATCTAGTAGTGAGACCCTGAACACCCCGTAGACCCTTCCCTAAAATACAGAAAAAAGAGACAATTCTCTGCCATTATCCTATAGATTTAATACAAACCATGACTCTAAATTTTATATGAAAATACCCAAGGCTTCTGAGTGGCCTGGATTAGGTTGAAGAGCAAAATGATATGACTGCTTTTCTAGGAGATTGTGATATATTAGTTCCAGTAATTAGTACAGTTTAATATTGAGGCAAGATAAAGGAAAGAACAGAAGAGCAGATTATTCCAAAGCCAACACTGCAGAATAGGGGGAGGAGGATCTTCAATCCAACAAAAAATATGAAACTACTGGAAATATGTTAGAAAACATAAAATTTGATTGCTATCTTCTGTCCAACAAATTGTCGATTCTAGGAAATTCAAGCCTAAATGAAAAAGGCAAAACAATAAAGCTTGTGGAACATAATATAGTGTAATATCTTTTTGCTCCCAGGATAGGGAAATATTTTTAAAATATGACACAAAAACACAGATCATAAAAGAAAAGATTTAAGTATTTGATTCCAATTAAAAGCCTCCATTCATCTAGTGGCACCATTAGAACATTAAAGGAACAAGTTGTTGATATAGGGAAGCGAAACTCTCAACCTGAAAGATACCTGGGCTGAGTCTCTGTTCTCAAAAACCAAGGAATGAATTTTAGGAACAACAGAGGTTAAGAGCAGAATATATTTACTGGGGAAAGAAATCTGATGTTTGAGAGAGGGAAAGAAGGGTGGCCCGAGCTGGTTGCCTGGGAAGCTGCCTCTTCTAGGGATTTTTATAGAGAAAAGCCACGAATTGAGGTGGGTCTAAGGTGGTAAACATGGGGACTCGCATGTGAGGTGGGACAAAACTATGGCCAACCAATAATATTACAAGCACCATTGCTCAGGCAAAACTGATTAAATCCAAGACCAAATGGGGAAGTGAGTCACATAGCAAGCAAGCAGGTATGAATATAGAACCAGGGCTTTTCCTGTGGGGGCCTGAGTTTGTGACTCTTCCTGGCTTCCTTAAGGTGGTTATCAATCCTGGATGCTTATCGTTAGGGAGGTGTGCATCTGTTTGATCTTTTGCCTTGAGGTCTGGCCCATGGAGGGGGTGTCTGTCTCACAGTTGCAAGGTATCTTGTCTTCCATACTGGCTCCTTCAGAGGGCCTTGTCTAGAATATTTCTATCTAACTCAGCTGTTTATAACACCATGACAAACCATGTTATACCATGTGTAACTAACAAGGTTTCTTAACCAGAATATATAAAGAACCATCACAAAGAATTAAGACACTTCTTCAAAAATGGCCAATATTCTTGAATAAGTAGTTCACAAAAGAAGATGTCCAAATAGCCAAGGAACTCATCGAGATAGGTTGACTCCATAAGTAATTAGGAAAATGCAAATTAAAACACCATGGAATAGCATTACCACAACCACCAGAATGGCAAAATGAAAATGACCATGACAGTATCCCCTTTTGCAGATTGTAAGGAGCAAGGACAACCCTCAGAGCATGTTGGTAAGAACATAAATTGTTTTTCTTTGGAAAACACTTTGGTATGATTTACTGAAGTTAAAGGTATGCGAAGTCTATAAATCCATTGATCTCAAACACATGCACAGATGGGTCAAAAGCCATGCATGAACAGGACCGAGTCCGTGCACCTCTCGAGTTCTCTGGAGTCTGCGGAGCTTGAATTCATAAGGACACCGGAGCCCGCGTGGACTCTGGTCCGAAGCAGGCGTTCATGCATCTTTGTCGTGGTGAGCAAGATCGCAATAGCTTGCTCTTCCCGCGTTCCCGGCTCTGTTCCCAGCCAAAGACGAAGTGAACCTACACTCTGTGCTATTTCTCCACAACCTAGCAGCCCAGGGCTTTTTCAGCAATGTTTTTTTCTTGACGGAAGACTTGTAGTGCCCTCGAGAAAAGGGTTAATCGTCCCGTTGCCCTTGGTCGTGTCTCCAAAGAACACTAGATGGAGCTGCTTCTTTTCCTTCCCTCAGGCTGCAGGCGCTCGGCAGCAGGGCTCAGCACCTCCTGCGCCCGCAGCGGTGCCCTGGCACGGCCGGCAGCACAAGGACACCGTCGCCTGCCAAGCTGCAGCCCTGGAGGAGAGGCGGTCCTCTGCGATAGGGCGGAGCGCATCCTTCCCCTGGACAGCTAAGGGGTTTCAGAGCCTTCTAGTCAGCTTTATTCTTCTGCCCCTGGGAAGCGAGAGATCAAGAGATTCAAACCAGCGGTTCACTGCCTTTACCCTAGGGACTCAACCGAAGCAGAATCCACAAATTCACTGTTCTCCGACAACCTTGATTTTATCCTTGTGAGAAGCAAATATAGCCCTATAGCATACAAAGAAGGGTTCAGTGCATGTGTATTGTCTGCTGAGAAATAACATTACATCATCATGGGGAGAAGGGACTTAGGAGGATTGGTCGGTAAACCCCCTACCTGCACACTGGGTCACTCTTTCTCTGGCCTGGCTAGCACCCCCCCACCCCACTGGGACACTGTGGACCCTGACCTTACAGAGCTTGCTGTGACCTTTGCTCAGCAACCATTCACCATCCATTCCCAGTAGAACCTCCAGCCACCACCTCATCCTTTGCTGTGTTTTTCTTCTGTTTATGTGTTCCTTTCTTTATTGCCTGTCACTGTACAAGATTTTGACTTCCCCAGGGACCTAGTTTACTCTAAGCATCGCTTTCATGCCCAGAATAGTGTTGGGCACATATCGGGTACTCAGTGAATGCTTTGTGGATTACATATGCATCTGTGATTCCCAGCTCCACCTGGACTATTTCTATTTCTCCTCCCACCTGTACACACTGTCCCTGTTCCACAGTTTCATTGACTCATTTGTGGAACCATAGCTCTTCCCAGGCAGGGAGATAGCTCAATAGAATAAGCACTTGCCTGGCAAGTGCAGGGTCCTGAGTTCAATCCCCAGTACCTCAAAAATTTCTGTAGAGATGCCTCTGGTGTGAAAGCCTCCTCTGAGAATCTGGGAATTGCACAGAAGTGTTTAGAGTTTTGCCTTGAACATTAGTGTTTCACAGATGAAACTGGCTTGCTGTCCTCTCACCTGATCATCCCAAATGTCTTATCCTACCAATCCCTGGCATCTCTGGTCAGGATCTCATAGTCACTTCTTTTCTTTTCTTTTTTTTAAATTTTATTTGTGTGTGTGTGTGTGTGTGTGTGTGTGTGTGTGTGTGGCCAGCTCAGCCCACCAGGGAGCGGGGCTGGCTGGCATGTGGTGCTGGGGGATTGAACCGTGGTCCCTGTGCTTTGCTAAGCTTGTTCTAAGTTGGTGCTTTAGACCACTGAGCCCCAGTCACTTCTTTTCCATCCACTTCTTTTATTCATTTGTTTTGGTGGTAGTAGGAGTCAAACCTAGGACTTCATGCGTGCTGGGTGAGTGCTCTACCCTGGAAAACCATCTTTCTTATTGATATTTTATGCAGAATAACTCAACTCTCCGTAGTTCTTATTCCTGAACTGAACTCTATATGCAGGCTTGCCCACTTTGACCCCATCAGCATATTAGCCAATGTACCTTAGCAACATATTCCTTAGCAAACCTAAGGTTAGACACAAAACAGCGTTCTCTTACAGAACCACCTCAGCATCTTCCCTTCTTTGCAACAAAGGTTTTTATCTGCTTATCTGATACTTTTATTTTACCTGTCTTCTCAAATGCTAGAATAAAGACCCAATCTCCTTCCTATTCTTCGTTATTTTTATTTAGAGTAAAAGTCATTTAAAAGATGACTGATGGTGACCTTGAAGAACATAAATAAGTCACCTAAAAGTCTGGAGCCAGAAGCCTTGGCCTAGAAAAGGGATGGGATTCCTCAGCTCAGCAGTTGCCTGAAGAGGTAGGTGAGGTATCTCTGCTAGGTTTCTTATTTGTAAGATGTAGGAGTTAAAAAGAGTCATCACCTTCATTCTTGCATTTCCTCTGTTCCCTGTGAGGCTCTTTTAATGTGTTAAGTAAGGTTAGCTGCTGAAAGAGATAAATCCTATAATCCAGATTCCTCACTAAACCTATCAGATGTCTTTTCCTTGCTGAATTCCAAGGCAGATTTTATCACATTCTCTGTGACCACTCAGAGGTCCAGGCTCCTTCTGCCTGACAGGTTCTTCTTCCTCTTAATCCTTTCAGCAACTGGCAGGGAGAGAAAGACTGTGGGGAAATACATCTGTTTTTGTATCATTTGGTCCTTTGCAAGATCCTTCTGCTCATATTCTTTGGGTGAGAAGTGATCTTGTGGCCACCTACAGTAGGAGATTGGAAGCTGTGGCCACTGGCTGGCATGAGATGGTGCAGGAATTGTTTGTGATAGCTTTCAAAACTCAGATCTGTGTCTGAGGATTAGTCTCATATAGTTGGTCTCAGTACCTTCTTCTGCAATCATTCTCTCTCTTTTTTTTTTTTTTTAGCCCAAGGCTTCTACCATTAATTTTTTATAATTCTTCCAATGTGCTCTATTTTCTTAAACTTGTGCTCCAGTTTAACATCTTTCTTCCCCTTGAAAAAAAATATTTGTGGTGGGGCCGGGGAGATGGCTCAGTGGAATAAGCACTTCCCTGGCAAGTGCAAGGGCCTGAGTTCAATCCCCGGTTCTGCAAAGAAAAAAAAATGTTTAGGAAAACCTATACGTTGATTCTTTTTCCAAGCATGCCTCCCTACTTCTGACTCCACTTCATGAATGTGCTGTCATACTCTCAGAAGTCCGTTAGACCTGGACAGCCCTGATTTCCCCTGCCTCGCCAGGGACTACACTTCCCAGCATCTGCTACATGTATTCCTACTTATGTCTGAGTGGCCCAAGTGACTGGCTCTCACCAGCAGAATGTGAACAGAAGTTCCAAACAAAACATGGGTTCTGTAGAGACCCAAGAGCTTGGGAAACAGAGGTACCTTCTCCATAGTTTCTTTTCTTGTCTACCTGCTGTTAAGAGGTAAAAGGAGTGTGTCAGTGAAGGAGACCTGGGTTTTGAATGGTCATAAGGCCATTCAAGGCTCCGTGGGCTGCTGACCCACTTTCAAGATGGCAGATTATAGAAAATGGTGCCAGGTATAAGAAAGTTAGCCCAGGATGCTGCTCTAGCTTTTAAAAATTTCTACCTTTCCATCTGGTCACTGTTCCTTGTTTGTATTCTTCTTTTTCCTAGATTTATTATTAAAGGCTTAAGTCTACAAAAATGATTTCTTTAAGAAAAGAGGCTTAAAACTGGAAATTAATTCAAAATCCATAAAAGGGATTTGTTGCATAGAATTAAAACACTGTGGTAGGAAGGGAGAGAGAGGTGATTTTGAAAAAGGTTACATTTCTATGGCTTCTTAAACCTTCTACATTTACTGTCATGTACCTTGCACTGTGCTAAACACTATATACATACTTTCATTGAACTTGTTTTTCTTTTCCAGACTTAAGAGTTTGTCTTGTTCAACCTTAGGACGTCTGAAATAAGAACCATTCCTGGGAAATTCGCCAAGCCCACTCCCTCTTCTTTCCTTATATGGTTTAAAACATCTATCTATTTTCCCTAGGCATCAGAGTTCCTCTCCTTTCTCTCCATCCAATTTAACTATGAACCCTTGTTGGCAAATATTTCTATCTGTCTGGAACCTTCCTGCTTACCTATCCAGTGGTCTACATTCAAAGACATTTGAGGCAGCCTATGTATACCAGTCACAGTTCTCCAGAAGGGCAAAAATGAATACTTTGATCAAACCACGGTTTTTGTTTTCAGGATGGTTGGTGCCCTGGGATAGGCAGCCTAGGCTCAGATCCATTTGCCCAGCCCTACTCTCCTGGATTCTGCTCCTATGCACAAAGGTGCAATCAAAATATAGAGTTCATAGGGCCAGCCAACCAGATCAGCAGATTAAATCACCTGCAAGCAGGTGCAGGGGTGGCTGATCAGGGCCTGCTGTGCGGCCCCACCCCAGGGCGCATTGAGCCTGAATGAGAGGCAAATGACACTGGGTGTGGTGGTGCGAGCCTGTAATCCCAGCTCTTGGGAGGCTGTAAACAGACGGATCACTACGAATCCGATCTAGTAGTGAGACCCTGAACACCCTGTAGACCCTTCCCTAAAATAAAAAAATAAAAAATAGAAAGTTAATTCTAAATAGAAATTTAAAAATTCATTACATTAAAAGACACAATACCACCGGGCTGGGGAGATAGCTCAATGGAATAAGTGCTTGCCTGGCAAGTGCAAGGTCCTGAGTTTGATCCCCGGCTTTCTAGGTGTCTCAACGCAGTCAAGTTGACAAGATTAACTATCCTAATATGTCTTCGATGTATTTATAGATCTCAGGAAACTGAACTGA
>NW_004524762.1:724812-734414 GCF_000260255.1 Octodon degus | reverse complement strand
TTACATTAAAAGACACAATACCACCGGGCTGGGGAGATAGCTCAATGGAATAAGTGCTTGCCTGGCAAGTGCAAGGTCCTGAGTTTGATCCCCGGTACCACCCAAAAAAAAAAAAAAAGAAAGAAAAGACACAGTGCCATTAATGTTCTTGAAGTCCCCCCTCCCACTTCAGACACACTCATCCCATCATTCTTGTTATTTTCTTTGTTTTCTCCTTTTATTTTTTTTGTGACAAGGTCTTACTCTGTATTTCAGGGTGTCCTTGAACTCACTATGTAGCCCAGTCTGGCACTGAACTCACAGGATTCCTCCTGGATCAACCTCCTCAGATCTGGGATTACAGGTGTGTGCTACCATGCCTGGATCAATATTTTAAATTTTTAATTTAAATACTCACTCTATTTTTAAAATCATGCATGTACATAACTATAAGAATTTATTAGATTAGCTTATATGATCAAAACTGAATTGCTCCATAATGGTCACCCATATACTGGAGAGCTTGTGAAATCAGTAGCTTCTCAATCCAGGTTTTTTTTTAATTTTTATTTTTAATTTTTTTGGTGGAACTGGGGATTGAACTCAGACCCTAGTGCTTGCCAGGGAAATGCTTATTTTACTGCTTATTTTACCATCTCCCCAGCCCCTCAATCCAGGTTTTGATAACACACATACCAACCACCTCTGAGGTCCCTCACAGACACACCCAGAAGTGTGCCCGACCGGCTTTCTAGGTGTCTCAACGCAGTCAAGTTGACAAGATTAACTATCCTAATATGTCTTCGATGTATTTATAGATCTCAGGAAACTGAACTGAGCAACTTCTAAGAAGACGATGCTTGATAGCCACACATCTGGATGATGGATGCACTCTCATCTTTGAAATCTTCTGTATTAACTACTCCTTTACTTATTAAACCTAGCAGTATAAGAATCAAGCAAGAGAATTTGATACTGTATCCAAATTTTTGGGCAGAAGTTTTACAAATGCCTATTTTTAACAAGCTTCCCCAGGGATTCTGAAGCAGCCAGCCTGTTCTCACCCTGCAGATTGGCATTTAAAAGCCAATGGACCACTCGATCTTTCTTTATCCCAGAATCCTATAATATCTTCCTTTATTCACAGTCCATGTCTCTTTAACTATTTTCTCTTAGTAACCAAGTGATGAAGTTGGACCATCCTGAGATTCTCACCATGAGATAAAGACATGCTCACAGTCTTATAACAAGTGGCAAGCTCAACTAGACATCAAAACTCTCCCTACTTATCAGCCCCTACGTGCAAATTGGTGACCATTTCTACAACTTAAATAAATACAGAGATATACTTTCTAGAGATGTTTTACCATATTGCATATTTCACTCAGCGATAGACCATTAAGGTCTCCATACTGAATCTTGCCTTTTAGCTGTCTTCACAGCTACTTGGTATTTGGCATGCTTCTTCTGAGACGACCTGATTCTGCTGTTTTCTCATGCTGACCCCACTTGCAGCATCCTTTTCTGGGGAGCATTTTGTAAAGAAGCTGTTCAAGTAGAACAAGCAGAATCAAGAAAACTGCCATCTGCTTGTGTGCTGCAGATGCCCACATGAGCCTTGAAAAATCTAGCAGGGGAGGAGGTGGAAGATCCTGTGGGATGGCTGATAAAGAAAGAAAGGAGAAGAGGGCTTGCTTCCCCTAAGGGTTCCTATGATTGGACCTCATCAGTGTATTTTGAGAGAGAGAGAGAAGTCAACTCACAGTTAGATGAAAAGTCTGGAACATCTAGAGTCTTAAGTAAACAACCTTATTTTTATATTTTGTACTACAGGGACACGTTGTATAGGCACCTTCATAGCTCTTGAAGCTGCACAAGAATGCAGTTCTTATCTAATTGCTCTGGATTTTTCCTCTTGCTTTTGTGTTCAGGACAAAGTCCTAGTAAGACAGAAGGAACAAGAAGATTTTCAGGTAGAGTGTGCATGTATAACTTTAATCTTGAATATGCTACATATCATATTTGTTTTTATATAAAATATAGTATTATTTTCTGCATTTGACAAAGTATAGCTAGGCTATAAAAATGAAATTTGATTTATGAAATTTAAGATTTAGAACAAAAAGAAATTCTAGAGGTTTAAACAGCCCACTTTGGTGGGACAAAGTTAAAACCCAGAGGCAAAAATGATCTGTCCATGTATATAACTGAAGAGGAGATTTATAGTAGTCTAGGAGGTGGGGCCACAGACTTCTTTTAAAAGAAGGATTTTTGCTTCTATTGCTAGCCAGGTATACAGCAGAGAGCCTTCACATATTGACTTGTTCAAGATTTGTCTCAGATTCCCAGAAACAAACATCCTTGGGGCCCCTCACCCAATAACTGACCATACAAAAGCATAGACTTCATGTCGCTTCCAATAGGTTGTTTCATCTTCAGTGCCCTTGAGGTGGGCTGAGACTATCAGCCCTACTCTGGGCCTATTTCCTATCTTGATTTTTCTCCTTTGCAAATGTTGATCCTAAGGCCACTGCTGAACAGACTTCCTACACACTGCCCTTCATCTTGGAGAGTGCTTGTAAGAAAACTCAATCTGGAATTAAGAAAATATACTTTCTATATTTTTGTTCTTGCTAAAATGTTCATGCTGTAACTACTGTGTGTGTGTGTGTGTGTGTGTGTGTGTGTGTGTTTGTCTAGAGAGAGAGCCCTTCCCAGTCCTTGTGATCCAAGAAGCTTATGTTTGTAATCCCAAGAAAAAGTTATTGGAATTCTAGTGAATTAATTCCAGTGTATCACTTCCAGTGCAACCCATAGTGAGAATAAAGCCACTAAAGCTTTTTTTTTCTGGCAGAACTGGGGATTGATGGCCAGCTCAGCCTGCCCTAAGGACGGGCAGGGGCTGGCATGGCATGTGGTGCTGGGGATGGAACCTCAGTCCCTGCGCTTGCCTAAGCAGGTGCTTTAGATCGCTGAGCTGTCTTGTGGGCCCTAAAGCACATCTATTGTTATGGGGAGCCGAGGTGTCCTAAGTTCAGCTACGATGATGGCTAGCTGGAACAAAAAGGGCTCCACCCAGGACCAAACTTGGGCCTTCTTAGCTCATTAAGAAGGCCGTGTGCTGAGGATGAGTGACTGAGCAAAGCAGGTGGGTGCTGTGAGCTGGGCTAGGTAGGAGGCCCAAATCACCCCTGCAGCATGCAGAGAGAAGGTGATGCAGAAGGGCTTGTGTTCTATCTGCAAAACACAACTGAGATAGTATCTAGTGTTTTGAGGTCAGTGATTCAGCTCTGATGTATAATCTGTCAAGCCCTGGGCCATAGCTTCTCCCTCAAGACTATCCCAGCCAACAGCTTGGAGCGCAGCTCTTCCTCCAATCTCATCTCAGCTTGCACATGGGAGCTACCGGGTGCTGAGGAAACACTGCCTTACCATCTTTGCTTCCAAGACTACATCTCAGCACCTAAGCTGGACTGATGTACATGGCTTAAGGCCTGCTGAAGGGGAAAAGTTCAATACCCAGCACAGCAACAGCAACAACAACAAAGTCCTGTCCAGCTCTGTACATGTCAATGCACGGAAACGGGGTTATGTGGACCCAGGATAGACATGGCTGATCATTCTTTGAGGAGACTTGCCCAGCGGTCCTCCACACAAGGGTGCGTATTGTGTAAAGGAACGCATGTATGTCTGCGTGCACTCATTTTCTCCCTGTTTCCAAATCCCTGTGGGAGATGGAAAAATATTCCCTAATTTTTTTCCAACATGTGCTGCCAGATGCTTGCCTCTGTAGCAAGATGGTGGCCACTCAGACTAAATGAATAATATATCTTGCACTCCTCTGGGTTAGCTCAGCTTGTGCAAGATTAAAACTGGTTTCACATCCTAACAGTGAATGAGTACCTCAGCAAAAAAACCAAAAATCAGTAGGTTGAGGATGTAGCTCAGTGGTAAGGTTCTTGTTTTGCATGTACAAGGCTCTGGGTTCAATACCCAGCACAGCAACAACAACAACAACAACAACAACAACAACAACAACAACAACAACAAGCAAAGAACATATGAAGAGAACTGGTAAGGACCCCTGCAGTGTTCCACTCCGTCTACTGCAGTGACCCCACACCCCAATCTGTTGTGACCCTCATAAAAGCCAGAGTAGTCTATCACACATCGGATATATTCTCTCTCTCTCTCTCTCTCTCTCTCTCTCTCTCTCTCTCTCTCTTCCTCACCTCCACACTCTATGGTTTTGAAATTACATGTACTCTGTAGAACAAGGCAGCAGTAGGAAAGCAGTTACCCCCTAGTACCATCTCAGCTGCCAGTCTCTCTCCTGGCTTCTACTTGCCCCCTGCCTTACCTCTAACAAGCTTGTCCATGCATGAGTCAAGGCCATTTGCCCCCAACAAACCTGAAGCAATACTTTGTCCTCCTCCATTTTATTTTCATTTCTTTGCATATCGTTTACTAGTGCAATGATCTCAGATGACTTGCTTAAGTTTTCTGACATTCAGTGTCTGTTTGGAAATGGAAATCATAGCATCCATCTTTTTTTTTTTTTTTTTTTTTGGTGCTAGGGATCAAACTCAGGACCTTGACTTGCCAGGCAGGTGCTTATGTCACTGAGCTACCTCCCCAGCTCCAATGGAGGCCATCTTGAAGAGTCATTGTGATGACTGAATGAGATTGTGCTGTGAGGGGTCTAAGCCCAGGCTTTGGCCATGGTGTGTGTTCAGCTCCAGTAGATCTTTCTTACTGACAGTGACCTATTCCCTCAACCACTGTTCTCCACCTCCTGTAGACCAGCTAAGCAAAGATATGGCCTCATATATTTTTTAATTTCAGAAGAAATGATTATGTTATATAACTACAGAGCTTCAGAACTCTTGTTAGTAAAAGCTACTATTTATGGAGCACTAACTCTGGGCCGGGCACCATCTCAGTCCACATACATATTAATCATATATATTCCCCACCACTCCTGTGAGCCATGTATTTTACTCTACAGTTATGTTACACCCTGAACTTCAGACCTGAAGAAACCAAGGCAGGGGAGACTCTGCTAGGGAGGTGGCCTTCACTGCTTCTGACTTTGATTCTACTATACTTGTAACATGGCTTTGAGCGCCCTACATTGGCACTGTTGGTTTCCTATCTTTAAAATTGAGATTCTACATCCAATCCTCTCAAAGGCTTTCTCTCCCTCTAAAATAGGCTGATTCTATGTTTGTATACTTTCCCATAAAACTGGGTTTTGAAATTCCTAACATATATCTTTAATAAAAATTAAAGAGGAATGTTAGGAGAACTCAGCATTTGTTTGAAGGGACAATTTTATATTTCAAGCAAGAAAGAAGAAGGTAATTATGGTTAAGGAAGTTACTATACTTCAAAAATAAAACTATATATAAAAGCTCAGAAGAAGGTAGGGTGTGAACAAGATTTCAAGGATAGGTAAGCGAAGGATAAGGCAAAGAAAAGTTGAGCACCACAACATATTTTTCCTTTTAGAGGACCATCTGCTGAGATTCTGAACATGAGAACACAGTGGGATTTGAAAGATCTGGAATAAATGAAGTGAAAAAAATGCTGAGAAATCTTTAGACAGAACAATTTCTAGACAAAGTGAAAGGAAGTCATGTGACCTGCCCTTCTGGTCCAACAACAGTCTGTGGGCAGACTGCTGAGGGCTCTCTGGCTGGAAGGACATGATTCAAAGACTGCAAGAATGGAGCGCTGACAGCAGGGGATGAGGAGGGGATGAGGGGATGAGGAGGCACAGTAATTGGGGCAGCCAGACCCCTCAGAGGAGCACAGCGTGTGCTGCATCAGGTGGAATGAAACAGCAGCATTTGGAGTGAATGAACGTGGAACGTGATGCTCTTGCAGCCTCCATGCCTTCTCCTGCACCTCCTCGTACATGGGGACCTTGAGCTTCCCGGAAGTGGGAGACTTTACAAAGATCAGTGCTAGAGGCATCAGTGTGTTGAGGCTGAAAGGCAACGTCAATTTTACAATAAAATGGGTGCTTGGAAAATAGTCTGTCCCTCTCTTAAAACTGAGAATAATAACAAGAAAAATCCTCCTGCATTACCAAATGGTAATTCTTGGGCTCTCCAGCAATGTTCTGAAGGCCATGGTATCAATTTATCATGTCTTTTTTTTTTAATTTTATTTATTTGTGTGTGTGTGTGTGTGTGTGTGTGTGTGTGGCCAGCTCAGCCCACCAGGGGGCGGGGCTGGCTGGCATGTGGTGCTGGGGGATTGAACCGCGGTCCCTGTGCTTTGCTAAGCTTGTTCTAAGTAGGTGCTTTAGACCACTGAGCCATCTCACCAGCCCCAATTTATCATGTCTTCTAAAACTGATTTGATTTATCAATGTATGAAATTGTAAATCTGCTAAATTAGTAACTAAACCTATTTTGTCTTTATAAGACTTTTATGATTTAACACTAACAACAAAAGTATCTAAGATACTTAAATATATATTTAAGAAACCTATGAAACACAAACCCCTCTCCTTAGAAGCAACAGTGACACAAGGCTTGAAAAACTTAAAGAAAGAGAGAGAGAATTGAAAAACAACCAGTGGTTATTTTTGGCAGTTATAATTTTTAAAATTTTATGTGTTAAAAGTGAAAAAGAATGAATCAGAATTGAAATTAAGATTCATCACTGAGAAAGAAAAAATGGTGTGAGCTTTCGATAACTTAGTTTTATTTATGTATCATAAATTAATTGTTATTTAACTGTACAAAGGTATGGGGAACAGTATGATAATTAATGGAAATATGTGGTATGTAAAGAGCCAACAAGGCAGGTAACATTGGAAGGAGAGGTTTACTTTAGCTGCTAGATCTACTGCAGTTCTTCATGTCTCTCAATTTTTAAAAATGGCAAATTATGCCAAGAGAAAAATAGTAAAATGCTTGGGAAACTTATGATTAGAAACAGGTTTATAGCCAAGCCTTGGTCTCTCTTGTAGCTGGTAAGAACCCACTGAATGAATCTAAGAGATGGGGCTTTGTTATCATTTGTTTCCTTTTTTACCTGAAATCAGATTGTCACTAATAGTCTGCCTTTCTAAGAGAGAGCCTCAGAGTTCTTGAAATGATGAACTCTGCATATTTGGAGGAGGCCAGGAATGGAGGGCTTTGGAAGAGAAAAGGTTTTGCCTTAATCTAGCCCTGCTATTATAAGAAAATAACTTAGACTAGGTAGTTTATAAACAAAAAACAAAACAAAACGATACTCCTCACACTTCTGCAGGTTTGAAATCCAAGATTAAGGGGCCAGCAAGTTCAGTGTCTTGTGAGACACGGGTCTCTGCTTCCAAGATGGCAGCTTAGTGTCATCCCCACAGCTGGTAGATGAGACAGAAAGGGCTAAACACTGTGTAAAGCCTCTTTTATAATGCTTCCATCCTGTTCATGAGGAAGGAGCTACCCTGACCTGATGACCTTAGAAAGGCCCCATCTCTTGTAGTATTGCACTGGGGATTAAATTTCAGCATAAATTTGGGAAGGCACACAAATATGCAACCCACAGCAGCCCTCTTCCCTTGGGACTGAAGACATAGACTAATGTTCTATTGGCCTCTGACATGCCAGGCCTTGTGAGTAGCTTCTGCACCTATAGAGGGCAGAGGAGGGTAAGAAGCTGTATCTGACCTACCTTTCATCACTTGGGATTCCTAGTAGTCAGGCATGAAGTGACCTGACCACAGCCAGGTCAGTAAGTGGATTTAAGAAGGAAGATCTTCCCTCGTGGCCTTGATGCGGCATTGCATTGAGGATCATTGACAGTATTACGAGGATTTCAGTGAGCTCCAAAAGTCAGGCATCCTTGGCAAATAGCCCTTCTGAGAGGGGCCTGGCATGCCCCTCTTACCATCTAGGCAATGGCACCCTTATCCCATCTTGGCTGCCATGCAGTTCTTGGGTGCACGAAGGCAACAGCTGTTTCTACATGTGAATAAACTGCTCTTTGGTATATCTGGAGAGGGTCCACATATACTGAAGAGTAGTTTTGAGTTGTTCCTTTGTAGCACTTAGAGTTAATATTTGAATTATTTGGGTACTGAACTGGCAGATTTTAAAACAATACTTTTTCAAAAGAACTACTCCCTCAAATTTATCTCTTCATCCCCTCCAGTACTTTGTTTAGACATCGTTACTTCCCTTTTGGATTCCTAGCACTGCTCTTAATTGGGTTGTGGTTTCAAACCTTCCTCTTACCTATCACCTCAAGAGTCTGTCTACAGAACCATGCTGCCTAAGGTCCTCCCACTCTCACAACCCTGCACTGTCTCCCTCTGGTGCTCCATTGGGCATCAAGACCTGACAGTGCTACTTTCCCTGTTTCCCCTTCTATTCTCATTACGTTCTCTTGCCACTCATAGACCCTTGACTCCTAGTCAGACTTTCCCTATTTGATTTTCTGATAAGTTAGACTTGTTTAAAACTGTCAGGCCCCATATAACCCACTATAGGATGACTTCTCTGGCCCCTCTCTGGGTGGAGTAGCTTTGCCATTGGCTTTGCTATGCACCAGTCTATCTTCTTCTCTAGAGGATGAGCTCCAGGAGCTGGGGGCTGCCTGTCACTCTTACATCCTAGGAGTCTGATCCATAGGCTAACACTTGCAAGAGCTCAACTCATATGTGGGGAATGAATGAAGAATCATTGATCTTCACAAGCAGGAGTTGCCTTCACTAGTAGTTAGATAGTGTTTGCTTCTTCCATTTGCCTTACCTTCCTGAGCCCAAGAAAGTGCCGAGACTTCTCAGGCTCCCCTAGAAGCCAGGAGGAGGGTGAGGAGTGGTCTTTGTTTTTCCTCCAGATGGCTAGATCTGGGATGGAGCCCAACAGCTGTGTTTGGGTGGAAGAGTAGCGGGCAGATGGCCCGCTGTCTGTTTACAGACAGCCTGAGCCGTCACAGCCCTGGCACAAGGCATCCTCCGAGGTGAACGCAACAGGACAGTGGTGGAGTGGGGTAAGCGCCAGGCCAGGCCGTTATATCAGCATTCACTGCTCTAACACTGGCCAGTGTGATTTGGAAGCAGCAAAGAGAGAATACTTTGTGCATAAAGCTCTCATGTTCCTGGTGTGGCTTTTAACACTGCAATCCAAACAAAGCCTTTCTTATATGAAAACTCCCTTAATTACTATCATTTAAAAATTGGTTTAACACAAGCAAGCCTCATTAGATTTCAATTTCGCTTTCTGGAAATGTTGGCAGTCCTTGAATTATTCACCCAACCAGTGCTGGTGGCAGGGGTGGTGATAGGAGGAGTGGGAGACTTATTCACTGCCCAAAGCATTTAGAATCTGAACATGACACAAATCCTAGTGATTTTTTTATATTAATTTTATTGAGAAAGAAATAGCATTGAAACAGTTTCAAAACAGGTTAGTAGGACAGTTACAATAATTAATACATTGCAGAGTGTTGTCTTCATAGTATTCATAGTACAAGATGCAGATATGATATCTTGGTTTTTAAAATTTTTTTGATATTTTGTCTAAACACTATTAGTACAAATCTTTCTTCTCATTGAACTAAGAGAAAGTAGTTGTATATCTATCCTAACTATTTTGTATATACATATACATATATATATA
>NW_004524762.1:718945-722558 GCF_000260255.1 Octodon degus | reverse complement strand
GGTAGGATTCTCACCCTGACTAACTATATATACTGATATCTGTGAGCTAAGCAACTGCACTGAAGATAGCAATGTGCAATACTAGGGTCATGCTTGGAATGCCTGTCATTTTGGTCTTCTAAATACATACTGCTTTTCATGTCATACCAATTACTGCCATACTGTCTCTCAAGTAAATATTTGTTTTTGAAAACAGGATAATAAATGGAAACAAGAAAAAAAAATCATAGGACTGTCCTGCTACAATGCTGCATATGGTTAGATTTCTAAATTTCTGTGTAAAAATATACAATTTTTTATTCCTAGTTTTTAAACTTTTTTCTTTTTTTCTTCACATTCTGTACAGATTTAAAGTTTGACCTATCAATACTTGATGGAATATACCTGCTCCATGTTATGTCTAAAATGTTTGATATTGAGACAGATAGTGACGTTAAGGTGAACTGCCTATGTTATAGAGTAATAATATCATTAAGCTTCTCTTCTGGAGGATTAACAGCTTAAGTTTGCAGATCAAAAATTAGAGAAAAAGAAGGGCTGTAAGGACAGCCAACATTTTGGCCCTAGCCTTTCAAGGTCAGTGAGGACTCAGGACGTAAGTGAACCTGTACTGTAACATCCTGTAACTTGGTATCGTCCCAAATTTTCTGATCAAGGAAATTATGTGGCCACAGAGGAAAGTGATCGACGATGAAGAGTGTGTCTAAGGAGAGTCACATAGAGAGAAAACATTCTCTCAAGCTTTCACAGAGAATAAATTGTTCAAACAATGGCTGTGACTCATCCACATGGCTAACATTGACTAAGGATCTACAAACTGCATACAGGGTTTCAGGGTAAATCCTGAGGGAATTTGACTGACCTTGTCAGTTAAAAAAGGGTACATTTCTTGTTATATGGGTCTTGCTTTATCTTGGTCTTAACGATCCAGCAGAGAAGTATAACAACGAGGTATAAAAGGTAAAGCCATATTAATAGGCTGAGTTGTAAAAGGCTGAAATCAACAGCTTCTGACATTGCCAGTCCTACGGAAAACCTGCTACTATTATGGACTACTGGATTATATTGGATTATTTTGCTGAATTCATGCACCTACAATATTTAAATGGCAATAGAATACCTTTCTCTGACAAAACTAAAGAAAAAAGAGGATACAAATGAAGGACCATTTTGTATCTGTATATACAAAATAGGCTAGATATACAGCTACTTTGACTATCATTATTCAATGAGAACAAAGATTTGTAGTAATAGTGTTTGTTGACAGGATAGCATGCCTGCATCTTGTACTATGAATAACTATTATGAAGACAACAATATGCAATGTATTAATTATTGAAACTGTCCTACTAATCGGTTTTGAAACTGGCTCATTGCTATTTGTTTCTCAATAAAATTAATAAAAAAGAAGAAAGCCCTATAATAAAACAAAACAAAAATCATAAAACTACAAAAATGTTTAAACAATTCTGAATATGTTTTCACACTGTGTGTTTCTGCACCAGAAGAAAAGCCAAGGGGAAAAGATAACATCTCAAAGTCAAGTATGGATTTGTCTCTCAGGAAGATGATGGTTTCAGCATCAAAGGCAGAGAGGGCTTTGGAGTGTTGGAGTCTGGGGAAGTTTGAATACGTAATACTGAGCACCCTGTAATAGTATGCATGCCCACACTTAGTCATTCTCTCCACCATTCTGTTGCTTTGCTTGTCACAACATGCTGCCTCCTAGATTATTGTTTATTTCATGATTTCCTTCCAAGTGACTTGCTTTTTACTTACCTACATATATTTTCAAAAGAAACTTTGTCTCATCTCTAAGTGGAAGGCCAGTGTTATTGTCCATGAACAGAAAGTAATTTCAAAAGTCTTTGATATGAAACCCAGAGTTACTAATGGGCAGGTCTGTCTTGTTCGACCAAAGCTCTGAAATTGGCTTGCGCTCTGTGACAGAGACTGGAAAAGGTATGGCTTTCTTGACCGTTTCAGCAGACCTAAGGCTTGGACTAAACTGCTGGATGACCTGAAAAGGAACTCAAAAGTCCCCTGTTGAGTCTCCTGGGAATATCCTCTCTTCTACTCCTTCTGAACCTTTAAAAGCCTGAGTCTATAAAAGAATACCTCCTTCTGCCAGATCAGAGAGGTCCCCTCAGATTGACAAATAAACCTGCTTGAACTTTAGAGTTTCTGTCTTGCCTCTCCCTTTCTCTCTTTATAAAAGACAATTAGCAAAATGGGCAAGCCTGCAGGGCCCCATCCCTACGTTCTCTCACCAGCTTCTTTTTTTCAAAATTTGTTTCTTGTTGCAGGGTCTCACCGTGCATTGTAGTGATCCTCTTGTTTTCAGCCTCCCCAGTAGTAGGATTACAGGCATGCACCATCACACCACCAGGTTTCAGGGGTCAGCAGGATATACCTAGGGCGGGGCCAGAAGGACATGTGGTACCGGGGATTGAACCCAGTTCCTTGTTCTTGCCAGGTGGTCACTTAGACCACTAAGCTATCTCCCAGCCCCTCTTTTACCAGCTTATTTTGCTTCTTCTCAGTGTTCCTTAATGACATCCTATAAAGATAAATCACTTCCAGGCAATTTAACATCCCTTGTTGGAACTTTTGTTTTATTAATAATTCTATAGTAATTCCTTATTGAAATGTCTGTCCTTGAATCATCTAAGTTGTATAAATTTTCATTTCTGGACAGATTTAAGTGGTACAGATGGGAAACTTACTTTTCACTGTATATGTATTTATATCACTTAAAAAATTTTCCCTGTGCTTACTTTATAAGACAAGTAAGCACAAACAATAAAAATAAAATATCAAGAAATAAAAATATGACATCTAAAAATTTGTAGAACATAGCTATAGCAGTGCTTCAGGCAAATTTTCTAGCTTTAGAAAAACAAAGATTAAAAAATCAATGACCTAACAAAATAGTATTAGTAATTGAATCAAGGGATGAATAAGAGGTTATTTTATGACTACATGAAGTTATATAAAATTGAAAAATTTATCCCTCAAAACTCAGTGGAATTCACCAAATTAACAGTATATGGGGCCAGGTGTGGTAGCACATACTTGTAATCCCAGCACTTGAGAGGCTGAGGCAGGAGGATTGCCACAAATTTGAGGTCAGCTTAGGCCACAAAGTGGGTTCAAAGCCAGCCCTAACCATGCAATGAGACCCAGTCTCAAAAACTAAAACCAAAGCAAAGCAAAGCAAAACAAACAAACAAAATAAAATAGCATATAGGAGAAAAATAACAGAATTATCTCAACATATGTATAAAAAACATTTGACAAAATTCCAGTTATTCATCTTAAAATCTCAACAAAATTAATAAATCTGATAGAGTACCTTTAAGGCATGCATAGTTAATGTTAAATATATGATAAAATATTGAATTTTTCCTTGATACCAAAAAATAAGACAAGCACACCCACTATTACCCCTTAAATTGAGCATCATGTTGGATGAACTACCAACGATAATGAGAAAAAAAGCCCACAATGTTTGGAAATGAGAAAGTGGCCCTCTTTTTGGTCTCAGATGATATGGTACTATACGAACAGACTTGTCTAATGATCTTGCCAAGTTTTTTTTTTAAATCTTTAA
>NW_004524762.1:708472-718845 GCF_000260255.1 Octodon degus | reverse complement strand
TCCTTCATTTATATCCCCCTTTTTCTTTCCTTTTATCAGAAATAGGTATTCCATTGCCATTCAAATATTGTAAGTGTGTGAATTCAGCAAAATAATCCAATATAGTGCAGTAGTCCATAGTAGTAGTGGGTTATCTGCAAGACTGGCAATGTCAGAAGTTGTTGACTTGAGCCTTCTACAGCTCAGTATATTAATATGGCTTTACCTTTTATACCTCATTTTTATATTAAGGAGAGTCACATGGAGAGAAAACATTCTCTCAGGCTTTCACAGAGTAAATTGGTCAAGCAACGGCTGTGACTCATCCACATGGCTGACACTACAAACCGTCGTACAGAGTTTCAGGGTAAATCCTGAGGGGATTTGACTGATCTTGTCAGATACAAAAGTTACATTTTTTGTTATATAGGTCTTGCTTTATCTTGGTCTTAACCAATCCTGGTAATTTGTACTGGGACAGACATCACATATTTTGACGTAAGTGAGTTACTGATACACTCACATCATCAGAAAAATTTTCCATTTAAAGGTGTGTGTGTGTGTGTGTGTGTGTGTGTGTGTGTGTCTGTGTCTGTGTCTGTGTGTGTCTATGTCTATGTCTGTGTGTATGTGTGATGCTACATAAGTGTCCTCTGCCCAGAATCATTTTGAACAAGGAATCAAAATCTGCTGAGAATCATCTGAGTGCATCTCTATGAGGATGGGGCACTGTCTTCTCCCACAACTACTAAGATGCTCCTTCCTAGTTAGCAGTGGGAAGAGCTATCTGATGCCCAAGAGTCAGATGATGCCCAAGAGTCATTCTGCTTTCAGTCTTCCAGGCAGCAGCAACAAAACAAAGTTGTGCCCAGAGGGGCTCCCAGATTTGCTTCTTATGCCTGATTCCACAGTGTCTGCCCAGCAAGGAATTTCCAACTACCAGGTAAGCTTTAGCCTCACCCATCCAACATGGTAGCTTCTAGACACAGGAGGCTACTACAAAAAATAAAAATAAAAAAGTCAAGTAAGATTAAATATATAAAGTGTTCAGCCCCTAGGCTACACCACCCTCATTGTGTGGGCCTAACAGGCACATGGTGCTAATGGCCACTGTGTTGAGCAATAGGCACAGCATTTTCCATGGCAGAAAGTTCTATTGGAGAGTGCTGCTCAAGACTAACCAGGCAATGGCCTCTAGCATCAGCTCAGGCCCGCTTGATTTGATGACTGAATTGACCCGTTGTTTGAATTTATTAATCGGTTCAGTTAGACTAACTGTGCACTTAGACAGCTGTGAGGTGAACACAGAAGTCACTTGTTCCATAAAATGTTAGTAGTAAAAGTGCGGACAATGGCAATAGCTGACATTCATTGAGCACTTGCTCTGGGCACTGTGCCGATAACCTGTGCTGTCTCACAATCTTCTCTATAGTTCTATTGTTATCCCCATTTAACAGGAGAAAAAGTTAATAGCAGAGTTAGAAAGAGTTGCTCACCCACATCTGTTATGGTCCTCTTGGTTCACAGAGCCCAGGCCCTGCAGCCAGCTTGCTGGATTCAATTGTGTAGCTTTGCACAAGTTATCTTCTTTGTGCCTCCGTGAAATGGAGACAGTAGTAGACTCTGTCTTATCATTGTTGTGAAGTTTCAACATGGATAGTTTGTGTATATAACTAAGAACCTAGTAAATGTGAACTGCCTTGATTATTTATTGTAGGGGAGAAAATCCTGGAGAGATTAGTGACTTGTCCCAGTTTGTGGATGATACCAGCCCTGTCCTCTTTCCATCACATTAAGTGAAGCCCTCTTGTGTGTAATCCACTCTGTACCTTCTTTCCACTCCCCACAAACTTTTACTGCCTTGACCCTTTTTACCTTAACACTTGGCAGCCAGCTGCTCATGTCATGCCTGACATCAGCACTTTTGCATTAGTGAGGTCTACGGTGACTGTACCAGGGCAGCAGCCATTTTGTGGGGCTTTCTGGCTTGGCAACTGTGGAGAAGAACCTAGATGATCCCCAGGGTCCTGTAGGAGATGATAGGTTATTGGATGGTCACAGCAGAGAAATAGGCAGAAGGGAAAAGGGGAATGGCTTTATTGTCTTTGAGGACACAGAGAGAATCTGGGAGAGAGAAGGGATTCTCTGAGTTGGAACAAAGGGAGGCTGAGGTTTTATGGCTTTTTGTCAGGGGTGGAGTTTAAGGGAGATGTTTAGATATACCTGAGGAGCTGATGGGGGCCTTCCCTGAGGTAGCAGGAAGGGTGAAAGGAAATTACACCCTGGGCTGAGTTGGAGAAGTGAGGAAGTGGTCTGGGGGAAGATCAGCTGTTGTTTCAAGGACTGCAGCCCTATTAGATGAGCACCATAGTGATTCAGCAATTCATACTAGAGCCAGAATTTATCAGTATAAAATGACTGGAGAGAAGAAAGCAGAGGAAGTTTTCCCTGCCAGACAAGAGGAACGAGATCCTTGAACTCAGTTTTCTGTATCTTAGGACTGGAATATAAAAGAGTTGCTTTTGTAGAAGTTGAGAGGCCAGTGATGACTACTAGAGACCATAGAGCGTGCAGAGAAGGAGGAGTGAGGCGGGGTGGATCGATGAGAGCTGAGTTGTATTATATAAGAATAAGAAGTTCTGGGGCGCTGTCGTACAGAAGGACAGCTATCGCTAAAAATGCATCAGGTATTTTAAAAAGCTACAAGAAAGCTACATGTTTAAATATTTTCACCATAAAGAAATGATAAACGAGGAGATATATATGTTTAACATGATTTAAAAATTATAATATATTCATGTCTGGAAACTATATAATGCCCCATAAATATTTTCTAGTTTTATTATCTGCTAAAAATAAATTTAATTTAAAAAGTTGTAGGAGGGTAATAGCTGATGAAGAAAACAAGGAAAAATACCTCACAAGGGTTAGTTCATTAGACAACCCCTACCCAAGTGGGCCCTATGTAGGTCAGGGTATCTACATGATACAAACTTTCGAGTAGCATTTGTCTCTCTGAGGCATGTGGGTGTGTTAGTGTGGTTTCTGGTGCCAGGTCCTCCTCAGAGGCTGGCTTTGGCTCACCCTGGGCTGACCAGAATGCTCACACTAGAGTTCTTAGGCTTCTTAAGAGGTCACCTCACTGAGGTTTCACAAATTTGGATCTCTCTGCTTTTAGACTGAAGAGGAAATTTCTTTTTAACCAACACTAAGAATGTCTGGGCATCCCTTGAGCAGCCAAACAGTCTCTATCCTATGGATCTCTATCCATTCATAGTGTTTTGTTCTTGTTGGCTCTTAGAAATCTCAGCTACAGATTAGCAACTCATTCCTAGTTAAACATACAATATTGAAACAAGCCATGTAAACACTATCTCATTACCTCACAAAGTTTAAGGATGAAACTGTGGATGAAAGGAGGAAATTGCATTGCTTATTGGAAATAAGAGGGGCCCCAGAGAGTGGGGTGCCAGAGAGTGGAGCTCCAGAGGGTGGGTGCCAGAGTGGTAGTTCTTCTTTCTCACATGGATAAGTAGACCAGAGAGGGCTCTGTAATGTAGATTTTAAAACAATCAGTTACTCAGTTGTCTGAGTTTAAAGGGAACTGGTTCATTTGTATTTGTAAAGTTTCTTGAAGTCCAGCCCAGAGGGAGGAAGGAGTTGAGAATTTAGCATATTCTACCTAGGAGGTATTTTTCTGAGAGTTGGAACGCTTACCTTAACTCTATCATTTATCCTGTGTTTTCTTTTAGATTTCTAAGCTTAACTAACTATACAGCTTAAATTAGCTCTTAACTCTGTATGTGTTATTTTCTTTGTATCCAGCTGGTTCTGTCTTAGGCCCAAGCTGACTCTATCCTAGGTCTAGCTTGCAGACAACCTACTCATAAACTAACTTACTAAACTGTCCTTTACAATATGACACCCATTTGGTATACAAACTCTACCCCTTGTGGCTTTCTCATACTTCTCTTGTCGCTATTTTTTCATTTTTTTCCTATGCCATACAAGATATAAGATATAAAAAAGATGATCTCTGGCATCATGTCAGTAACAAGAAAAAGATATAAATTCCCTAAAGAATTCAATTTTCTCCAAAAGACTCAGGTGTTCTCATTTCATAGTTGAATTTAAAAAAAAAAAAAACAAAGCTGTGGACACCGTTGCCCCCTGCACTCCAATGGCAATTGGAGTGCTGTTCGGAAAACAGGGAAAGGATGAAATAAAGAGAACATATTAGCAGAAAGGGAGAGAGAGAGAGAGAGAGAGAGAGAGAGAGAGAGAGAGAGATTCAAAAAAATTCAAAAAATGAAAAATAAAGACTTACAATTGAGAAGGCTGGTTGGCTTGGGGACCCTGGAGATACGTCTGCCTGCAGACGTATCTTGAGCACTTGTCAGCCCCATCTGGCACAGGTATGCAGGCAGGCCTTCTGCAGCACAGTGTGAAATCTACTTTAAGCGCTGTACAGCACTGATTTCCATACCACTGTTTGCATTCAGATCCCTGAAATCATTCAAATGATTCTGATCCAGTGGGCCGAAGGTGGAGATGGAGAACTCTGATTTTAACAAGCTCCTGGATGATGCAAGTGCTTCAGGCTCAAGGCAGAGACTTTAAATACCTCAGATCTATAGGATTTGTGTCAGCACTGGCAAGTGGGGGTCATGGGCTTAGAGTCTGAGCCCACGCCATTGGTTCTAGTCTTGGGATTGATACAGGGAAAATGAAACTCTCAACCTGAAAGGTACCTAGGATGAGTTTGTGTTCTCTAAAATCAAAGAATGAATTTTAGGAACAAATGGAGGTTAAAAGCAGGACATTTATTGGGGGAAAGAAAGCTTCTGTCTGAGAGAGGGACAGAAGGGAGGCCCAAATGGATTGTCTTCATTCGGGGACAATCCAAGAAGGTGTCTTTTCCAGGGACGTTTATAGAGAAAGACCATGTGGGTTTAAGGTGGAGAACATGGGAACTCGCTTAGGTGAGACAAGACTGTGGTCAACCAATGAGATTACAAGCACCATTGCTCAGGTAAAATTGATTAAATACAGTACCAAATGGGGAAACAAGTCACATAGCAAGTAGGCATAAATATAGAACAGGAGTTTATCTAGTAGTCAGCCAGTAGCAGTTGGATTAGTGACTCTTCCTGGCTTCCTTGAGGTGATGATCAATCCTGGATGCTTATCTTTGTGGAGGAAAGCATTTGTTCGATCTTTGGTCTCTAGCTCTGGCCCAGCCCACAGCAGGGGATCCGTCTCTCACAGTTGCAATGTATCTTGTCTTCCATGTTGTCTCCTTGAGGGCCTAGCCCTGTCTGACTGCCTATAGTATTTCTATCTAATTTAGCAGCCGATAACATTAGCACAGATTTTTGAGGCTAATCTTAGTTTCTTTTCGAGCAATGGATTTTCATGCATTGTTAATGCTAACATAAAATGGAACATCCCATTTGGAGAAGAGTCTGGGAGTCTCAGAATGCTAAATGCAGAGCTATCGTATGAGCCAGAAATTCTACTCCTAGGAATATATACCCAAGAGAAATGAAAATGTCCACCAATTACCTGCTCACAATGATTATGGCCACTTTTATTTATAGTAGCCCCAAAAGTGGGACTAACCCATGTGCACACAAACTGATGTGTGGATATAAAGTGGAGTATTGACACAAGGGAGTAGCATTCAGCAATAAATAAGAAGTCCTGATATATGCCACAATGTGGATGAAACTTGAACGTCTGTTGAGTGGAAGAAATGGGTTGCAAAAGGCCGTATGTTGTATAATTCTATTTACATGAAATGCCCAGAGTAAGTGAATACATACAGACAGAAAATGGGTTAGTGGTTGCCAGGGGGTTCTGGAAGGCAGGGTGGGTAGTAGCTGTTAGTGTCACCAGCCACTGAGATCTACACAAGTTTATTTCTTGCTGCTGACAAAATCAAAGGGGGCCATTTATGTTGGTGAAAAGGGAAAAAAAATTATTCAAAGATTTCTAAGGAGACAGAGAGACCTCGTGTGCCCCAAATTGTCTTCTCACTGTCTACAGCTGTATAAGGGCCTCTTACAGCAGGGTCCAGAGGGGAGGAGATGCAATGAAAGAGTACACATATCTAGCAGTCCAAGTGCTTTCAGCTCTCTTCCTTCTGTGTGACCCAATGCCAGGGTCTGCATGTTCTGTCCACTTCATCTGGCCTGAGGAGGGCACCCAGACTGGCTATGCACTCAGCAGGAGAACATTTGGAGATGCTGCTTCTCTCTGAAAGAAGAAGCTAGGGCCAGCGAGATAGCTCAGCAGATAAGAGCCTGCTTTGGCAAGTGCAGGGTCCAGGGTTTGATCCCCAGTTCCACATGCCATGCCTGCCCCACCCCCGGGGGCAACAGAGTCCATGTGTGGTGGTGCATGCCTGTAATTCCAGCACTAGGGAGGCTGAAAAACAGGAGGATCATTGTGAGTCCAAGCTGTGTAGTGAGACCCTGACCAAATACAGAAATGAAAACAAAACAAAACAAAACAAAAGAAAACCTCAGAGAGCAAGAAGCTGTTTACCTCTGAAGGAAAACAAAAATCTAACTTATAGTTCAATTGGGGGGTGGTGGTGGCAATGACAACGTTTTGAAATTAGGCACAGTAATTTTTGCATAACTCTGTGAGTGTATTACAACACATTGAATTATATATCACTTAAGTAAGTGATGTAAAATGTGACTATATATGAAAATTGATAGAAAATCTTCTGTGTTAGAGGGATGTAGCAGTGGCAGTTCCCCATGCCTTGTAAACATCTGTGTTCCCCCTTTCCTTTTGGAGAAAGTCTATGCTTCCTGATGTACTCCCTCCTATTTTAGCAGTGTTAATAGCCATCTCATCCTAGGTTTTCTGAGACTGCTAAACTATTGGTTTTTCATTAGTTGTGAAACCTTGGAAAATTTTCAAGACCAAATCTAATTAAATGATGTTGTGACAGTGTGCATCATCACATTAGTAGTGTCAGCGGTGTTGTGGCAACAAGGCTGCTAGATTTGAGTTAAGAAAGCTATGGAAACTCAGGTCAATTGACTTTTCCTGGTTTCTTATAACACTTAATCCCCACTGAGTCCATGAACATCTGCTAAGACAAATCAGCAATAAAAAAGATTTGGAAATGCAGATTAAGTCTAGACAGATAACAAATATCATTAGCTTAAAGATGCATTTTCTGTCAGAAGTATAAACATTTAATAAGTTATGCTTGCAATTTAGATGATGGGTTTGTTTCAACAAGGCTGGCTTTGTGTGTGGACTGAGAAGCTAGCTGGTCACTTACAGGGTGTGATTAGCTACTGGCCTACTGTGTCCTCACGAAATGACCATCTACTCCCTACCTTCACACAGCACAGCCTCTGTCAACTGTGTCTGAGGCTGCATAGTTAAGGGCTCAGTTATTGCTCTACTTGTCTTTTTAAAAATGCCACCACCTTTGGGAAAAGAAGTGTGTTAGCACTTTTGTATCACGCATGCCTTGGCTAACTCTGTTCCATGCATTGTTTATCAGATCCCCTTTGTTTCCCTGATAACTCAAAATAGCGCCCCACAAAAGGGAATGAAAAGGCAGAGAAAGATCCATGAGGGCCTGGGTGTTAGAGGCCTGACTCATCCCCAAGGGTCATCAGTTATTTAGAGCTTCAGTTTCCTGCTTTACAAAAAGAGTATGAGGGTGGTGGTGATGCCTGCCCTGCACACACAGGCGATGGTGGGTCAGTGCTATTGTGAGTAGGAATGGGCTTTGAAACCCTGAACAGGCTTTGTAAATGTGCAACTCAGGTAGCATTTGAGGCATTATCAAGAGGAAACAGTCACTGCTTAGAGGTGCAAACGGACCATTTCACCCTAGCTGCATAGAGACCTGAAAGGTCCTATTTCCTACATACTCCCTGTGGAAAATATTCTGTGGGACCTCTAAGGATTTTTCCCCCCTAGCTTCTTGTTACAAAACATTTCAATCACATATAAAAATTTTGAAAGAAGTCTGAACACACATATGCTTGTAGCTTATATTTGCAACTAAAATCTTACTATGTCCACTCCCTACTACATGTCCCTATCTAGTTAGAATTTTGTTTAAAAATTGGGTTTGCCCTTTCCCTTTGTTTGATGCTTCCCAAGATACTTTGGCAACTAAGATATACAAAGTAGGAACTGAAAAAAATTTCCCTCCTCTGGCGTCCTACTTGGTCCTACTGTGTCTGATAAGAACCTCAAAGGCCAACTTTCCAAGCCCCTTTTTGACCTACCCACCCACCTCAAAAAAGTAGTTTCACAAGGGTAAGAAACAGGAGAAATGCATTTGTCTGTGTATAAGTATCCTTGGAGTGTGGCTAGAGAAGGTGGGCATGTTTTGTTTTGTTTTTTTTTTTTTTTCTAAAAGAGAAAGAAAAAGTAAAAGACTTTTCTGTTATTAAAACCTGATACCTGCTTAAACAAAGCAGTCAGCCTCAGGATGCTGTGGTTCCATCCCCAGATCCTCATGTCTTATTAGAACTGCCCTTAAAGCATCCTGAGCTAGAAAAAAAAATTCCTGGGCCCAGGGAGATAGTTCAGTAGAATAAACGCTTGTTTGGTAAGCTCAGGGTCCTGAGTTCAATTCCTGGTACCACAAGAAGAAAAAAAAAAGGAATTATTTGGGGGCCTGTCCATTAGCTCAGTTGTTTAAGTGTCTGCTTAAGTGATGGCAGTCAGCCTCAGGATATTGTGGTTCCATCCCCAGATCCTCATGGCTTACCAGACCTGCCTGTAAGGCATCCTGAACCAGCCCCCACCCCCACCAAAAAAAAAAAAAAATCCTTCTGAACTTTTTACCCAGCCCAAGTCCAGGCCAGGCAAGTAGGTGAGAGAGCTTCCACACTCCCCTTTGCCTGCTGGATACCTCCGGACCCAGCCCAGGCCAGCTTGTCAGTGAGTCCTTCTGGCCTGCTCTCTGGACTCCACCAGACCCAGCCCAGGCCTGGCATACAGGCCTGGGGTGAAACTCTGCAGGTGAAGTCCCACCAGAGAGGCTAGGGGCTAGAACCACCAATCTAATCCAGGAGCAGAACATCTTGCCAAAGGGGCACAACAGGTTCATTTCCAAGGATTGCAGCATGAAGAAGCTGAGCACAGCAGCCAGACCAAAGCCAGGAACAACTAGATGAACTCAAACTTCGTAGATCTGAACCCAAATTTCAGTAGGTATTATGGTTATAATGGCACCAAAGCTATACACCAAAGGTCAAAAGTCAGAGGACAGTACTATACAAAATGACAACGAGAAGGAGAAAAATGTACTCTCGGGCCCTGAGTCCACCCAGAACAATGGCAGAAGACACTAGCACAGAAGAAATTGGGAATCACACAGCTGAAATGTCTGAATTAATAGCATCTGAAGTAAAGAAACAACTGTAGAAAACTATAGAGGAACTCAAATCTAAAATAATCTCTGAAATTAAAAAAAGAAATCTCCGAATTAATAACGTCTGAAGTAAAGAATCAGATGCAGAAACACATAGCGGAAATCACAACAGAAATAATGTCTGAAGTAAAAAAGAAAGGATAACTATAATGAAAGAATTAATAACTGCTACTCAAGAAGACACTGATTAAAAAAATAGAGATTAGAAAAATGATGGAATCCTTCAATAAGCAATATAGGAAACAAATAGATTGCATGAACCCAAGTCAAAGAGATATAGAGGAACTTAAAATCTCAATCACAAGCTTGCAAAAACTGTTTGAGTGAAAGTGAAAATGTATTTCATATCTTGAAGACACTGTTGCAGCTAAGAAAAAGATAAGACAAGATCTCTTAAAACAACTAGGATGCAGGAAAAAATAATTCATCACCTGCAAGATGATGCAAAGATGAACAATGTGAGATTAATAGGCATCAATAAGAAAGGAGTCAATACAAATTATATAAAAAGAATATGGGCAAAGTAATAGCAGAAAACTTCTGAAATATGGGGAAACAATCTGACATTCAGGTAACTGAAGCATACAGAACTCCAAATAATATCAACCCGATTAAAAAAAAAAAACCACCAAGACATATAATAGTCAAGATCCCAGAAATCCAGCACAAGAACAATATACTGAAAGCTGCTAGAGAAAAGAAGCAGATCATATTTAAAGGAAAACCTATCAGAATAATGGCAGATTTCTCATCACAAACTATGAAGTCAAGAAGAGTATGGAGCAGAGTACTTCAAGTCCTCCATGAAAACGAATTCCAGCCCAGATTACTATACCCTGCAAAACTCTCTTTCAAGTTTGATGGAGAAGTGAAATACTTCCATGACAAAGAGCAACCAAAGAATTTTATGACAACAAAGCCAACCTTCCACAGACTACTAAGAGTTGTTCTAGAGAAGGACCAAAAT
>NW_004524762.1:699341-700796 GCF_000260255.1 Octodon degus | reverse complement strand
TGATATCCTATTTACAAACACCATTAGAACAAATCCCTCTATTCATTAAGAGAATGTAACTATATATCAATCCTAACCACTTTGAATACACAGATACAAAATGGACATTCATCTGTATCCCCTTTTTTTGTTAAGTTCCGTTGACCTTGCCAAGTTTAATTACACTATTTAATACTGTGAAATTATCACTTCTTCCCAAATTTATCTGTAAATTCAAAGGAATGAAAATGGAAATTCCAGTAATTTTTTGTAACATTTACGTTTATATAAAAATGCAAATGACCTAAAACAGTCAGGAAAATCCTGACTAAAAACACAAATCTGATGGATTTGTGCTAGAAATTTCAAGATTTTTCCATTAAGCTACAATGATTCAAATGGCATGGCATTTGCCCAAGGAAAGAGAAGTAAACTAATAAAATAAAGATCTTAGAAATACTATAAGTCTATTCAAGATCACAAGTTTCAACCCTACCTGGACTAGTGACTTAAGAAGGCATATCTCAAAATAAACATTTTTCAGAAAAGCTGGTTATGTAGCTCACTGAGAAGGCTGTAGATTTAATCCATGATGCAGTAGCATGAGAGAGAGAGAGAGAGAGAGAGAGAGAGAGAGAGAGAGAGAGAGAGAGAACTCGATACCATTGGATAGGAGTTCAAGCAAGTAAAACTCTTACACACAGTATGAGTGTGTATATAAATGATAGGTAGCATATAAATGATAAATATGTAACTTTTCTTTGATTTGGAAATTGCTTTCCTAAGTATGTACCCAAGAAAACTATTGTTCTACTAGGAGACATACACAAAACTGTCCATAGCAATTTTTTCATAATAACCATAAATCGGGAAAAAGTATACCAGCAAAAGAATAAATAAATTCTTGCCTAAATATACAATGGAATTCTTCACAGTAACAAAAAATGCACAAAATAAACTGATTGCATGTCACAAATTTTAAGCTTAGCAAAAGAACCTAGACACAGTAGAGTAACACTGTATTTGCATTTATATCAAAGTCGAGGAAAATGGTTTACTTCATTATACAGCAATTAACCTTAATGGTATACAAAAGTTGCACTTATACAACACATTAGGACAAAACAATTTGTTCTCTTTAAATGGATAAATATGATCAGTGGTCAGTTATGTAGACCATTCTCAACCCAGTGTCTTATAATCTAATCATTACTTCATTAAACAAACTGTCGAAGCTCAATGTTCTTGAGAATTTACTTTTAAAAATAGGGTCTCAATAAAATACTTTATACCATACTACTGTGGCGGATTATATTTTAAGATATTAATTTTGTCCCCCAACCACCAGGCTCTTTCTCCTCTTGCTAGTCAACTGTGTTTGGATGGATTTTGATGCAGTTTGTCTCACCGTAGGAAGGACACAACCCAGAGAGAGAGAGAGAGAGAGAGAGAGAGAGAGAGAGAGAGAGAGAGAGA
>NW_004524762.1:697956-698635 GCF_000260255.1 Octodon degus | reverse complement strand
TCTCCAAAACCATGACACAACGCAGGCCTCCTGGAGCTTAGGCAAAAATTCAGAAACAAAAGGAAGTGCTAAATTAGAGAAAGCTTTTGCCACTAGGTAAGATCAAGGCTAAAATATGAGCAGTTATTAAAGAAAAACAAAAAAAATGTCTCCTGCACAACTAAAAATGTGCCGTGTGCTTTTCCAGAGTGCAAGTTCTGGGGTTGTGGTCGATTTCCATCCTGTGCTCATCGTACTCCAGTCAGCAGCATAACAAAGCTCTTCAGAGGCCCTGGCTTCCCTGTGCAAAAGTACATGCCTATTTACAGCTAAAAGGCACTAAAGCAAGGGGAATTTCCTTAAATGGTAGTGGAAGTCATAGCAGGGAGCCAGAAAGACTGCACTTACCTACTAATGACATCAATTACGACATTGTACCAGAAAAAAATGATAATTATACCCTTTCCTAATCCCAGGCAAATGGCATGAGATTGGCCTCTCAGACACCCCCAACTCAGATTGTCAGCTCTTCATTTTTCCTTCACCACCTTTGGATCCAATCTGAGGCAGGAACATATGAGAGACAGAGCCTGAGCCATTTGCCTTGTACATGGGAAAGAGTATATTTGTCATTTTCCTATTTTCTATGATAAGTAGTGGAAATGACTTTAAGTTCTAGTAATACTTCTCCTTCTCCTTC
>NW_004524762.1:695893-697834 GCF_000260255.1 Octodon degus | reverse complement strand
GTTTTAGTGATCTGCCTGTTTACAGCATCCCAAGAGTTGGGATTAAAGTCGCACACCACTGCACCCAGTCTCAATTGCCCTCTCCGTGCACCCTGGGGGCAGGGCTGGCAAGGCAGGCCTCAGGATCGACTTGCCGGCCTATGCCTGTCTGCAGGTGCTTTAATCCATTGAGCTATTTGGCCAGACTTCTAGTAATACTTCTATAGTAATTCCTTATTGAAGTGTCTGTCCTTGAGTCATCTAAATTGGAGAAATTTTCATTTCTTGACAGATTTAAGTGTTTCAGGTGTGTTGTCCTCTGACAGAAAATTCATGTATATTTTGCCTACATCCTGAGACTTTGCAAGAGACTGCGATTAGGATAGGAGAATAAAGAAGGGTATCGCAGGCATCAACAAAATCCCATCATTCTCTGGCTCAAGAAGGAAAAGAGTAAAGCAAATTCTTTTGAAAGGCTCTGTTTTGAGAAGAGAGCTCTGGACGGCCCTTCTTTATAACAGCTGCCTAGGGAATTAACTCCCTGGGATTTGGTTCACATTGCTCCAGGCATTGAGAGGCCTCTGGAGACATGAGGCAAGGCAGCCCAGCTGCTGCTGCTTCAGCTGGTGGCAGGCCTCAGCATCGTCCACATGGGGCTAGTTTTACAAGCGTACAGAATGTAAGCACTGTGCAATTTTCATCCAGATTTTAGAAGAAGACCTGTAAGGTCATCCAGTGTGGCCCTGCAAAGGCAAGACATGAAGCTACAAGAGTGAAAGACAAAGCGCAGTGGAGATCCCAAGAAACTGAAGATATCAGAAACATGGAATGTCTACTGAGGAAAGCTTATGGCAATAAGTGGAGCACACACACACACACACACACACACACACACACACGCACATACACAAATGAGAGAGAGAGACAGACAGAGACAGAGATAGAGAGACAAAGAGACAGAGAGAAAGATACAGAAGGAAACAAAGAGACAGAGACAGAGAGAAAAGACAGAGAGAGATACAGACCCCATGTAGGCAGCAACCAGTAAGGCTACAAAGGTCAGGCTACCAAAGCCCTTTGGATCTAGCACCTTGCTGCAACTTGCTCCCTGCACTGGAAGTGGAGCTCCAGGATTTAATGTTTGCCCTGTGGGGTTTAGTCCTGCTTTTGTCTAATTTTTTTCTATTCCTCACTCCTGACTTTTTGGAATGTCACTGTGTACCCTGTGCCATTGTATGTTGGAAGTATTCAATTTTCTTTTTGATTTTTACAGATGTTGACAGGTATGGGTTTGCCTTGAGTCTCAGAGGAAATTTGACTTGCTTTTTTCAGCAAACCCTAAAACTGTTAAGGGTTTGGCAACTCTTAGAGATATACTAGATGCATTGCACATAATGAGATTGATATGAGTCTTCAGTGGGCCAGTGGTGGAATATTATAGTTCAAATATACAATCTATTTCCAAAGCCTCAGATAGTCAGAGGTGGCTTTTGGAAGGTGCTTAGACCACAGAGCAGTTTACTTGTCTGTGGATCAATCCACTGATAGCTAACTTTTGCCAGAATATGGGGCCTAGTCAAAGAGCAGTTCACTAGGCACACATGACCTGGTAATTTACATCTACCTCCCTGCTCTTCCCTTTACTTTCTGCTTCCCAACCTTCATGGTGTGACCAACTTTCCTCTGCTATGCCTCTCTGCTATGCTGCTGCTGTCTTGGAGCCAGCTTCTTATTGGGTATCTCCTTCTAGAAATGGCTTGCCAAATAAATATCACTAGGTTTTTGGGTGTTTGTGTCCAATTTCTTCTCATCTTGAACAAAGAATTGAACAAAGTCAGACAAACACAGTGACAAAGTTTATTTAAAAATTAACAATGAAGGGTAAGGGAGCAACTGGCTGTGTAGGGCAAATTTGGAAGCAAAAGAGAGGATGCATAAAACAACAACAAGAACAATAACAGC
>NW_004524762.1:685140-689412 GCF_000260255.1 Octodon degus | reverse complement strand
TTTTTTTTTTTTTTTTTTTTTTTAGTATAGTTGTACATCTTGGATAACAATCCTTTATCTGATATGTCTCTTGCAAATGCTTTCTCAAAGTTTATGGCCAATATTCTTTTACATTTTTTTTATTTTAAAAAGAAAAAAAGTAAAACAGAATTTCAAAACACGATAATAAAGTGGAGAGCAGAAGTTATTAATTTTACTTATTCATTAATTTAATCTAATTTATTTACTCATTTGGAGAATTAGGATATAACTATATTTGGAGGACCATTGTCTTGCCTACTATAGTTCACTTAAAAAAATCAATGAGCCTCCAGACTTATTAAAATTTGAATTAAACTTACTTTTATCTGATGCAAACATAAAAATTATATGCATTTATAGGGTAGTGTGTGATTTTTCAGTACACGCATTCCTTATGTATTGTTCAAATCATGGCCAAAATATCATTTCCTCAAACATTTGGAAGATTTTAATTTTAATATGATGCAGTTTACCAAATTATCTTTTCATAGATCTAACTTTTGGTGTTGCAGATAGAGTCACCAAATCCACATTTCTCAGACTTTTGCCTGTGTTGTGTCGTAGAAGTTTTACAGTTTTTATATTTAGGTCTATGACTCATTTTAGGTTAATTTTAGTCTTATAGTTTTGTGAAGAGCATAATACCTGTATCTAGGACTAGGGAGATGGCTTAGCGGTGTAAGTGCCAGCCTGGCAAGCTCAATGAGTTCCATCCCTGGTACCAAAATAAGAAAAGGAAAGAAAAGAAAAGATCTGAGTCTAGTTACATCTTTTTAAAAATTTTTGCATGTGGGTATGCAGTTGTTCCAACATCATTTATTGAGAGACTATCTTTTCTCCATTGTATTAACTTTGTTCCTTTATCAAATATAATTTCATTTGAGCACACTTATATGGGTCTACCTACAGGCTCTCCATTTTACTCCAATGATCTGTTGTTTTATATCTCTTATAATTACTGCACTGTCTTTTTTTTTTAATGTATTTTGTGCAGGGTCTCACTATGCAGCTCAGACTCAGAGTGATCCTCCATTTTTCAGCCTCCCAGTGCTGGGATTACAGGCTTGCACTACCATGTCTGGACTCTGTTGCCGGCTCAGCGTGCCTGGGGGCAGGGCCAGTGTAACATGTGGTGTGGGGATTGAACCCAGGTCCCTGAGCTTGCCTAAGCAGGAGCTTAGTCCATTGAGCTATATAGCTGGCCCTACTACACTGTCTTGGTTATTGTAGCTTTCAGGAAGCTTTGGTATCAGGTGATACTAGTCTACTAGCTTTATTCTTTTCCTTAAACACCTAATTAGCTATTTTGGGATTTTTGCCTCTTCATTTTTTTTTTTTTTTATTTTAGGGAAGGGTCTATAGGATGTTCAGGTTCTCACTACTAGATCAGACTCATAGTGATCCACTTCTTTACAGCCTCCCAAGAACTGGGATTACAGGCATGCACCACCACGCCGAGTCTCAATGGGCCCTAGGGGCGGGGCTGGCATGGCAAGCCGAGGGATTGATCCCCAGCCCCCTGCTCCTGCTTGCAGGCTCTTTAATCCACTGAGCTATTTGGCTGGTCCTTTCCATATAATTTTTAAAAATTTATTTTGAGATAGAGTCTCCCTATGCAGTTCAGACTGGCCCTGAATTAACTATGTAGTCCAGGCTGGCCTCAAATTGTCAGCAAATCCCCTGCCTCAGGCTCCTAAGTGCTGAGATTGTAGATGTGTGCTCCCACCCCTGACTCTTCACATAAATTTTATAATTAATTTGCCACTGTCTACAAAATAACTTATTTGGATTTTGATTGTATTGTGGTAAATCCTTAGGTCAAGTTGGGAAGAGCTGGTGTCAACACAATTGTATTGATCTTCCTACCCATGAACGTGAAATACTTCTCTGTTTATTTAGGCTTTTCTTGATTTCTTTCATCAGAGACTGTTGTTTTCTTCTCTTAGATCTTGCATGTTGTTTGCCTTATGCCTAAGCGTTTCATTTTAGGGGACTAGTGCAAGTACTACTATGTTTTTGGTTGTAAATTCCTCCTATTCAGTGCTGGTTTACAGGGAAGTGACTGACTCTTGTCTAGTAAACTGATCTTCTGCAAAGCTGCTATAAGAACTTTAGGTGCAGGAGATTTTTGTGGATTGTTTCAGATTTTCTACACAGATAATTACATTATGTATCAAAAATACAATTGTATTACTTCTTTCCTAACATTTACTCCTTTATCTCCCTTCTGTGTCCCAATGCACTAAGTAGGATGTCTAGTAGGATGCTGCAGAAAGGTGAGTGAGGACATTCTATCTTGGCCTTGTCTCTGAGAGGTAAGAAAGTTGTATTTCCCATTGATTATGATATACGTATTTAAATTCTTATTACATTGAAATGTTCTCTTCTATTCCTACTTTACTGGGGACTTTTATAGAGAGTAATGTTGCATTTTATCAAGTGTTTTTTCTGTATATATTGATATGATCTTATGGATTTTTTTCTTTATTTAATGAATTATACTAATTGATTTTCAAATGTTGACTAGTTTTGCCTACCCAGAATAAATCTCACTTTTTGCAGAATGTAATTTGTTTTATATACTGTTGATTTCAATTTGCTAATTTTTAAAAGATTTTTGTATCTATTGTTCATGAGAGATTTTGGCCTGTATTTTTATTTTCTTGAAATATCTTTGCATTGGGTAACAACTGGCATTACAGAATGAGTTAGGAAGTAATTCCCTTTGTAATCTTCTGGAAAATTTTTTAAAGAATTAATACAAACTTTTCCTTAAATGTTTTGAAGAACTTACCAGTGGAAAAAATCTAGGCCTGATTCTTTCTGTATTGTAAATTACTAATTATTGACTCAATTTCTTTCATATGTAAATAGACCTATACAAATGACTGTTCTTATGTGTGCTTTAGCAGACTGTGTCTTTCAAAAAAGTTCATCTATGTTGTCAAATTGTTTATTGTATTTTTTAAAATTATCCTTTTCATGTTCGTGGGAATTGCATCATCATTCCCTCTTTCATTCGGTGCCAGTAATTTTGTCCTTTCTTTTTGTGTAGTTGGCTCGACTAGAGAATTCTCAATTTTACTGAAGCTTTAAAAAAGTTTTTGGCTTTGTTGATTTTCTCTATTAAGTGTTGATTTTAAGTGAAGTGATTTCTGCTCTAATTTTTATTTCTTTTCTTTGTCTTAGTTTGGATTTAAATTGCTCTTCTTCATATAGCTTTGTAAGGTGGAAGCTTAGAATACTTAGTGCAAATCCTAATTATTTGACAATACACTGATTCAATGCTATAAATTTCCCACTCAGCACCACTTTGGCTACATCCCACAAAATTTGATAAATTACCCTTTGATTTTTGTTTAGCTCAAACTATTTTTGAATGTATCTTGTGATTTCTTCTTTGACCCTGTGTTATTTAGAAATGTTACTTAGTTTATAAATATGTGTGGGATTTTCTGGCTACCTTTTGGTTGTTGATTTCTAGTTTAATTTCACTGTACTCTTAAGACGCATCATATGATTTGAATTCTTTTTAAATTTATTAAAGTAGTAGCTGCCCTCAGCATCACCAGCAATGCATCAGTAGCATGGGTTTGTTAAAGTCTGTTTCATGCCTCAGAACGTGATTTCTCTTGGTGAATACTCCTGGTAGCTTTGAGAAGCAGGAATAACTGCTGTTGTTCAACAAAGTAGTTTCTAGGTGTCAGTATTGTCCCTTCATTGATGGTGTTGTGGAGTTCAAGTATATCCTTACTGATTTTCTGGATCTGTCCATTTCCTTTTCAGAGTTTTCACTGTAAGCATATAGAGATTCAAGTGATGTGTGTGTGTGTGTGTGTGTGTGTTTATGTGTGTGTATGTGTGTGTGTGTGTATTGACTTTGTTTTTTGTTCATTAGTTCTCATAGGTTTTCTGTTTTGAATCTTTAGGTATCTCCATATATGAAATGATAGCCTTTGTGAACAAAGATAATTTTATATCATTCTTTCCTGTTTGGATGATTTTTATTTTATTTTTTTCTTGTCTGATAACTCTTGCTAGAGTTTTCAGTACTTTGTTGAACAAGTGATAAAAGTGTGTATTCTGGCTTTGTTTTTGACAACAAAAGCCTTCAGCTTTCACTATTGAGAATGATATTTCCTGAGGGTTACATGTGCTATACATTTTATTATGTTCAGATAGAGTTTTGCACCATTTCTAGCTTTTGGGAAGATGTTGAATTGTCAAATGCCTTTTCTGCATCAATGCAGA
>NW_004524762.1:684035-685040 GCF_000260255.1 Octodon degus | reverse complement strand
CCTAGCTAACCTCATCAAAAAGAGGAAAGAAAAAATTCAAATACAAGCAATAAGGAATGAAAAGGTGTGACTACTACAGACCCATTTGAAATTCAGAAGATTTGTCAATAGTTAATTTGATAACCTTTACTTGAACAATAGAAAATGCAGAGGAAATGGACAGATTCCTAGAAAGGTACATATTACCAAAACTGAATCAATACAACTCTCAATAACACAATAACGTCCAGTGGAATATAAAATATAATAAAAAAAACCTACGCACAAAGAAAAGCCCAGGTCCTGATGGATTCACAGCTGAATTCTACAGGAAATTTATAGAAGGTATAATCCCTACACTCCTCAAACTTTTCAATGAAATTGAAAAAGAAGCAATCCTCCCAAAATCATTCCTGGAAGCAAGTATTATACTAATACAAAAACCAGGAAAGATACAACTAGAAAAGAGAATTATAGGTGAATCTCCTTCATTAAATATAGATGCAAAAACCCTCCATAAAATCCTAGCAAATAGAATATAGCAAATAATCAAGAAGATTATACACCTTGAACATGTAGGATTCACCACAGGGATGCAAGAATGTTTCAATATATGCAAATCCATAAATGTAATACATTATATCAATAGAGCCATATCTAAAACCAACATGATCATCTCAACTGATGCAGAAAAAGCTTTTGACAAAGTCCAACACTCATTCATGTCCATAGTCCTACAGAAAATTGGAATAGAAGAACTTTACTTCAATTTGATAAAAGCCATCTATAACAACCCAATGGCTAATATAATGCTAAATGGGAAAAACTACAATCTTTTACTCTCAGATCTGGTACAAGACAAGGATGTCCTCTATCACCCCTCCTATTTAATATAGTTCTGGAATCATTAGCTAGGGCCATTGGACAAGAGAGACAAATAAAAGGAATAAGAATATTAAAGAAGTTAAATTATCATTATTTGCAGATGGCATGACACTTTACTTGGAAGACCCAAAAAACTCCACC
>NW_004524762.1:676054-683904 GCF_000260255.1 Octodon degus | reverse complement strand
GCTCCCCACCTTCATTTGCAAGTATCCAGTACTCCATTTCTCTGGAAGACACTCTAGCCTGAGGAGGGCTTATCACAGTGGAGCAAAGTCAAAAGCAATGACTAACACCCTCCTTGTGACTCTGAAATAAGAGCACAGATGTTTCAAATTGAAAGACAAGATCTTTTCCCCCAACCTGGCTCCCACATGCTGGGTGCAGGTGGCTGCTGGAACATGTGCGACACAACCTGCAGCCCGCCAAGGGGCTGGAGGATGGGGATGGCCAGCCGCCACTGTGCAGAGAGATGAAACTGATGGACATGAATGACCATTTGTCATCCAAGCCCTCCCCTGGAAGCTTTAAGCTTTCAGTAGAGTTCCAAAACCATTATATCAGACAGATCTGTCACCACAATTGTTATCTAGCTGGGGAATCATATTTCTGTAGCCCTGTCCTTCCAGAAACCTCCCCTGAAGTTCTATCAGCTTTTCCTCATGTGTTTTATCACTGGTGTGAGATGCCTACACATTAAAGATTGCTATACCTTCTTGGAAACTTGATGCCTTCATCATTATGTAATGGCTTTCTATCACCTATAATATTCTTTCGTATACAGTCTAGTAGGTTTGAAATTAATGTTTTCTCTTGATTAGTGCTAGCATGGTATATCTTCATCCAATTCCTTTAAATCAGCTTGTGTCTTTATATCTAAAGTGAGTTTCTGGTAGAATCTATCTATCTATCTATCTATCTATCTATCTATCTATCATCTATCTATCTATCTATCTATCTATCTATCTATCTATCTCTATTATCTATCTATCTAGCTCTTATTTTTCATTCTTTCATTCTCCTTGAATGATACCCTCTTTTAATTCATGTGTGCTGGGGCTAGGGGTATCGCTCAGTAATCTAAGTGCCTGACTGGAAAGCATAAGGACCCCAGTTCAATCCCTGGTACCACATACTGTGACAGCCCCAGAACCCTGGGTGTACCATAATGGCCTTTAAACTGTGCATGGTGGCGTATGCTTATAGTCCCAGTGCTGGGGAGGCTGAGAAGGATCACTACCAGTCAAAGCTGCATAGCAAGTCCCTGTACCAAATAAATAATTTTAAAAAATTAAAAAGTAATTGGTATATGCTTGAGTTCATCTTGAACTCAAGATTCTTAGGTTGAAATCCTAATCTTCAGTTTTATAGTATTAGGCAGTTGGGCTTTAGGAGGGGAACAATTCATAAGGATAAAATCTAATGAATAAAATACTGTGTCCTTTTAAAATAGAGATTCTCTCCCCGTGCCTGATTTGAGGATACAAGGGTAAGGCGAAAGTCTGCCACTGGGAAGGGAGCCCTCTTTAGACCCCAACCCTGCTGGCACTATGACGTTTTAGATTTCCAACCTTCAGTACTGTGAGAAGAAGCTTTTTGTTGTTTATAAGCTGCCCAATATAAATTAATTTGTTATGCCAGCTCAAACCTCCCAAGATAGTGCACTTAAATAATTCATGTTTAAGAGATTATTGATACATTAAAATTGAACATTTCTTTTATTTTCTACTTGCTGAACTTGTTCTTTGTTCCTATTTTTTGCCTTTCACACTTTTTCTGCCATTTGTGATTTTAAGTGAATGATTTCTCTCCCTTCTTAGTATGTCAATTATACTTCTTGCTAAAATTTTTTATGGTTTCCTTTGAGTTTCTAACGGACACTTACAACAATAGAAGTCTATCTTCAAATGACACTCTACTGTTTTGTAGGCAGCGTGCTCACTTTATACTAACAAAATATTTGCAATTTCTACCTCTCATGCTTTTTATCATTTTGGTCATTCATTGTACTGGGTGTAAGTACAATGAATACACCTATTATTGGTTTGAGCAAACTCAGATTAATTAATAATAAGAAGAATGGCTTTTCTTTTACTCAGACATAGTGCTCCAGTGCTCTTCCTTTCTTTATCTGGATTTGTTTGTGATCTACATAACTTTTATTCTCTCTGAGATTTTTATTACATTTCTTGCTAAGCATGTCTATCAACAACAAATTCCCTCTATTTTTGTTGCTTTTAGAAGTATTTCCCTTTCACCTTTAAAAGGTAATTTCACAGGGGATAAATTTCTATATGGTGTTTTTTCTTCTCAATACTTTAAATAACTCCCTTTATCTCTTCTTGCTTTCATGATTTCTGAGAACTCATATATAATTCTCACATTTGTACCTTCCATGGGGTAAGGCATTTTTTAAATCTCTTTTCAGAATTTTTTCATTATTTTTAATTTTCTTTAAAGCTTGAAAATGATAATACTGAGTATAATTTTTTGGCATTTGTTCTATATGGTGTTCTCTGAACTTCCTGGATCTATAGTTTGGTGCCTGATATAAATTTGGGTAATGTCATTATTGCTCCACATACTTCACCTGTTTCTATCTTTTTATCTTTCCACTGTATTACCACTGTGTATATTTATGTCTTTTGTAGTTGGCTAACAGGTTTTGGATATTCTTTTCTGCTTTTTTTTTTCTCTTTGATTTTCAATTTTTGAGGTTTCTACTAGCATGTCCTCAAGTTCAAGAGTCTTTTCTCAGTCAACTAATGAGATAATCAAAGGCATCTTTTTTCCATCTGTATAATTTTTTCATAGATTTTCCACATCGTTTCTTATGTTGTCCATCTATTTCTATATGTCACTTAGTTTTTCCACTTAGATTCCTTAGCATTGTAATCATTTTTTAAAACAACCTCAGTCTGATAATTCTAATAATCCTGCCATATTCGTGTCTGATTCTGATGTTTTCTCTATCTCTTTGTTACTTCTTGTTTGCTTTGTTATTTCTCCTAATGTCTTTCTAGGTAGCCAAAGCTGAGTCACTGCTGACGTGTCAGTTTGATGGGTGCTCTCTAAAGCCTGTGGTTAGGCCTTTGTACTAGCCCGAGCTTCTGGATTGCGACCTGCTTAAGTGCTCTACTCACCCCAAACCCAAACCCCTTAGGTGGAACAGAATGGTTATAGTTGGTGGAGGTGGCATTCCCTGCGCCCAGGTCAGCTGTGTTCTGATAAAGCTCCTGAAGTTTCCTGGTTAAGGAGCCCTTCTTGAAGACAAAACTTAGCAGAACACCCTGGCTTACTTTACAACCATTCCTTTCTCTCTCCTCCTGACATGCAGGAACCTGTTGAGCTCTTGCTGTATCTCAAGAAGGACCAGAGGCAGTAATGAAGAAAAGATAGACAAGAGACAAAAAGCTGGGTCAGGTGGAGCTCCTCTCTCTCTTGAATGAAGGAGAGGAACCACCCAAGAACAATGGAGCTTTTATTTAGACCCTAGAGAGGTCATTAAATGCAGCCTTTCTATGCACAATCAGTTAACAAACTGCAGCAGCATGCTTTGAGGAGCTCCCGTGTTCTTGGGCTGGCTTTGTCATTACTTTCTAGCTCCAACTGTCCCCTATACTGGCAGAAGCATGAGGCGATTTTCTTCTGTTAGTCACTGAGAAGTCTAGGAAATCTCCTAGGATAAAACACAAGGTGAGGGTCTTCCCCACCTGGATCCTCTGAAGTTTTCCTCTCACCCTTGTCTGTGGTGCGATCCATCAGGTGTAGTTTAGGTTTTCATATCCTGGTGCTGCTTTCTGCTTAGTTTTTGCTCCTAGGATTCTAACCCAGCAAACCATGCTTCTCTCTCTTCATTGACTTATTGGTTTCTCCAGTTTGTGGGACAACAATTTGCCCTGTGATCTCAGCTCCCTGACAAATCCATAAAGAGGTGTTGGCTTTTCGGTTTTGTTCAGCATTTTGTTTCAAGGACTGAATGATAACTTTTAGCTTCTTATTTGTTGGACTAAAACCTGTAAGTGTAAAAGTTTTGTTCTTCTTTTCCCATAAGACACAGGTGGGTGACTATCCTGCGCAGGAAATCTCTGAACATCTGGGGTACTGCTATTGGGCCACAGACTGGAGTCCAAGGTTAGAAATTGCCACGAAACTCATGTTGTGTAAAACGACAGTGGTTTCAGACATATTATCAAAATTACAGCATTGTTGAGACAACTGAATTAGCAACACATATGAAGTGCCTACAAATAGGGTTTATTCTATTTTATTTAAATGTTTAGGCTTTATTTAACATAATAAAGCACGCTTGAGGGTGTCCAATCATTTTGCACACTGTGAAACCTGGCATTGGTCTTGGTGACTCTGGTGACGGGCAAGGCTGCTCTGTCCAAGGTGGCTTTTGCTATTCCGGAGGAAATGTTCGGAGCAATCCCATTAAAGCGGGGTTTGTTTCACATCAGCTCGTGCTGTTCCTGGATCACGTGGCGCGGAGCTTCTGGGAGCCACCCGGCGCCGTGAGCTTTGCTTCTTGCTGCTCCTTGCTCTAGGGGCCGTCACGATCTGGCCCTTGAGCCTTCCCTGTGGCCCGCTTGTGAGCGCCTCTGTTCTTTTGCTAGTCACACTTAATTTCAGCATTCATTTCGACTAATGATGGGTGCACGTCTGGATCCATTTTGAAGACCCAGAAGTTCAAGCAGGGATCTGAGGGTGGGCACAGTGCTGAATGAGAGACTGCTTCTCGCTCTGAGATAGCTGCCTGGGAGGGAGGAGGGGAAATGGCTATTTTTTGTTTCAAACAACTTTGATGTGTCATGAATAGACCTTTACCACAGAAAAATTAAATAGTACTCATCAGTAAAAGAATACAATAAAAACCAGCAATAATTTCACCTAGAGGTAATTGTTACTAAAACATGCATTTTTAATCTTTTACAAAATAGTGTTTTATTCTAAATACCACATTAGTAACTATTTTATAAAAATACTTAGTATAATCCCCTCTGATTATCATTATGGTCTCTTCTATGTCATTCTTAATAACTATAGTTAGTCTTACAGATGTACTAAAATATTTTTAAACACTTTACCAACTGTTGAGCATTCTTACTATTAAAATCAGCGCCTGTGATTAACATTGCATGCTAAATCTTGGCACACAGTTCTGTGCTCTTCCCTATTAACCTGTGTTTTTCCACTTCCACTAACTTTGTGTTTCTGAGCTGGTCATACATAGCAGAGAACACCTGGCTGGTCACGCTGGTCATTTAATCAGCCAAGTGGATTAGAACTGGTGGAACAGGTTGAGTTTACTGCTATAAAAACCAACCCACCCCAGCTTTAAGTCTTAAAATTGTTTCTGTTCCCTTTAGCTTGTGCCCAGCTCAAATCTTCTCTGGCATACACAGTGAAGAACTGGCTCATGCATTATTTCATCTTCTTAAGAGAATACGCAGTCATGTTTTCCTTAGTCAAGAGGAGCCCCTGGCAGCAAGGGCTATGTTACTATTTATAATGCATGTTTTATATATACCAGAGGGTGCCAAATGTATTAAGTCAATGAAAATCATTTGCCAGATGGATATGGGATCAGGATATAAGATGATTTGGGTTTCTTTTTTAGCATGGAGAATATTTTTATGTTATATAAAATATATAAATCATCTTACAAACAGAAGCTTTAAAATTCTGGCAAAAGAATGTTTCAGTGAAGACCAGTGCTAGCCTCTCCAGTCTTTCCCTATGCTCATCTCTGATGAAATGATGTTCTGACAAAGGTTAAAGCCTTTAAATTATTATGTCACCTTTGTTTTTAAAAGTAGCACCTTGGTTGTCCCCAAAGAACAAAGCACATGCATTTCCCTGTCCTTTCAAGGCTTGATCTTACCCTCTCAGAATGATTTGCTGCCTGTCAACCCTTTCTTATTAACTATGCCTCGACCTTCTCTTTGCCTATGTCTAAGCACCCACTTCCTAAGTCACACAGGAGGTGCAAGAATGTTTGTACTGACACTAGCCAAAGGGCCAGAATTACTCTATTCTACCGGGCAGCTTTATGCCTGCTGTCTCATTTAATGCTCACAGCAGCCCTGTAAGGCTGATGCGATTGCTATCCCCACTCTATACGCAAGGTCACGAAGGCATGGAGGCTCAGCGATTTGATCCAGATTATGACAATGAATTGATGGTAGGACTGGGATCTGAAACTGGAACGTAAAGCTCCAACCTCTGGCTCTCAACCTACGTGGAATAAAATTCCTCCTAAAATGTCACCCAGATGAGCCACATGTTGGGAAAGAGTGCAGTGTGCTTGATAAACGCACAGGTCCTGGGGACTGCAACTCCCATTTAAATTTTGTTCTTAAAAGTTAGCTGTTTTGTGAGTTTGGAGAAGTTGTCTAAAATACCTAAGCCTCTGTTTTTCCATCCATATAATGTGTATAACAGTTACCTCAATCTGATAAAATTGTGATGAACATTAATGATATGATCCTTATTAAGTCCTTAGAATAGTGCTTGGAAAATCATAAAAGCCCAATAACTACTCTATATAGCGAGATGTCACTACTAGATCATAAGACTTAAGCTTACTGCTTACCATTTGCTACCCTGGAGTGAATATTTTAAATATTTGTGCCTTTCTAAACGAGTTGTTATTTCTATAGTTACCTATTCACACACAGGTCTGCATGTGCATATACTATGCGCACACACCCACCCCCCCACCCACACACCACAAATAGAAATCACAAGGTCCATAGCCCAACTAGATGGCTTCCTGAAAACTGTACTCTCCCAGCCATATTTGCTATGGTGTCCAGGAATGCCAAACAGTTTCAGGGTCATTGCAGGTCTTGGACCCCTTTCCTTCCATCTCTCCATGACTCAGAGAGTAAGGCCTTCCCCAGCCCTCACACAATGTTGAGAACTTAGGAAGCAACTCCTCCTAGAGCCCAGAAGAAAGCCCTCCCTCTATCAGGTCCCAGCACCCACCGCACAACTCTGGCTGGGCTCAACCTCCCTGACACTAAGTTCTCACCTGGTTCTTCCCCCACCAGGAGAAATCTGTGTGAGACTTGCCTGTGACCTCATATCTCCTCTTGTTTTATTTCTAATGGGTCCAGGCAGCTGTGTCCTGAAAATATAGCTCTGACTGGAGGAAATATGATCTCCTTTCTTTCATCACCAAAGCTATGAGCTAAAGCCTAAAGTAAACTGAACCTCTGAAAAGGAACGAGAGAAATCAGCCAACACAGCTGAGAAGGGTGCAGGGAAAGAGAGGCTGGGTCAGCAGTGCGAAGGGCTCTTTAGAAATGAGATGGCAGGAGCCCAGGGCAGCAACAAGGACCCAGAAATGCAGACCCCCTGGCCCACAGGCGGGAGCTCACCTCCCCCACCCCCAGCTCCAAGCAGAGCCATGTCAAGCATCTCTAAATTCTGCCTGATACCAGCCAGGGTTACAGGGAAGAAAGGCTTTGGGGATGTGAGCAGCTGTCCCGGATCCTGTGAGTCAGCAGAGGCAATGCAGCCAGAACTGTTCTCTGTCTTTTCAGAGGAAGTGGTCTGGGGAAGGGTGCATAGAGTCATGGGATGTTAGCGTTGGAAGGAATCTGTCCTCTTCTTCACCGAGGGAGGAACTGATGGTCAGAGTGAATGCACTTACCCAAGGCCCCCAAGCCAGGCTGGGCCAGAAGGTGACTGCTGGCACATCCTCCCATTCTGCTCTCCTCCTGAGCATGCTCTGCCTGCTGCAGCTGCGTCTCCAGGGCCCTTCAGTCTCTTCCTCCACTCTTGCCTGATGCAATGCAAGTTCTACACAGGAGCTGTGATCACTCCAGATGCTGCAGGTGGGAAAGGGGCTCAAGGAAAGCCACATGTAGAAAAAGTTGGATCGGTTTTTCTGCCAATCTGTAGAAACCACTTGCCTTATGGATCCCATACATGGTGTTAATTTTGAATCCTGAGAGGAAACTACAGAGCTTTTGGATCAGAAAGAGAGCGAAAACTCCAGGGTTATACCACCCAAGGAGGAGCTTCT
>NW_004524762.1:662612-675229 GCF_000260255.1 Octodon degus | reverse complement strand
AGGCACTTAGTCTGCTGAGCTATCTCGCCGGCCCCAAAAATATTTTTTTAAAGAGAGAGAGAAATGTTGCTTTGACACATTTATTTCTGCTTAAGTATAAGTTACATAACCAATTGCTATATTTCTTTCCCACCATTTTCTTTATAGCAGCACCGTTCATACTAGCTAAATCTTGGAAGCGGTCTATATGTCCAAGAGCAGACATGTGTAACAGCAGTCTGTATATCTATTCAGCAGATGAATGGATAAGGAAGATGTGGTATTTACATGCAGGGGGACACTAGTTGGCCACAAAGAATGACAACCTTGAGGCAATTGCAGGAAAATGGATGTGCCTAAAGGCTGCAGTACTAAGTGAAATCAATCAGACACACATGCTTAAATATTGTACGGTTTCTCATATACGAGCAACTCAAAATATAAACAAAGAACAAGATAAAATATGAAAGAGACACCGTTAGATATGGCTCACCAACTAAACTTAATCCAAGTTGTCACCCCAAACAAAGAATTGAATGAGACAAGCCAAAAATGGTTCCCAATGCTTTCTTGAAAACTGAAGGGTGATGGGGTAAGGGAGAAACTGAATGTGCAGAGCAAATTTGGGACAAACAAAAGAGAAAGAGAAAAGAAGCAAAAATAACAGCACACCGTGGTTTGGAAGACACAGGGTGAGTTCCTGCGAGGAGTCATGGTAGCAGGCCTCGTATGGCACCTGTGTTCTTACACACAGTCTGCATCTCTCTGGAACTCAGGAGATGTTCCATATATAGGCTCTGGGAATTATATGGTGTTATCCTGGGGTCTTGAGCTGACCAGTCTTACTTATTTCCTAGCCGGCTTTGCCACACCCTATCTTCTACCTCAATAAGAAGTAGGGAGATAGATTTGGGGGGGGGTTGGTCTTTCTTTGAGACAGGCTCTTGTTATGCAGTTCAGGCAGGCTATGAGTCGCTTTGTAACCCAGGCTGGCCTGGAACTTGCCAAAATCCTCTTGCTTCAGCCTCCTGAGTGCTGGGATTACAGGCATGGGCCTCCACACCTGGCTAGGGAGATAGATTTTGTTTAAATGTGAAGCAACTCAAGAGATGTAATGAGGAGAAAGGGGAGGAAAAGAGGTGAAGAAGGTAATTAAGATGTGTGATGTAGGGCTGGAGAGATGGCTCAGTGGAATAAGTGCTTCCCTGGCAAGCGTAAGGGCCTGAGTTCAATCCCTGGTTCTGCAAAAAAAAAGAAAAAAAAAAAAAAGAAAAGATGTGTGATGTACATTTTTCCACTCCCCACAAGGAAAGTAATGTTTTTTTTTTTAAAAAGGAATATAATCCTTATGTAGTGCAAATATGTACTAATAAAAAATAAAGACTGAAAAAATATGATACAAAGCACACAGCACATTTAATTTCTTGGTTGCCCTTTTCCCCTTTACTATATAAAGTACTGGTTTGTGTGGCTATGTAGGTATTATAACCACTATTTCACCATTAGTTAATATGTGGACATATCAGTATTTTCTCCTACCTATGAACCAACAGGACATATAAACCCTGCTCTAAGATATTTAGGTTGATTCCAAATTCCTCATGTTGAGTTGCTACCATATGTTTAACCTTGTCTTACCAGATAAATGATATCTCATGCCAGCAGAATTCTAATTCACTTAAGGAGGCTCACAACAAGATTTGTGTCTTGGTGAGTTCAGGTGAGAGGAGTTTAAGGAAATGAATTGGGTCCTGAGCCAACAGGAAGCTGCAGGGAATTCAGTGAGCGGCACACAAAGCCTGCCTAGGTCAGAAGCAACAAGAGGAGCAGCTACCACACCAGCCAAGAGTGTGTGAGGAGGCTGCGCAGGGCCAGAAGCATCGCTGGGTCTGCATGACCCAACTAGAGAGGACCTTCCTGTCACCCTGGCCCTGGCTCCATGCATCCCCGTGGAAGCAGTAGGCTAATTGTGATACCTAAATTAGTTGGGACTTTCTTAGCTATTTGCAGTCCCCAAAGTGTGCAGCATGTACACACACACACTTAATCCAGAAGTGATCCCGTTCCCTCGTTCAGGTAGCAGAGGTGGAGACTTGAGGTTAGAAGGCAGACAGACCTGGATTCGGGTCTCAGCTTCACCTTTTCCTAGCCATCTGGCTGTCACAAAGAGTTATCTATTTCTCAATCTTATATGTGTAAAATGAGAAACACATTGAAAGAGTGGTTAGATAGATGGTTTTAAAACTACTTTTAAAACTGTAAAAAGTTGCATAAGTATTAGCTTTTATGTATTGCTTGGACATGTGGAAATGTGGACTTGATATTTATCTCCTGTCTTGGGGCTTTGAGTAAAACAGGTAACATGCCCCTAAAAATTGTTTCCTTTAATATTAATTTAGGTATCACGATTAACCTACTGCTTCCAAGGGGACGCATGGAGCCAGGGCCAGGGTGACAGGAACGTCCTCTCTAGTTGGGTCATGCAGACCCAGCAATGCTTCTGGCCCTGCTCAGCCTCCTCACACACTCTTGGTTGGTGTGGTAGCTGCTCCTCTTGTTGCTTCTGACCTAGGTGAGTTTTGTGTGCCGCTCACTGAATTCTCTGAAACTTCTGGTTGGCTCAGGACCCAATTCATTTCCTTAAACTCCTCTGAAATTAAAAATATGAAATACCTGATAAATGCTTTCTTTTTCCTGGTGTAAGAGTCTTGTATATATTCTCCCACCTGTCCCAAATGGTGTTTTGCTACGTACCTAGAAAGTCCCCTGCTTTTTTTTTTTAAGGGAGATGGAAGCCCATTTTGTCCAATTACTTATCTACTGGGCTTTTGCAGGTATTTGGGCTGGTGCACCTCCACTCTGGGGAGTCATGACTGAATATCTGCTGGCTTTCATGTCCTTGCCCATCCACACAGTATGTCTAGTTGCCAGATTTTCAGCTCCATTCTCTCAGTTTAATATCTCCTCAAAAACTGCCTTAAACTCTTCCCACAGTACCTCTTTCTTTGTCTACTGTAGTCTGCTTTGTGGCCTCCTTGCTGTAAGTTTTCCTCATTGTAATCCATTTTACATGCATCATTGCCAGATAGATTATGTCCCTGAAATAATGTCACATTTTGCCTCAAAATAATTTACTATTTTCAAATTCCTTGGTGAATTAAATATGGACTACTCTGAGATGATATTCAGGCCTTCTATTTAATGTCCATGTAGTAGAAGCCACTAGTTTGTTCAATCTGTTCTGCTTCAAAATATTTTGTCCTCTGCTGAATATTAACCAGATTCATGGTGACATAAGAACTACATTTCCCAGCCTCCTTTTTAGGAAAGATTGATAACGTGACCTAATTCTGCCAATAATGAGACATGGAAGCACCTTAAGAGGAAGTTCCATGCCATGTGTTCCCCCTCCCTCCCTCCTGCCAGTTGGAAGGCAGAAGTGTTGGCTGCCATCTTGAACCACAAGGTGGAGGCCACAAGCTGAGGATGGCAGAGCAACACTACAGCTATTCCCTGGTTGTGTAGAGTACCACATCAGTCCTGCATCCACATTTTGGGGCTTTGATAGGTTTTGAGTATGGTCTCTAAAAGTTCATATAGTGGAAACATAATCTCCCAATTCATACATTAGTAGTATTTGTAGGTGAGGCCTTTGAAAGTCATTAGGATTGGGTGGGGTCATAGGAGTGAGGCCACCACTCTGGTATTAGTGACTTCATAGGAAAAGGAAGAGCTCCAAGCTGGCGAGCTCACTCTGCTTCGCAGGGCATGCTTCGCCTGCACGGGACACGACTGCAGCAACAAGTCACCACCAGGGCCCGAGCCACTGGTGCTGCGCTCTGGGCTTCTCAGCCTCTAGAACCATGGGCGAAATACATTTCTATTGTTCACAGATTACCCTCTCTTAGGCACTTTGCTATAGCAACAGAAAACAGACTAAGGCAATTCTTTTACTCATGAAATTAACTTCTATTTTTTAAACTTTATTGTATTTCTCCAAATATGCTTTTTGAATAATGAATTTTTTAAAAAATCTTATTTATTTATTTATTTGGTACAGGGTCTCACTACAAAGCTGGGACTTATAGTGATCCTACTGTCTCAGCCTCCTCAGTGCTGGGATTACAGGCGTGTGCCACCAAGCCTGGTTTCAGTGGCCAGCACAGCATGCCCGGGGCTCCGGGGCTGGCATGACATGTGATACCAGAAATCAAACCCAAGTCTTGTGCTTGTCAGGCAGGCACTTAGACCACCAAACTATCTCCCAAACCTGGCATACTCTATTTTGGAAAGTTTTTCAGTAGGATTGTATTTTACCTATCAAAAGACCTTCAGAAAAAACAGTTAATAGGGCAAAATGGAACTTCCCAGGATTATTGCAGTAGGGAGAACACTGCTTTAACAGTCTGTTTTGTCTCTGAAGGGAAACAACAGAGCTAATATTTGCAGTGATTTAGGACCTGGGTAGAGAATTTTGAGGCAAGATTTGCAAGGCAGGAAATAGACCGGAGAGAGTTTACTGCACACTTTCTGGGTTGTTGAGCACAGTGAGGAGCTGGTCTAGAGCCATGATGATGAACCTATGGTATGTATGTTATTTTTTTTATTTTAAGATGAAAGATATTAATGCATGTGTTGATTTTTCTAAACTAAAACTTCAGTATTTCAGCTTAATTGTAGTGTTCTCACTTCTTGCTAAGGGTTTTGAGTTACAATTTGGACACTCACCTCTAAAGGGCTTGAATTACTAGTCTAGAGATAAATGAACAAGCTGTTACTGTTAGTAAGTCACTTAATTGGTTTTCAGTTTTATCTATAGGAGCAAGTATTTCCTGGAACAAGTCAGTAAGTTATTTGGTCTGGTCCCAGGACTGTTGAATACAGAAAAAAAAAAAAATCTTTGTTTCCATTCCAACTGAAATAAAAATATTTTCACCAAAGCCTCCATTATCCCTAAAAGCACATTTTTCAGAATTTTGCTTTCTGTGAACACAGCAGTAGCAATAGTTGACATTTGTATTTTATTTTAACTTTGCATAAAGCATTCACATGTGTTGCATCTTTTGATATAAAAGCCTGTGTGAGGTAGTTAAATCAAATGATTTAAGATACCCATTTTACAGATGGTGTAATTAAACTCAGGTAGATTATGGGATTTCACCTCAAAGTAAAGTACTTTAACTAGGAATTAAAGTCCCATATTTAGAATTCCAAGCCATACTCTTAAGCAGCCCTACAAGGAGATCATATCATATATCATATCATATGATATCAATCATATCATATCATATTACTGTGGGACTTTTTAAAAATGTTGTAGGACCTGGGGTTACTTTCAGAGATTGTTTAATGTATTCAGGTTTTGGGTATACTAGAAGGACCACATTATAACTTGGTCACAACTGTAAACTTCCAGAATTGTGTATCCGAGAGAGAGGAGGCTATAATTGGCTAATGGTAGACCAGTAATTAGCTGAGCATAAATCAGTCAAGAAAGAGGAAATAATGACTTCATAAGTGGAAAATCACTGCATAGCACCTTTGTGCTGGTTGCTAATAGTGCCTTAATGTGGGCAAACTAGAAGCAAGGTCTGTGGTTTCCAAATGGTAAGCTCTGTAGAGTAAGATGTGTTTTGCAAGTGAGCAAAATCCCCTTACCCCTAGAGTGACCAGGAAGCTATAAGGCTTTTAAAGTGGAAATTTACTGGTAGGACTTAATGAGCCATGTCCCTTCCATTAATGAAATGAAATATGCCACAATTAAATGTCCCTTTGAATTGAAAATCCATCTAAACAGGTCTTTCCAGTCACACAAATACCACAGTGTCCCTCTGGACTGGCAAGCTACTGCTGATCTGGGGCTGGGGATCACAAAGTCAAATGAGAGACCACACCACAAATAGAACTGATGAACATTCATAATGAGCTATCTCTTGGAAACTGACTGTCCAAATAGATTAAGTAAATATCCACAGTGCTCGAAGAGGAAGAAATCGATTCTCGTGTGCTTTTCTCAAGAGAGCCATGCTTTCAGTCAGGGGCTCTCACCCTTCAGAGTGACTCATAGTCACAGGGGGAGCTTTGAAAATTCCTAACAGCCAGACCTCAACTCAGACTATATCAGAGTAGTAAAACTCCTCAGGAGGTGCCAGTGCTAGAAGAATTCAGACCCAGATCTCTAAATTAAGTGTGTCTCAGAGTGTGGTCCCAAGACCAGCAGAATAACCGCTTCTCTGACCCCACACTAGTCTCTTTGGATAAAAAATTTGGCTTGCAACCTGGTGACCTGTGCTTTAACAGGCTCCCAAGTAACTCTGGACTATGTTAAGATGTCACTGAGAAGCGCTGCTCTGAATAAAAGTACAATGTCCCTCCACCTGCAGCTTAAGGGAACATAAACCTGACCTCACCAAACATTTCTTGGGTCACATGGCTTTTATCTGAATACAGAAGCCGCTATTGACACAACACCTAGGCCTCTGGCTTTCAGTTAAACTGGGAAGTACCATGTCACCAATAAACTGTGGATCTTAAACATTGAAGAGGACAGAAGTCTCTTGACCTCAATCCAGGGTCAGTGCCATAAGGCGGGCTGGTCTCATATGGAGCATCTACTGGGATATTTTGGGTTTGCTCCTAAAGCATGTCACCCTTTCTTCTGACCGCACGCCCAGGTGTGTGTTGAGGGATCTATACCTTCCTCACTTGCAGTCCTTGGGTGGATCCTGAAAGCCAGACCAGTCCCATGAAGGCTTTGGCCCAGAGGGCTCAACCCAGCCTTCCTCTGGCCCTCGTCTCCCAGGCAACAAGCATCACCCTGGATGGCGTCCATTTCATTAGCTGCGCACCTTGTGAGCTTCCTCATTTCCTGCAACCCAGCCTGTAGCCCCACCCCATTCCTGCCCACACATCTGAGTTCACTAACTCAGGTACCCTCAGGCTCCTCTCCCTCCAGGGTCTTTTCCTTGAATTCTCCTACGTCAACCATTTTCTGACCTCACGTGCCCCTCATCTGTTCTCTCTTGACTGCTTTCTCTTACCCTTCCTAAGATAATGAATTCTTCAGTCAATAATACAGAATTTTTTAAATGCTCATTTTAAATCTCAAAGTGCTCTTCATAGCCAGATGTTGTGGCGCATGCATGTAAAGCCTGCTACTTGGGAGGCTGAGGCAGGAGGACTAAAAGTTTGAGGCCAGCCTGAAAATAAAACCAGAGAGGCCTTGCTGAAAAGAAGAAAGATTAAAAGCACTAGAGATGTAATTGAATAGTGGAGGGCTTGCCTAGCTCATAAGATTCCAGGTGCTGAGGGCAAACCCCAACACTAAAAGAGCAAAAACAAAAATAGTGTAGCCAGGTACAGGAGAGCAGGTCTTTAATATTAGCTGTTTTATAGGCTAACAAGTTCAAGGTCAACCTGGGTAACTTAACAAGACCCTGTCTGAAAATGAAATGAAAAGGGCTGGGATGTAGCTCTATAGGGAAGTGCTTGCTTGGTGTGTGCAAACAACTGGTCTAATCCCCAGTACTGAAAAAGAAGGAAGGGAGGGAGGAAGAGAGAAGAAAAGAAATGAAAACAAAGAAGAAAGAAAAGATCCCATATCATTCATTTGCCCTTTACTATGGCAAAATGTAAGGAAAGAGGAAATTTAACCATCTAAAACTATAATCTATTCTAATGAAATCTAGTACTGATCAATATTATCCTTAATATGTGAAGAACATTGAAGTAAATTTATTTGGGCAAAAATAGTGGAATCTGCTCTTTGGAGCTGACACAATATTCTTAGAGAGACATGCCTATGAGCGGCTAGTCTTTGGAGGCCAGAGTTTCGTGGTCTCCAAGGTCAGGATGTCTTTACTGATCCTTCTGTTCCTGCTCCCCAAGTATTTCATGCCTAGTAAGAATCCAGCCCTATCGGTATATAAATCTTAGGTAATCCACCTCTTAGATATGTTGGTGCCAGACTTATGCAGCACAGCTCTAACTTAATTCATTGTATGGAAAATATTATTTCAACATGTGTTTTACAAAATCACTGAGCTGTGTGTGTGTGTGTGCGCGTACGCGTGCATAGCTGTGCATCTACATATATTTTCTTTGAAATACTGCTGTGCATTACCCTGCTGTTGCACATGCCAGTGGAGACTGGCCACATTTCCAGTGCTTGCTGAGTTTACTGTATGGGACTGCGGAACTCTTAAATCCTTCATCCCCAAAGGGAAATAAAAGATTATAACTAAGACATGAAAACTTTAAGCCGAAAGTTAGTTATTTGAATCATCCAAAAGCAAAACAGTTTTCTTTGTTGGTTTGTTTGCCAACAGGATTTGTACTACTGAGCTAAGAAAATCCTCTTGCCTGCTGTATGTAAGGCTGGGGGCCATTGAGTGGAAACAGCTTTCTACCTGAAGGATCATTCTGTTAGCTGTGAAGTCTTAGGTATTTTCCTTTCCCAAGGCACCCAGCGTTTTTCCTCACATTACAGATTACAACTTTATTTTTCTGATTTCCAACACTCCCAGGTAGTAACTAAGAGGTGTCTTGTGATCGCCTTGGGAATTTCTGGAATTCTCATAGAATTCTACGTATGGTGTGACGGTGGGCAGAGCAAGATGCACAGCCACCAGCTCTGTGGAGGGAGTGGGCCTGAAGCCAGCTGCAAGGGATTGTTGCGTGAATTGAGCATGAATTCAAATAATGTGTCCTTTCACCTCACAAAATGTTAGGATTCTGGGGATCACAAATGTGTTACCAATATGACCCAATTAGATCTCTCTCTGGAGACTGGTTGCTTTGCTTAGTAAATGTCCATCTTTATCCACGTCTGCTTCATTCAGGAAGGTGGAACTTATTGCCGTAGTGGAGGTTTCACCAGGGCTGGCTGGTAGGGGTGAGGACTATCAGGCTCCTGTGTCCTAAGACCATCTTTACGTCCTGTGTTGTGTCTTTCCCACATTCTCAGGTAGGTTCAGGTGGGATTCATGAAGCCTGAAAGGCAAACAAAATCCCCATATTTGACTCTCAGAAGATCAGCAATATCTTTTTTTTTTTTTTTTGGTCTGCATGAAGAATGGCACCTCAGAATTTTCCAGAATTTTCCTGGGTCGACTTTGCAGACAGATGCTCAGCTCATTGTCAGATCACCAGCTCAGCCCAATGGAGCTGCATATTGCAGCTACTTGACCCACCTGACTCCCAGCAGTCCTCTCCCACAAACCTGTCACACTTATAAAAAGGTGACATTTTAGCAGTCTGTTTATAAAACTTCCAAAAGAACATTTATCATGAGGTGCAAACAAAAGAGGCACAGAGAGCAATGTTTTTCACCAGGATTTCCAGAGCTCTGAATCACATCTCCCAAACATGCGGGGCTTCTCTGGAGACCCAGAATGCTCCTCAAATGGACTGAGCATTTCCACAGCACAAGGCCACTACGGGGAGGCACATGCCCAAGTGGAGACGGCAGGAAGTCCAGCCCAGATGGGGTGCGAGGAGCCTCAGATGGGCATCCAAGGGATTTCTTAAGAAGCAGGCACAGATAGTAGAGAACAGATGACAAAATGTCCAGAGGCCAAGGACTTGTTGAGTTAAAATACCTCTGGCTAATTGTACTGGCCTCTAACATTATATTAAAATTTGACAGGCTATCCCTGGTTGGAAAATAGACTCTTCCTTCTACATGACCAGAGTGGAGTCAGAAGTTAATGTACTGAAGAAGCTACCACCAGAACGCTATGCATTAACAGGAAACAGACACATACCAGCTCGGGCCTCTTACCCACTGGAGGTCGCAGGCCAGGCCACCCCTGACTCATCTTAGGAACCGGGGAAATTGTACTGGACCAACAAGTCTGGCATTAGACTATTGGAGCCTGGAGTCACCCACCACTGGCCACAGTTGCCACCTCCCTCTCTGCCCTTTTCCGCTCTCCCCGTCCTCCTCCCTGTCCCCTTTCTGTCCTCTGTCTTGCCCACAAAATGGAAACAGAGGACCCGGAGCAGAGGAGGGAATCAGACAAATTTCATGCTCTAGAAATGAAGAGATGTCAAAACTTTAGCCCATATCAATAAAAAGTCACCCCCTGAGCCACTTTCTGTCCAGTGGGCAGGGGACCAAAGGTAAATCCCATAATCACATACATGTTTAGGTGACTGCTTCTTTCCTAGGCTGTGGGCACTTTGAAGGCAAGGATCACATTTGAAGGCTATCTTTTAAAAACAATGCATGTTTTTATGATTATGAAAAATATACATACTCATTATAAAAATACAAAAGACAGAATAAACTGCTTTATCTAGCATTAAGAACAGTCTTTGGAACATAATAAGGAGTCAATAAAATTGTGTTAGAGAGGGATGAAGGAAAGAAAGAAGTAAAGGACATGAGTAACGGAGACATCAGTCTCTTCAATAAAATGTCCATAACTCAGGGCCAGTGAGTAACTCAGTGGACTAAGAGCCTGCTTAGGCAAGCACAGGGACCAGGGTTTGATTCCCTGCACCACATGCTGTGGAGGCACTCACACCTGTAACCCCAGCTCCGGGGAGGCTGAAAACAGGAGGATCACTAGGAATACAAGCTGCACAGTGGGACCCTGTACCAAATACATTAAAAAAAAGAAAGAAAGAAAAGAAAAGAAAGGAAAAAAAGGAAAAGAAAAGAGGGCCAGGAGAGTTCGCATGCACAAAGTCCTACCTGCATTTGATCCCAGGTACCACAATTAAAATAAAATATCCGTAACTCAGCAGTGGCCAAGTGGGCACTGTAGGTCATGAGGTGCTAAGTCTGTGGAGCTGCTCCTTGCAAAAAGAAAAAAAGAAGCCTTGGCAAGAATTTGAAAATTTGTATAATGAACTATACACTGTAAAAAGTATAGCTCATTATTCAAAATTTGTATAATGAACTATACACTGTAAAAAGTAAGTACTGTAAAAAGTAACATGCAAAAGTTAGGGAATAGTAGCGAATCCCCTGGAGTCCTTGCCCTGCTGATATTTTGGCATCCCCTCTCCAAGCACATTTGTTAAACATGCATTTTTGTCATTTGTCCTTTTTCATGATTGAAACTGTGCTCTGCCCAGGAGGGGTCATGGCCGCCAGCAGCAAGGAACCCAGGAAGAGGGACTCATTAGCATGAGAAAGACAGAAAGGAGCAGCGCAGAAGGCCACAATGGGCGAGCCAGGGGAGGCAGGCATTGTTTCTGCAAGCTTTGCTTCAGGAATAAAGCATATACATATTTTATTAGTAGGTCCTGGGAACAGTGTAGTGTGGGCGGGAGTCAAAAGGCTTGAGAAACACTGTACCTAATATTTCTTTCTGCCTGTTTCATTAAGTAGGTTAGAAGAAAAATGCTTACATGTTATAACATATTAATGAGAATATCATGATTAGTGGTCTAATGTGCCATCAAGTGAATGTACCACAGCTTTCCTGATCTTTCCCTACTGCTAGACATTTATTTTACTTTACTATAGAAATAATACAGAAAAACATCTTTCTGCATGGTCTTCTACTTTAAAAGCTAGATTCTATTAAGTGAAGGGATTATTTTTGTGTGTAGCAGGGACAGAATTTAATAGGTTCTATAACTCAGAACTATAATTTGTGAATTTATTCTTTGTAACTATATTAATTAACTTCCATTTCCTCATTTCTCTTAATTTGCAAAAAATATAATCTCATCACTTGAAGATAAATTTGTCCCTCTTACTTAAAATTCTATTTGTTCATAGTAACTGTTCCATCAGGTTAGGGTTCTTGCTTCTCCCTGTGTCATCTAAGCCCAGATGAAGCCCTCTTAGGTACAAGTGTGATCCAGAGTTACCTACTATCTCTGATAGTCTCCTCTCAGTTATAACAACTCACATCAGACGTTGGGCCTTACTTGGTCCCTGCTGTATCTAGTGCCTGGGGCCTTGTGCAGTCCTGTGCACAGACTCTTCCTTCTCCAGTCATCTGGAGGCCTCTCCCAGGGCTGCTACCTCCTTGGGACAAGCTCAGAAACAGCTCAAGATATTGCCAAGCTGCCTGCACATTCATCCTCCTCTACATCGTCCCAGCCAGTGCTCCTCCAGCATTGGGGTGCCATTTGTTAACCTGGCTTCTTCACAGTTCTTGGTATCTCCTAGCGTTCTCCTCTGAGACTAAGCCAGGGCACATCCTGCCTTGGGATTCTCCTACATTTGTCTGGGGATTTCCACTCTCCTAGTTTATGTCAGCCATAGAAAATCCATAGCACAGATCTTTCTTTCTTTTTCTTAATTTATGGGTTTGCATTTTTATTTTAAAGAGAAAATATAAAAATGATAAAAATGATACAGACTTTGGAAACAAGATAGTAGGAAATTAATCACAGTTGTTATATTATGTATTGTTATCTTCAAAGTAGTTGCTTAGATTATCAGATACAGGTATGCAAGATTGATCAAACAGTTAAACATTAGTTGTTCCTGTCAATAAACCAATAGAAATTAGTAGCATAATTATTTAAGTTATCGTATGTGTGTGTGTGTGTGCATGTGTGTGTGTGTTTCCCTTCTTTTCTCCTTTTCCCTGTCTTAGTTGTTCTTTCCTTTTTTAAAAAAGATAAACAACTGGGGCTGGGGAGATGGCTCAGTGGAATAAGCGCTTCCT
>NW_004524762.1:660642-662217 GCF_000260255.1 Octodon degus | reverse complement strand
CTCAGTCTTGAGCTGGTGCCATACTGTTCCCACAAAGGGCGCAGGCCATGTCTGAGCACTCTGAGGATACCTGGGCACTGCCACTTCTGCTGAACAGGATCCTCCTTTAAGAGCCAACCTTGCTCCAGACTTGCCACAGTTGGCAGAGACTGGCAGACTGGCACTGCATTCTGAGGCGCTTCCTGCCCAGGACCCCTCCTTTCATCTTTCACAGGCACTCTATCAGTTTTTCCCTTCCCTCATAAGCTTTACTTTTGTCTCCAATGAGACAAAACCCCTTCTTCTTGGAGGTCTGGGCCCCAGGCCCCTTCCATCAGCATTCCCCTCCAACTCTTCCTCTCCTGTCACTCTGGTGAACAAACAAATTTGATGTTATTTTCCTTTTCATGACCTAGATGTCCCACCTGCCTGATGGCAGAGCGTTCACTTTGCTGAGTCCCACTGCATGCTGGCATGTGCTTTCTGCACCTTGACTCACATCGTGGGGCACATCCTCTCACACCAAGTCTTCAAAAGCACCAACCCATTTCACAGAAAGAAAATGTTAGGCTCAGTGTCGTACCACAAACACAGCCAATGGGAAGGAGCTAGGATTTTCTTCCTTCCTTCTCTCTTTCTTTCCTTCCTTCCTTTTTTACCTTCCCCTTCTTCTTATCCTTATATTTCTCTTCCTCTTTCTCCTTGTAATTTTTGTCCTTCTCTTCCTCTTTTTTCCTTTTCGCTTGAATTCACCTAGCCCTTAGCTGGCCCTTATTATGTAGCTCACGTGACTAGTGACTATGGTGGAAAAAGAAAAATTAAATTTCAAATTTCCATATTCAGAAGAGCTCTTGACTGAATACTCCTTCAGAACAAATCAGAATTTACTGATTGCAACAGGCCTCAGGGAATCATTAATCATCATAATTGACAAAGAATCTGGGACAATGTGGCTTACATGTGCTACAAAAGGAGTGTGTATTTGAGTTGAACTGATTTATAAGATCTGGGAATTTTAACAGCAAAAGTAAAACCCTAATGGTTTTATCTGGCTCAGAATCTACGACTTCTACAATGACAAGGTGAGGTGTCAGGGATGAGCCAAGATAGGCTAGCATTGAGTGAAGCCCCAAGGAAGTCTCAGAAAATGGATCTTTTGTAAAAGGGACCTGTCAGTTGTAGAGGCAAATGGAGGGTAAAAAAGCAGACAGTACAGGCTGGGCGGGAGGGTGCCGCTGGTGCTCATGTTGAGGTGAGTTTGATGTTGAGCCTGCATTCTGCACACATGGGCTGCTGGTAGTCTAAGCAGCACCACACCTGAGGTGTGAGTCTAGGATGGTGTATCAGACTTGTTGTGTATGCCAATCAGAGAGCATCTTGTTACATGTGGCCTCTGATTCTATAGGGCTGGGCGGTGCCTGAGACTGCATTTCTCACAGGCCTCCGTACTTAATGTCAGAGGCACAGATAATTTAGTCCCTCTACCTTTAGCCCATATTTTCAAAACTTCCAGAAGGTTCAGTGAGGCTGGCAGCATACACTTTGGAATTTCTCATTGAGGAAAGTTATTCAGAAGCCAATTCAAGCCAATTATAC
>NW_004524762.1:654172-660252 GCF_000260255.1 Octodon degus | reverse complement strand
TGTCCCTGAGCCTTAGCCCAGGAGCTTGGCAAAGGGATGAAAGCAGGGTGTTAAAGCCAGAAGTTTTCCCTTTCCCTTATCAGCCAAAAGAGAGTAGGGACCCTGGCCATAGGTCTTTAGGCAGGCAGCAGGGTCTGAGTGGATTTAAATAAAGTGAAGGTGTTTATTTTCCTTTTGTACTTGCCTTCTCTGCATAGTAAAGGGTACTGATTTCCTAGTTACAGTTTTAAAAAGAATTTTTAAAACTTTCTTAAATTTCAGTTTTTACGTGTAAATTAATATATGGAAAACTATTAATTAAAGAATAGAACCGGGGTAGTTGTGCATACTCGAAAGGCAGAGGCAGGACAATCACAGGTTTGAAGGTAACCAGGGCAACTTAATGAGGGGCAGTCTCAAGATAGAACAAACAAAATGGTAGTGCAGTTCAGTGGTAGGTAGTTTGCCGAGCATTTGCAAGGCCCTGGGTTCCCACCCCAGTACCAAACAGAACAACAAACAAAACATGGTATGTGATTGTGGGAAAATCAGGAAGGTCATGGAAAAATTAGGAGTTTGAAACGTTCATGGGAACAGATACTGGGTCTTCTGCGGTCAGCCTAAGAGGCATCTGCAGCTGCTTATTTCCTGCAGTTACAGTCTGATGGACTGGAAGGGATTGCAACCAGGAGGGAGCTTTGATAAAAATGAAGGCTGTCCTCTGCCATCCACTGTCAACAGGTAGTTTAAAAAATCTAATGTATAGCCAAAGTGAAACTATACTGGAAAACTAATTTAAAGAGTCCTTTTGAAACTGAAAGCTTAAGGGCCATCTTCTCTGGCTTGGCCCAATTGTTAGGTTGTCTCCACCTCAGAAAGCACATCTTGCCTCACATTTGCACCCAGTGTCCAGTCAAAAGGGTAAATACATATCTTGTGGCCAGAGATCAAAGGGGACAAGAGTGTCATGTAGGTTAATGAAATATATTTTTAAAAATACTGTTCCCCAATTTGTGCTCCCAAACTAAATGCATAAGGACAGTTACACATGCAAGAAAATATTAATGCGAGCTGTCTCTGGTGTGTGCTTTGAAAGAAAGTATGAATTAGAGCTTGGCATGCAGTATTTGAGATCTATTTAAAAAAACATTGCTCATTTTGTTATTACATTCCAGTTAATATAAAAATATTAACCAGCACTGATCTAGCTTCTAGCTTCTGAATTTCATCATCAGAAGATTTAGCTAAGTGTTTCCAAACAAGGAGAAAGAGCCACCAAAGAGCCATCAGAAGATTTAGCTAAGTGTTTCCAAACAAGGAGGGAGACCCACGTGGCTATGGTTTCTATGTGCAATCGTCGTTAAATTAACTTGGAAGACCATGTACTCATATATGGGTGCTTTTTTTTTTTTTTTCCAGAACTGGTGCTTGAACTCAGGCTCTTGCACTTGCCAGAGAAGCACTTCTTCTATTGAGCCATCTCTCCAGCCCCTTTATGTTTTTTTTATTTATTACATTTATTTATTGTGTGTGTGTCCAGCTCAGCCCACCAGGGGGCGGGGCTGGCTGGCATGTGGTGCTGGGGGATTGAACCGCGGTCCCTGCACTCTGCTAAGCTTGTTCTAAGTAGGTGCTTTAGACCACTGAGCCATCTCACCAGCCCTATGGGTGCTTTTACGGGTGCTGCACATGGCATTTGCAAAGCCACATGCCTTCTCCTGCACCAGTTAACAGATCAATCCAAGCAGAGGCTGTTCATCTTCTCCCATGTTTCCTCCTCTTGAAATTTTTCTCTGAGCTTTAGTCTTTCGTCTGTCAGGAGAGCATTAACATTTTGAGATTCAGCAACCCTGTGGCTTAAATGAATGTTCCGATAGACTACAGGATGGACCAAAGACAGATACTGGGCAGCAGAGAGATATTTGGCAAATAAAAAGACAGCCAAGAGATGAAGGGGAGGAGGAAGCAAGAAGAGGGGATAAAATGAATTAAGATGTGTGATGTATATGTATCAACTCCCTGTGATGAAGGTAATTATCATGTACTGCATGATGTACTAATAAAAATAATGTTTTTTTTTTTTTTAAAAAAAGTTGCTCAAGCTCCTGTGTATGTGCCAAAGATGAAATGCCAACAAAATCTCACAACATGGAAGGAACCCAAAGAAAGAATGAAATTAATTTTCTGCAAATCTGAGAGGTGCAGTTTTGCTAAGGATGTTCTTCTCATGATCCTGATGGATTTGTTGCAGACGGACAGATTATCAGATGAAAGGAATGTATCATTAGCATTTCTCCGCCCTGACCACTTTTTGGTTCAACACTCATTTATTCAACAAGTACTGCATTGGTTGATTTTCTCTTATTCTTGGGACAAAATACCTGACACCCAAAATTAAGGAAGGAAAGCTTTAGTCAACTCACAGTTTGTGGAGGTTTCGGTCCATACTCAGTTGGCTCCAAGGCAGGGTGGAGCACAGCAGAAGGCAGCAGTTCATGGTGGAAGAGAACAGCAAAAGCATCAAGAGCACCAGGAAAAATCAGCAGAGAGCAAGCCTCTGTCCTTCCCTTCTACTGTGTGCAGGCTTTGTTCCCCAGTGTGGGTGTAGCACTCACACCTTTAGTCCCAGCACTGGACTGTGAATCAGTCATGAGCTCTAGAAGCCCACTTGTGACTACATGAATGAGGCTTCAAGGGACAATGAGACACAAACCACAACAAGTATCTAGCCATGCGTTGGGCCAAAAGGCAAAATATTTAGAGTGCTCTTGGGGGAATGAGGTTGACATGCACTTCAAGAAGGACTAAGCTTGCCATAAATAGATATGGTTCCTCTAAGAGAAAAATCTACTGGATAGCATAACAGTCAAGGAAACCTTGGCTTGGATAACTTATCCAGATGATGTCAGAGGGACTCTGTCCTGGGATGCTCTCCTGTGCCTGGACTGCCTCTGGTCCAGCAGCAAGACCCTCATTCACACTTTGTCTCTTCTCTTGCCCTCCTGCCCACCATCCTTGGCCCAGCCTTAAAAACTGCCATCTGCCTGCCTGTCCAATCCAGATGCCTGTTTCAGGAGTCCACATTCTTGGTGTGAATCTCAAAACATATCTTTATTATAAGCCATTAACAAGGAAGCTTAATGTAATGTTCCAGAATCATGTCTGAATTTTATTTTTATATTCCACACTGATAAAAGAAGTTTCACATAAAAGGTTTGCTTTAAGAATACGAAACCTGCTTAACCATCCAGTATGAAGACGAAATATAGGAAGTAAAGCCATGCTGTTATGTTGAGCTGTGGGGGACTCAGGTCAATAATTTCTGACATTGCCAGTTAAACAGAAGACCCAATGCTATTATGGGCTACTGGACTCTTTTAGAATATTTTGCTGAGTTTACACACCTATAATATCCAATAACGGAACTTAGAACAAATGGGGTATACAGATGAATGTCCATTTTGTATCTGTGTATTCAAAGTGGATGGGATAGATATATAGTTACATTCTCTTAATGAATAGAATGATTTGTTCTAATGGTGTTTGTAAATAGGATCTCAAGTCCACATCTTGTACAACAATTAACCACTAGGAAGAATGTATGCAGTGTGTTATTTATTGAAACTGTCATAGCGATTTGATTTGAAACTGTCTCATTGCTATCTGCTTATCAATAAAATTATGAAAAAAATAATAATAAAATAAAATTAAAAAAGAATACAAAACCTGAAGTATAAATAATTTAAAGAGCCAAATAAAAGCTAGATGATAGGGAACAGGGAGCTAGGCATTATGTAGATGGGTAGAAGATCTAGGGATAGACATGGGAGGAAGGGGAGTGGGGTAGGAGGTAAAAAGAATTAAGATGTAATACGTACATGTAGCAACTCTCCACACTGAATGTATTCATTATGTGTTGCAACATGTGCAAATAACTAAAATTAAAGACTTCAAGTGTAAGATGGAGATTAGTAGTAACTTATATCAGTAGGGTTAGATTTCTTAATGTACCATAAATTTATATATGGTCTTAGACCATGATATACAAATACTTGGATATTGAAAAAAATAATGTCACTGTATGGCGTCAACAGTATTGTGATACAGGGTACCAGAAGAATGTATTATATGCCCCCACTTGAAGTGGTAAAGCAAGTCTCCAAGCCTGGCATCCTTTTGAGTGTCATAACACATAAACAGTACGCTTAATTCCAGAAAGAATCCATGCATTGGCACCTGTTAATCAGCTTGGTGGTGTGGTGTGTGTGTGCGTGTGTGTATGCATGTGTGTGTACATAATTACTTTAATTCCAGTCTTTGTATCCACTCTAATGCAAATCTTAACCAGATTTTTTTGTTACTCAACTGAAGTCAGAACAGAAGGTGACAGTTCATAACGACTGAGTCCTGAAATGTTCTTCCTTTAATTCATCAGCACTGATTACTTTATAATTAGGCTTGCATGCAGAAAAAAGAGAACAAAGTCATGTAAAATGAACTATTTCTTGTTGAGTTCTTCTTTGTAACATTGAGGGATTGTAGCCTCAATAAAATGTCTTTTTGTCACTATCTCAAAGCATTCTCGGTGGTAGTCGGTGTGGTCTTCATCAGAACCTGCCATGGTGAGCAGGGGCAGGGCCACAGTGTGCAGAAGCCAATGGTGCAGCCCATCAGCCACATCTTCAGATACTTGCAGACCAGGTCCGGAATCCAGGGGAGCCCCCAGGAGCAACTGAATGTGTGGAGAGAGGGCTGTATTATTGGTTTGGATGAGCACATGAATCCTGTATTAGATGATGCAGAAGAAATTTGTTCTAAAACAAAGTCAGGAAAACAACTGATTTTCTCCAAGATCATCAAAGATTAATGGTGTTAAATTCAATGGTCAGATCACGCTGGAAGGAGATAACATGACTCCGCCGCATAGTGCCGTCAACTAGAAATGATCAGTGAATTAAGGCAGCAGTGAGGTGGTGGCAATTTTGATGATATGTCAAAAAGTTAGCCAATTAAGTGGTTTGCCTGGGAGTATTTGTAAAGCGTTTGTTCAAATTGTTTTGACTATCCTTATCTTTATACTGAAGGTCAATAAATATAGAATTGTTTTTACTAAAAAAAAAAAAAGCATTCTTCTCAGAGCAACTACTTCTATGATAACAATATACAATATAATCGGAAATTGTTAATTGTTAATTTCCTATTATCTTGCTTTGAAATTCTTTTTTTTTCCTCTTTCACATAATAAAAGCACTCTCCCCTGGTTGACATTTAATGCTTACAGTGACCACAAGGGACATGTTTTTGTCTGTATCCATATAGGCTGCCTTCATTTAAAAGATTCAACCTTATAGTCGCAAAGGGCAGATCATTTATTTAGTTGTGCTTGGCCAAAAACAACCATTTCTGGGTGCCTTGAAGGAATGTTGATCATTCATCCACTATGCTATTTGCAAAAAAAGCAGATGAAACTACTCTGTGCCTTTCATAAAAATTCTTTCAGTTAGAGTTGAGTTTTCCTTACACCTGGCAATGATGTCATTTACATTTCTGTTTTTCTTCTTTGCAGCATTTATCTTTGCTCCATCATTTAAAGATGGCAGGTCACCGTGAGCAGTGGTAAAACTCCTTAGGTACTAGACTCCCACAGGCATGCTTGAGCTCTTTTCTGAGATGGCCACGGGGCCACTCCTTCCAGTTCTGTGCCAGCATCCATCCCCACCCAGTGGATGCTGAGAATGGTCTTACAACTCACCCTAAGGGAGGAAGGCAACGGAAGCTCAGAGTCCAGTGCTGCTGAGGCCCATACTTTTGGTCAAAGGAGCCAGCATCCCTTTAATGTCATCTTTGAAAGGCTGCGACACAGACAATGTGGAGAATCCTTTGAAAAGTTCCTGAGAAGTTTATGAAGCAGCATTGTTATGGCAAAGTAGGAAGTCAGCAAAGGTGGTAGAGGCCTGGAATCAAAGTGTGCTCTTTAGACTTACCATGCAGAGTTGACAGGGAAAGCGAACAAGTGCAAACTTACCCAGTTCAGGTTTTCTTTGTCTTCCTTCCTTCCTTCCTTCCTTCCTTCCTTCCTTCCTTCCTTCCTTCCTTCCTTC
>NW_004524762.1:649732-653672 GCF_000260255.1 Octodon degus | reverse complement strand
GGAAGTGCTTATTCTACTGAGCCATTTCCCCGGCCCCTCTTTTTTTTTTTCTTTTCTTTTTGTTTCTCTAGACAGGGTGTTCCTGTATTGTCAAGGCTAGCCTGGAGCTCATGATCCTGAACATTTTTTGGGTGCTTGGTGCAGAGACATGAGCTTGGTACTATGTATGCAGTGTACCCTACCAGTCTGCAAGGCTTTCTTAATCCAATAAAGCTGACATGTCAGGATTAATGGTCATAAGCCCCCACCTTCAAATACCATCTTTAGCAGTAAGTCTTCAAGTGATGAGTTTAGAGAACACAGATTTTCAGGTGACAGCTTGCTTTCTGAGGCATTACAGCAAGTTCATTAATGCTAGACTGAACCCTGCTTGTGCTCCGTCAGCCATGCGTCCTTGGATAAGTTACTGAGCCTTTCTGTCTCCAGTTGCCTCATATACAAAATGAATTATGAACAGTACTATCTTTTGCGCTTGTACAGGTTAAGTTAGTTTATGCTTGGAATATGTGCATGGAACAATTCGTTGGACATACAAGGGGCTCAGTAAATGGCATTCCCATCATGCTCCTCTAGATTCAGGTATGTCTGAAATAGTCTTTTCCCAAAATATTCAACCTGCAATTATACTTTCAGCTTTTTTTCTATGTCAGTCTTTGGTGGAACCCCTCAGTTTAAAAACAAAACAAAGCTGTATTTACTACATAAACATACTGTTTATGTAATAAATTTACAGTAAAGTAAGTGCCTCAAAGGACATGGCTGAGATTCCTAGGGGTTGGGTAGGGAGGAATTGTAGAAGTTCACCTCAGCCATCCGTGTCAGGACAGTTTAAAGAACACTCTCCCCAGTGTTCAAGTTCTAAGTGTTTAAGTTTCAAGTGTTCTGTACTTGAAATGTTGCTATTTTCCACTTTCAAAAGCTTTATTTAACCTTAGTAATTTGTGACTCTATCCAAGGCTAAGTATAGAGCAAAACATAATAATGTGAACCGGCTCATACAGAGCTGAAATGGGTAGTGTTCTCTCACTGAATTCTCTCAAAAGCTTTAACAACTTCTTTAATTTCTCTATTATTTTCCAATATTGTATACCTGTTCTAGAAGTGTTCATTTTGTCCTTCCTATTCCAGCTTTCTTCTGCTGAGAAAATGACAGAATTATTCCACTCCTGACTTCCTGCCACACCTCTATTTTTTGGGTTTCAGTTCTCCATCTGGGTTTACATCCAATTTAGCAGTTATTGATCATACTGAGTGGCTATAACTGAGTCAGTGTTGGAGGTGGAATGACTTGTCAGAATATCTCATTAGAAGGAAGCCATTTCCAGGACAAGGAGATAGAGACTGAGCAAGACTACAAATGGGCTTCTTATTTGTCTGTGAACTCATAGAGTGAAAGCTAAAGTAGAGTTTGCTTGGGTTATTTTCTTTGACCCCACCTCCCTAACACACTATTTCTTCCTTTCTTTAATAAAAGTCAAAAGTTAGTCTCTATTAAAAGGCAATAAATATCTTTGAATTGAGGTCTGAAAATTCTGTTTAGACTGTAAGCTTTCAAAACTAGTAAAATATTGATTTATATTGTAAGAAATTAGAAAAGTGAATTAAAATCTAGACACACACACACACACACACACACACACACACACACACACACAAATGGATAAAATAAAATAAAATCTAGAGCCAGAAAGACAAAGACATTCTTGAGAAGGACAGTGGCCTGGTCTACGATTACCACCATGTGGCTGCTTTTGTGTGTGACCTGCCCTTTTATATACTTGGGTTTTTTGTGATTTTTTTTTTTCTTCAGAACTGGGGATTAAACTCAGGCCCTTGCACTTGCCAGGAGAGTTGCTCTACTGAGCCATCTCCCCAGCCCCCATATTTGGGTTTTTCTGCCAAAGGAAGACTATCTGGACCTTGAAACATGCAAGAATAAAGAAGGTAAGCAGCTTCCGGTGAAGTTTAGGCTGAAAGGGGCACAAAGAGCTGCCTGTCTGCTGGATATGAGTCTGTGAGGCCCTCTGCCTGCCTGCTCACTGCACACTTGGCTGGTAGTTCCCTGAACACTTTGTTCTTTAGCACCGGTGTGCCTTAGTTTTCTCTACTGGAACAATTTCTTCCTACACAAGTACCAACTGCCTTATCTGGACTCATTTAAAATAGGCAAAGTCTCCAGCTGCACTGAATCCTCTCCTCTCTACCTTCCTGAGCACTCTGCTTATGCCTCTCTTGCTTACCATGTTCTGGTTTTCCTGATGCTCTTACCAACGGACTTTAATGAAAGGACTTGGGTGTGAGAATTGACTCCAGGAGACACTCTAAGGAGTAGGGCATGAGACCAGAAAAAGAGAGAGAAGCCTAATGAGAATGCTCAGAGAGAGCCGAAGAGCGTGAGGCTTAGCCACACTGGAGACCCTCGAGGAGCCTGGCTGGAACATCTCAGTGTCCTGCTGAAGGTGACTGCAGTGGGTGAAAGTTGCTCTGGGAGTTAGTTCTCTGTTACTTCCCACCTGAATCTTAGGCTCTGAGCTGATCCAAGGTAAAAAAAAAAAAATGCCTTCAGGAAGAGAAATGCTGGAAGCTATCGCCTCTAGGAGATGTTCGATAGGTAGGGAAGAGGGAGGTGCAGTAGATTTGGGCTTAACAAAGATAGCCTATTACAATGACTGACAACTGAGTGAACTCTCCGAAAGCAAGGAGTGAACTTTTGCAAGTTTTATAGGCCTAGAGTGACCAATAGACAAAGGTATGATCAGAGTATGCAGTGAACATTTAAATTAAAAAATATATAGTAAAAGACATAAGTCCCATTGTCATTGATCCCCCTCAAAATAATTCTCCTTTTTTCAAACATACTTAATTGCATCACACTTGCCACTTACTGAAGCAATTCTGGGAGTCCTCTTTCATGGGTATTTTTTCAAGGTGTGGTCAAATATACACAAATGCTGTTGCTGTGTGCCAAAGGAAGGGGAGGCTTGTAAAAGCATTATGGTGTGTCTTCTGCCACTTTATTCATCAGATCTGGCACTGTGCAATTTCTAGCTCATCTCCAAAGTCAAAATGACCATGATGTAAGGTTCAAATTGGATCTGACTTCCCCAGCCCCCAACCTGTCTCCCAGCAGAGGCACTACTCTGCAGGGGACTCAACTCACTTGCCATCAGGGAGCACAAGTTGTCCTGAAGGAGATAATACAAGACAAGGAATTTTACAGGTCATGGGGACATCTCAGAATATCTGGAGACACACAAGAATTTACACCAGCCATTTCCAGGACTCTGCCTAGGTATATAATAAATTGTTAAAAATTTGAACAATCACTATTAAATAAATGAGGTTAATTCATATGTAATACATTGGATGAACCAATGATGTGCCCAACAAATACCTATGGATATGCCTACGGGGTGCCAGAGAATTAGCAAACAGGCCTGGTTCCTGCCATAGTGGGGAAAACAGTGTCGCAGGAAAGACAGGTGTCTCAGTTACTTTCTTGTTGCTAAGACAGAATGCCTGACACTCATAGGTAAAGGAGGAAAGTTTTATTTTAACTCATGATTTGTAGAGATTTCGGTCTGTAATCAGCTGGCTCCAAGGCGAGGCAGCATGGCAGAGGGGATGGCGGAGGTACACGGCAGAGCAGAAACAGCGCATGGTGTGGCAAGAGGCAGGAAGACATTGGCAGAGAGTGTTATTTTTTCTTTTTTCTTTTTTTTATTTATTTTTATTTATTTATTTATTATTTTTTTTACATAGGTACAAACCTCTTTTTTTTATAAGTCAACAGAAAATGGAGACCACTATGTTTAATTATGGCTAAAATACAAGATAATAGCACTTTATAACATCTACTTCATTATTGATGTATTAAGTAAAATTTTTAGCAGTGCTCCAACTAAAACAGAATGAAACACACAACAAAGGAACATTGGAA
>NW_004524762.1:646499-647787 GCF_000260255.1 Octodon degus | reverse complement strand
TTTTTCTTTTACTCCATTCCTATTATAAACCTATTGCTTGGTGCCACCACAGCCAGGGTGGGAGTTTCCATTCTCCACACCCAGAACTATGCTAGTTAGTGGTCTAATTAAGCCATCACACACCCAAGATCCAGACACCTCCCAAAAGCCCCATCCATGAGTATATGGGGCTTTGTGGCTATCTAGACATAAGCCATAGCAACAGGCAACAAAATAAATAATTATAATAAGAAAAATGAATATATTGACCTCATCAACATATGTGTTACACTAGGTAATAAAGGTAGGAAACTGGTATAAAACCTGTCATGAAGGTTGCAGCAGATTAGGTTTTTGTTCTTTGAGGAATGTAAGGTTATTCCTCTTACAGAGTATAAAGAGAAGGAAAAATATTGATGATATCCTCCTTAGTATGATTTCATATTCTGGGTTGGTAGACTTATTTATTTTTTTATGAATTTTATTGAGAAACAAATAGTAATTAGACAGTTTCAAAACAGGATAGTAGAACAGTTACAATAATTAATACATTACATATTGCTTTCTTCATAGTAGTTATTTATAGTACAAGATGCAGACATGATATCCTGTCCAAACACTTCTAGTACAAATCTTACTTCTTATTGAATTAAGAGAAAGTAGCTGTATATCCATCCTAACTATTTTATATATACAGATACAAAATGGTCCTTTATTTATATCCCCCTTTTCATTTGGTTTTGTCAGAGATGGGTATTCCATTGCCATTTAAATATTGTAGGAGTGTGAATTCAGCAAAATAATCCAATATAGTCCAGTAGTCATAGTGGATTATCTGTAGGACTGTGTAGACCTCAAAAGTCATCTCTGAAATTGCTGTGCTCCAGACCTTGTGCCCTACTCTAGCTGTGCTTTCTACCACCCTCTTTGTTTGATTTTTTCCCATAATTTTATTGAGAAACAAATAGCAGCGAGACAGTTTCAAATCAAATTAGGAGGACAGTTTCAATAATTAACACATGGCATACTGTCTCCCTAGTGGTTATTTGTTGTACAAGATGCAGACATGATATCCTATTTACAAACACTATTAGAACAAATCCCTCTATTCATTGAATTAAGAGAATGTAGCCTAACCATTTTGAATACACAGATACAAAATGAGACCCCTAAATCAAAAAACCCAACTCAAAAATGGGCATCTGAAATGAATTGACACTTCTCATACGAAGAAGTATAAATAGCAAAAAATACATGAAAAAATGTTCAGCATCACTTGGTCATTTGAGAGATGCAAAGTGAAACAATG
>NW_004524762.1:637422-645693 GCF_000260255.1 Octodon degus | reverse complement strand
ATCTGTATAGTGAGACTCTGTGCTAAATGCATAAAAAATTAAAAATGTTAACAAATTATTAATGCAGACCTGTAGTTCTCAGTCCTCAGTAGGGAAAGAAACTGTCTTATTTGCTTTTCTTCTCTCCTTGCTGGGACAAAATATCTGACACCCAAAATTAAGGAAAGAAAGGTTTATTTAGCTCACAGTTAGTTGAGGTTTCAGTCTATACTTGGCTGTCTCCAAGGCCGAGTGGCACGTGACAGAGGGCAGCAGCTCATGGCAGTGGAAAACAGCAAAGAGCAAAGGGAGGAGCAGTGGCTGCCTCTCTCTTCTCCTTATATTGTAATGCAGATTACACATTCCAGGGCAGGTGTAGCACTCACACTCACAATCTCAGTATTGGATCATGAATTAATCACAAAGTCTAGAAGCCACCCCATGACTGCATGAGGGTTTGTGGGGACAACTAGACACAAACCATAACAGGAACCATCTGGAGGGACTGTTAAACCATGGCTTGGAGACTGGGAGTGTAGCTCAGTGATAAAGCACTTACCTAAAATGTGACAGGCTCTTAATAAGATCCCTCAGCCCAGGTACAAAACAAAACAAATATTTCACAGTAAATGATAGCTCACTGGACTCTGTCTCCAGAATTTGATTTAATATGTCTACCTGGGTTAGAAATTTGCATTTCTACTTTTGCATCCTGGAGCTAGAACTCAGAGAAATATACATGCCGGGCAAGTGCTCTACCACTGATCTAGTCTCTGGCCCTAGAAACTTATATTTCTAACAAGTTCCCAGGTATTACTGACATTAATGGTCACAGGAGGACCGGCCAAATAGCTCAGCGGATTAAACTGCCTGCAAGCAGGCACAGGAGCAGGGGGTTCCTTCCCCGGGCCTGCCGTGCTGGCTTGCCTCCAGGGTGCATTGAGTTGGTGATTAAGACTGAGTGTGGTGGTGTGTGCCCGTAATCTCAGCTCTTGAGAGGCTGTAAAGAGGTGGATCACTATGAGTCTGATCTAGTAGTGAGACCCTGAATACCCAGTAGACCCTTCCCTAAAATACAAATAAATAAATAAATAAATAAATAAAACAAAACAAAACAAAAAAAACCCTAACGGTCACAGGATTCATTGACATCTAGTGAAACTCCAAACAGGTGCAAACTGCCCAATTAGTAAGCAGCACTTGGGAGGTTAGAGCAGGAGGATCATGCAGACTTAAGTGTATTATTTTTTTCAATGAAGAGCTACTTTATACCTCAAGATATCTACCTATTGTCAAGAGTTAAGGGGAAGAATAGTTTTGTTCACTACTATATTTGCAGAACCTAAAATGTGGGTTGGTCCACAACAGTGCTCAAATTATTACATGGATAAAGTATATTAAAAGGATGTATATATATAAAATACTACAAATTATGCTACCTACAATCATTCATTAAACATGAAAATGATTACTGCAGAAATGGTAGCTTTTCCAACAGAAGAGAATTTTTGCCTCTGGTAGAGCTCTGAGCTGACAATTCCATCACTTGGGAGGTTGAGGCTGGAGGTTCATGAATTCAAGGCCAGACTGGACAACATGGTGAAACTGCATCAAAGAAAATCACGAAGACTGTACAAAAATGGCTAATTTTTACATAGTGATTACTATGATGTCAATCTATGAAACATGCGTGAATTCTCTCAACAAGATCTTAACTAGGTCTGACTTTCATTCTACAGATGAAATTGAAGCAAAGAAGTTGCATAGGCTGGGAAACTGCAGAACCAGAAAGCAAACTTCTACACACCACCTGACAGTAAGATTTGTACTTTTTATTGACACAACTACATGGCGGGCAAAGTTCAGAGGTGGTAGACTTATTTTTGAAATAGACAAAGAAAATAATAAATGGAAGGAGACAAATAAAGTTCCTAGTTTCTTTTCACTTTCACTTTAAAAATTGTCTAGTAAAATAGATAAATAAATTTTGACTCAAACTAAAATATTAAATATATTTGCTTGCTTTGTTTAATAAATAATGTCCAGTGAGTACTAAAAAAAGAATCAAGAAAGGAAAGAATGACTACCTTGCTAAAGTGGGCTTGTCCACTCTGATTTCAATTTGAGACAAAAAAAGTTGGTCAGCATAACCAATAGAATCTTTGACCATGACACTTTAGTTTTCTTACAATTTTTTAAGACAGTGTTTTTGTGGACTTTCAATTTCTGGTCTGACATGTAAGGAGCTGCTTGGTTGTCAGGCCCTTCTAACAACAAGCAAAAGTTGAACACACTTAACAATTAACAACTCTTTTTAGAGCTATCTGAGAAGTGAGGTCTCAGAGCAAAGTGCTCCCTCCGAAGTTGGAGAGACAGGCACAGCTTCACTGGGGCAGAAAACCATGAGCAGAAACCTCCATGTGAATCTGTGTTGAAAACAGAAACCCTGAACTGTAACTGACAACTTGTTAGCAGTTCATTCTGGACAAGGTCAAAACCTAAAATCCCCAAGGGGACCCAGTCAGTGACTGGGGGAGTATCCTACACTTGGGAGTTTTACCTCGAAGAAATCTGCAAGGTTCTCATAGTGCATATTCAAGAAATAAATGCTTACCCTTCCAGAAGAAGGAAAAGTAATCATTTCTGAAATATCCCGCATCACCCTGTCTTGGTAACAAAGCCTATGCCTAGGAGGAACTACTTCAACATAATTTAACCAGTTGCATTCTTATCAAAGCATAACCTACCTGAGGGCTGGTGAACATCCACCTCCAGCTCATGTGGTACTCCAGGAAAAGGAAATTCCCAAATCAACTTCTTTCATCTGTCCTGTCCCACCAAAAAGAAAAAAAACTACAAAAAACTGGTTAGCTTCAGGGTCAGAGGTCATAGGCTCTGCTATGGTTTGAATGAGTGTCTTTCCAAAGTCTCACCGTTAAAGTTGTGGTTTAATAACCCACAAGCAGAAACCTCCGCTGGAACCATTGCTGAAAAAAGAAAATTTGGACTATAATTGATAAATCATTAGCAGTTCAATTTGGACAAGACCAAGACATAAAATCCCCAAGGGAACCCAGCTGTGTTGCTACAGGGAGGTGGAGGTAACTTTAAAGATGAGAAATCTTCCACTCATTGGAGTGTGTTAAGAAGGGGCTCTCAGGACCCCAGAGCACTTCTGCATCTTTTGCAGCCTACTCAAGACATGTATGGCTTTGTTAGGTGTCATTACCATAGCACAGGACCAAAAGCAATGGCACCAACCAATCATGGACTGAAAACTCCACCACTATAAGTCAAAACAAATCTTTTCTCTTTATAAGCTTATTGTAATAAGTTGTTATAGTAATATTATGGGAACTAACAGGCTCATCAGGAGACTGAGGCCTAACCATAAGACTATAGAATATTCCCCCTTCACATTATCATTACACTGTGAAAAGTCTGTTTACAGAAGTTTCTTTTATCTAGTGTATCCTGCCTCTTGTACAGCAAAAAATTGCAAGGCATAATAAAAGGTAAATAACAAAACAAAACAAAAACACTTTGAAGACAATCACAAGCACTAATAGAACTCAGACATAGTACAAATATTATAATTATCAGACCAGAAATTTAGAATTTATGATAAATATTCTAAAAATTCTAGTAGAAAATAGGGGCAGCAAACAAGAAAAGATACATGATATTAAGCAGAAAGATGAAACCAAAAAGCGATACTAGAGAAAAAAGAACTTTAACAGAAATGAAGATGACCTTGAATGATCTCACGAGCAGACTAGGCACTGCTAAGGACAGAACTTTCAAATTTGAGAGTATTTCAATGAAAACTTCTAAAATTGAAAATCAAAGAGAAAAAAGAATGGAGAAAACCAAACAAGCCAGAAATGTGGAGCAACAAAAAAGCTGTGACAGATGAGTAATGGGAATATCACATGTCAAAGAAGAAAAGAAAATTATGGAAGTATTATTTGAATTGATACTGACAATTTCTGCAAATTTCTTAGAAATGAAATTTCTAGCTGTATTAGTGCTAAACTACTGACCCAACAAGTTCACAGAACATCAAATAGAGCAAATGCCCAAATCCCCTACACGTAGACATATCTTATACAATCTGTAGATTATCAAAAATAAAGATGAATTCTGGAAAGAGACCAGAAGGGAAAAAACCTTCCTTATAGAAGAACAACAATAAAAAATATATTCAGTTTTTCCTTGGAAAATATATAAGCAAGAAGTGGAATGAAATAGCTGATATATTGAGAGAAAAAACCCACCAACTTAGAATTTTGTACTGTATAAGACTGTCCTTCAAAAAAAGAGAATGGGCACCAGGGAGATAGCTCAATAGAATAAGCACTTGCATGGCAAGCATGAGGTCCTGAGTTCAATCGCCAGTACCTCAAAAAACAACAACAACAAAAACAAGAGAAGAATAACGGAGACCGAGAGAGAGAGAGACAGAGACAGAGAGACAGAGAGACAGAGACAGACAGAGAGAGACAGAGACAGAGAGAGATGTCTTTTAGAAGAGTAGACTTATCTTAGACATACACAAATTAAAGGTATTTGTTGTCAGAGGATCTGCCTTTCAAGAAATGTTTATGCAAAGTTCTTTCACAGGAAAAAAATAATATAGGTCAGAAACCTGGATCTACCTAAAGAAAGTACAAAAGAGAAAGGATAAGTAAAGATAATATAAACACTTTTATTTTTCAATTCTTAATAGATTGGGGAGATAAGTTATTTCAAAATAATAGTAGTAATATATTCAACTATAGTCAAGTGAAATGAATGACAGTAGTGATACAAGGACAGTAGAGAAAAATGATGAAAATATCATTATTATTGAGCACTCATTACTTTTAATTAGTAAAATGGATTATTTAAAAAGAAGTTGGCCACAAATGTTTAATTAAAACTCTAGAGCAATCACTGAATTTTTAAGTATAATTTATATGTTAAGAAACACACAAAAACCAAAATTACATAAAATGCTTCATTAAAACCATAAAAGGTTGAAGAAAAGAGGAAGACAAAATATAAACAAAGAACAAAGGAAATGACAAGGGAACATTAAGAAATGTGGTGAGTGTTAATTGATATAAATAATCTCATTAAATGTCAATAGCCTAAATTTATTCGTTATAAGACAAAGATTGTCAAGGTGAAACCAAAAAGCAAGACCTCACTGTGTGTTGCCTATAAGAAGCCCAACAGAGGGGGCTGGCGAGATAGCTCAGCAGACTAAAGCTTGCCTTAGGCAAACTTAGGCAAGGTGCAAGGACATGGGTTTGATCCCTGGTACCACACACTATTCTGGCCCTGCCCAAGGGAATGCTGAGCCACCAGAGTCCAGGCAGGGTGGTACACACCTCTAATTCCAGTTCTAGGGAGGCCAAAAGGAGGAGGATCACTACAAGTGTAAGTTGCATAGTTAGACCCTGCAACAACCAAATATATAAAAAAGAAAAAGAAACCAAATTGAAATATAAACATATGTCTAGATTTGAAATAAGAGAATGAAAAAATATATATCACAATAACATCAATCAAAGGAAAGTGGAGTTTCTTATTAATTTCAGGCAAGGCATACTTCAGAACCAGAAAAAGTATGATAAAAAAGGGGTAGAGCACAATAATAAAATGGTCCATGAAACAAAAGACATGATGAACCTTAATGTGCATGTGCTGATAACTGGCCATCAAAATAATAGAAGCACAAACTGATTTAATTGCAGGAAGAAATATAGATAGTAGAAGTTGAAGACTTTCAATTGATATCATTTATCAGAAGTGGACAGATTCAGCATGTAGAAAATCAATAAGAATATAATTGAATGCAACCATCCCATCTATCAACTGTGTATAATTGACATCTCTGAGCTAATTCACTGAAGATCTTCTCAAGCTCACCTGGAACATTCACCAGCAAAGACCACATTCTAGAGCATCAAACAACACACACTTCAACAAATTTAAATGTTGGGAAATACATACAACATCTACTCTTAGAACACAATGAAATTAAACTAGAAATCAATAATAGAAAGATAGTTTCAATATCCAAAATAAAAAGGAACAAGAAATTCAAGAAAAAATTTAAAATATAGTGAACTAAATGAAAATAAAGGTACAATTTCTCAAATTTGTGGGATGCAGCAAATGCAATACTTAGTGAGAAATTTGTAGCATTGTAGGAATACAATAGAAGAAAAGAAAGATTTGACAAAGGATGATTATACAAAATATATAGAACTCTCAAAACTTAACAATAGGAAAATGAATAATCCAATTAAAAAGTTTTAAAAAAGTCTGCAAATACTCTTCCTAAGAAGACACCCCCTCCGCCACACACACAAACATACTCAACCACCCAGAAGAAGAGAATGAAGGAGTGAGGGAGGAGGGAGACAGAGAAGGGGAAGCAGGAGAGGGAGAAGGATAGAGAGAGGGATAGGAGGAGAGGAACTGGAGAGAAAGTTTATAAAAAGATGTTCATCCTCATATTTTATTAGAGACATGAAAATTGAAAAATGAGTATTATTAAAATGACCAAAGTCCAGGTCACTGACAACATGGAAGATCCACAAGAATTAGGAGCAGCAAGGATTCTCATTCACTGCTGGCAAATGCAAACTGCACAACTACACTGAAAGATAGTTTTGTGGATACAAAAGTAAATATATTTTTCCCATAAGGCAATGCTGCATAATAACATGCATATAGATGTTTTTAGCAGCTTGATGACCAAAAAACTGATGTTTTTCAATAAATGAATATTTATAGAGTATTTCCTAATAAAAGAATATTATTCAGCACTAAAAAGACATGAGTTTTCAAGCTATAAGAAGACATAGAAGAAACTTGAATGCCCATTACTATGTGAAACAAGTTAATCTGAAAAGACTACACAATGTGTCATTCCAACTGTACGCTACAGGAAGGGCAAAGCTAGGGATACACTATGGACACAGTGAGAAGACCAGTGCTACATGAGGTAGGGAGGAATGACCAGGCAGAGAACAGACTTTTAGTAAAACTACTCTGTCTTATATACTTTAATGATAGGTAATGATAAATACCATTTGTCAGAATGCACAGTGTACAATTTCACAAGTGAACAGTAAATATGAACTTGCTTTTTTTCAAAAGCTAAAATAACAAGACTTCTTGTTTCTTTCTCTTCTTCCTATTTGTCTCTAAGTGATAATAATGATGTGATTTCATATTTATTCATACTAATTTATTTCATATTTATAGCTTCCAATTTTGTCTCTCAGTGGCAATAATGTGTCAGTAAATGTTTATTAAGCATACCACTCTCATGCAGAAGGGCACACAGGGGAAGGAACATACAGGAACTCGGTACTTTTCACTCAATTTTGCTGTGAATCTGTAACTGCTCTAAAAAATAAATTGCATTACTTAAGAAAGAAGTCTTTGATTGAATTGTTAGAAACACAAACCTGTATTTTCCCAAAGTAAAAGGAATTCTTTTCTGAATCATGGTACAACTAATTAACTTTCGGGTGACATAATTTGACATGAGAATTCACTGTGCCTTTTTACATTTATATTTAAACTAAATATAATTCAATAAAGTACTTATTATGGATTCCACTGCCACTCACTTTGACAAGTTCTATTGAGAAATATTAATCTTAAAATACATAGTTCAGAGATGCTAGGTCATCTTTATTCATGAAATTATGTTCCCAGGAACAGTCTAGCCTCCATTTACATGGTTTGTGCTGCCCTACATTTCATTCCCACATTTGTTTTCTTTTTCTGTTTTACTTCTGAAGCAGGAGAGACTCCACATCACAGTGTGTGATTTTCAGCCTCCATAGAGAAAGGTCCTAAATGGCTTTGGAGTTTAAACTCAGAGTATATATTAGTGGATAATTCTTAAACTATTTATATACTGTATTGTTCCAAATGTAGATAACAATTGTTCTATTCATTTTATCTATCAAAAAAAGAGAAATATTTACCCAAAGAGAGAGATGAGGGAACTGGGCTATCATCTTATGTTCTCTATGAACAAGAAAGTATAGCAAATTTTGGCTAGCTCTTGCCTCACTTTTCCTCAGATTCAAAGACGTTAAATTTTTTCCTGTAGCTGAGCCTGACAACACATTTTTTTTCAAAAGCTAAAATGACAAGACTTCATTTTTATCTTTCTTCTTTCTATTTTGTCTCTAAGAAACATGTATTATGAATGTAAAGAAATATCGTTAAAGGGTCAGGATGTCTGTTTATTTATAGTTTGAAAATCTCCTGGTTTTT
>NW_004524762.1:624252-637250 GCF_000260255.1 Octodon degus | reverse complement strand
CAGGAATTGAACCACTGCCCCTAGGTCTCCCCAAACAAGAGCTTCCCCTGAGCTGTGTGGCTGGCCCTAGGTCTAGTTTTTTTTTTTTTTTTTTTGCAGAACCAGGGATTGAACTCAGACCCTTGTGCTTTCCAGAGAAGTGCTTTTTCTACTGAGCCATCTCCCCAGCCCGCCTAGGTCTAATTCTTAACTATTATTTTTCCTAGCTCCCCCATGGCAGGCTAGGAACCCTATAGACCCAGACCCTTAGGAATAGAAATACTTCCTGATTTAAATAGTATTGGCCTGAGCCACACCTGAACTGAGGTGAGACAATGAATGAATGAATGAATGAATGAATGAATGAATGAATGAATACACACACACACACACACACACACACACACACACACACAAACGGAAAGAACTCTGAAGGACTTCGTAAAGCTTGTAGCACAGTGTTTGCTGCCATAAGAAAAGAAATGCTCTCTCAGGGGTCTGTCCTACCATTTTCATCATGAGTATTTCAATCAGGACATCTTAAACTTCTCCCTTTTCCATAAGGCTGGCTTAATGTGTAGACCTTGTCAGTGTCATCACTGCTTCTTAGAGGCTGCACAGGACTGCATAAGCATCATCAAAGGGCTGCCAGTGGCTTATGGCTGAAGCACACCAGAATGACTTGGTCCTGGCATTTGGCAGGCCTCAGGGCCTTTGGGGGCAAAGCAGGAATGCACAATGAGTATGTGACACGTGGCCTGTGTAGGACAGCCTTTCAATTACAGCTTCTAACATTTTCCCAGAGCAGCCCCAGGGGCCCATTCTCGTCACCGTGCTGATGGATGGCAGGCTAGTGGCCAGTGACTCCCCTAGCTCACCAAAGACACCAGCGCACCCTGGATGCTCCTCCAGGGCCAGAGAGCTCCCAAAGCTCACAAACTTCTGGATCAAGGAGTTTTAGAAAAAGTTGCCCTTATCTAAATAAATGTGTAAGTGCTGTTTTCATCAGAAGTTGCTCTAGTTCCTTGCACTTTTTTGGTTTTGAGTCATTAAAGATGAAGACAACAAAATCCTGGGGCTTATTCACATATTGAAGGGCAACCTGGTATCAAAAAATACAATGGTAATTTAAATTCCAGTCTTGTTATTATCTGATTCTGTACAAGTTGCCTGGCTCATCCAGGTAAACATTCCCTTATCTCTTGAGGAGTGTAGTAAAAATCTATTTCATAATTTTCCTTCAAATTTAAAGGAGAGAACTAAATGATAACTAAGACAGGCTCTTTCATTCATGGGTATGATCATAAGGGGCAGAATGTGTGATTGATGTATGTATCTTTATATACACATCTATATACATACACACTTATTTGTATAAATACTACTAAAGTTTGAGAATTATGATGTTTCAGGCTGAATTGTAGGTCAGCAGTAGAGTGCTTGCCTAGTGTTACTAAGCCCTGGGTGGAGTACTGAGAGAGAGAGAGAGAGAGAGAGAGAGAGAGAGAGAGAGAGAGAGAGAGAGGACAGAGAGATAGACAGAAAGCTACAGAGAGAAACAGACAGACAGAGAGAGACAGGAGATCAAATTGTTAAAAATTGCATATAAAGTTCCAGATTTCCAGTTAAAAATTGCATATAAAATTCCAGATTTCCAGTTTCTCTTGAAAACAAATACTAACTAGCAACACTGAGCTGAATTTGGGTAGCAGCTGCCCTTTAAGTCATGGCAAATGCTCATTCTCATCACTTCGGGGCCCACCTCCCTCACTTCATCTCTAGCCTGTCCCTTTTAGTCAACTGACTGGCATTTTCTGTGCCCTCATCCACATTCTACCCTATACCGTGGTCTCACGGCTAGAACTCTTCAGGAAAGCAAGAGCAAGTTGTCTAAACAGACTGCATATGGGTAGGAGGTAGCTTCATTCAGTGATGGACCTTCTTTTTTTCTCACTCTGTTGGGAATTTTGACTTGGAAGAAAGGGATTCGGAGGACGTGAGTGATTTCTCCAGGTTGCAGGTATGTCTGGCACAGTCCTGCCTTGACAGTTGCCTGGAGGATCAAGACGATGTGGCTTGGGATGGAGGTGGTGCAACAGGGGCAGACTTCAGTTATGACGGGGCTTTTCCATGAGGATCTTCACTTCTAAGGACTTGTGAAATATTTTTATCTGGTTCTCACCATGACCAGGTTGCAGGTGGGGATCATTAATTCTTGGTGACTGAGACCAGGGGGGTAGATCCCTGGCAACATGCAGCAACACTCATCACGTAAAGGAATTTCTGTGTCCTCCTCAACTCTTAAACATCCTTCCAGCTATTTGTGTTATTTATAATCAGAATTAGCTTTCCTATTTCTGCGACAAAATACCTGACAGCCATAATGTGCAGTGGAAGAGGTTTGTTTGGCTCATGGTTTCAGTGGGTTCCATCATGGTTGGATGGCTCCAAGACAAGACTGTTATGATGGCAAGGTGGGACAGAGAGAGCTACTCCACTGCTGGCAGCCAGGAAGCGTGGGGGAGTGCCCAAGAGAGAGGACAAGACTGAGACAAGGCCACACCCTTCCTGATAAGATAGCTCTGTGGCATAAGTGCCTGCCTGGCAAGTACAAGTTCCTGAGTTTGCTTTTTTTTTTTTTTTTTTTTTTTTTTGTCAGAACTGGAGATTGAACTCAGACCCTTGTGCTTGCCAGGGAAACACTTATTCTACTGAGCCATGTCCCCAGCTACCCTTCCTGATAATGCCCACCAGGGACCCATCTCCTCCACCCAAGCCCAATCTCTTCACAACAGTTCAGCAAAAACTGTTTTCAGTGGATTAATCTACCGAGGAGCATAGCACCCCTCACAACGAATCACCTCTGAAAACCCCATCTCTGAACACAGAGACACTTACAGGACATTTTAGGTTTAAACTAGAACAAGTTGGTTTCCATTTCAGAAACTATCAGGGGCAGCACTGCTTAGCATACCAGAAGCGACAATTCAACCTGTGGGCTGCCAGCCTGTGTGATTGCTTCATTTTAGATGTTTTTATTTATAACTGGAAATGTCTTATTAATAAAAACTCTGCCTCAGTAGAAGCTAATCTGTCTATAACACACTCCTTTTGGTTGTGATTCTGACCAGGGGAGCTATTCTTCAATTCTGGCATATGTAGGCAACTGAGGACAGTGGAAAATAATTTTTGCCTATATACATACAAATTCTGTCCTGCATGGTAAAAGTTCCACTGCTTTCTGCTCTTTACTGTGAGAGAAGTTCATTTTTTTTCTGTTTGTACTTTCATTTCAATATTCCTGATCTGTAAGTATGTCCATTCTGTGGTGTCTCTTTTGAACAGGTTATATAACATTTGTCTGCTTTCTCGTGTTGAATTAATTAAAATATGTAAAATGTTCTCATTTTTATATCTGGATGAGAGTCATGATTTTATCTTTTTTTTAAAAAAATTATATTTCAATAGTAGTCTTATCTGGACATTTGAAAATTGAGATATGTATCTTATTGAGAATTACTTTCCTTGTAGTTCTCTTTTAGAACAAGATATTTTTCTTGCATAGGTCCTGATTTACCTTGGTCTTAACCATCCAGCAGAAAAGTAGAAAAACGAAGTATAAGAAGTAAAGCCATGCTGTTATGTTGAACTGTAGGGGACTCAGCTCAACAATTTCTGACATTGCCAGTGAAGAGGAAGATCCAATACTATTATGGGGTACTGGACTCTTTTAGAATATTTTGCTGAGTTTACACACCTATAATATTCAAATAATGGAACTAAACAAGAAAAGAGGATACAGATGAATGTCCATTTTGTATCTGTGTATTCAAAATGGTTAGGATAGATGTATAGTTACATTCTGTTAATGAATAGAGGGATTTGTTCTAATAGTGTTTGTAAATAGGATATCATGTCCGCATCTTGTACAGCAATTAACCACTAGGAAGAATTCATGCAATGTGTTAATTATTGAAACTGTCCTACCAATTTGATTTGAAACTGTCTCATTGCTATTTGTTTCTCAATAAAATTATGGAAAAAATATATTTTTCATGTGTCATATATCAATTTCATTTCATGGTAGCAAAAGGGGTGTCCAAATGTTTGTTGTGAAAGGGAGCACAGGTCTGATGGGCCTGGAACCGCAGATTCTCTCAGAAGTTCTCTGAACAAACCCACATACGTTTCTGATGAACTGGATCATTATTTTTCTCAGTCAGAAAGAGAAGTTTGCGAGCTCCATGCTATTTAGAGAAACCACTAAGCTGTGAATTGTTTTGGAAACCACTCCCTTTTCTCTCGCTCCAGCATAGTTCAATGGGAACAATTACAAAGTAGCTCTGTATGCCAAGCACTGACCCAAAGTTCTTTTCTCCATATTTTCTCCCAGATCGCCAAAAGCCAAGACTAATCAAGACAAGCTGCACTCAGTGTCTGTCATCTTAGGTGATGGAAAAAAGATTCAATAAAGGCATTTTCTCTTATTCCCCTCCTTGGAGTCACCTGTTTTAGCCCAAGATGCGAACACTCCACAAAACACTCATTTTCCATGTCGTGTCAGAGAACCCTGACCCTGTCAGAGAACCCTGCAGTCCTACAGGGAGTCTTGGGACCAACTATTATAGTGTTTATGTTCTAGAGTCCAGAAAGAATGGAATTTCAATCTGCAGCTTAGGCTCAAAAATAAAAATAAAGACCAGGCCACTTTGACACCACCTCAACCTTCGCTGCTGACTGGGAACGTCCTCGACTGACAATGATGAATGAAAAAGAAAAAAAGATCCACTTTAGGTTGCCAGGTTGTGTACTACTAAAATATCCTTATTTCAAGATAGCACTTTTCTTTTTATTTAATAAACACACTTGCCCCCTCCTGAAGTATAGAAAAGCTTGTCAAATAAAAATAAACTTAAAGAAAATTTATAAGACTGCCTCATATATTGCTTTATTTAAAGGATAATTCTGACACATTTTTTCTTCCACCCACCAAAAGGAACATGCATAATAAATGAAACTAAGCTTGGCAGGAAATCCATCAATAAGGTTAATTTAAAGTGTAGGCAGAATAGCAACTCTCCATATGGCTATCAAGGGGGCTGTTCATGTTTCAAAACCAATTGACTTCCAAATAACTGAATAAGGAACCAGAGAGAAAGGAACCAGATAGAAAAATGTACCAGGATGCGGACAACATCTCAATCCTGATCATTCATCTTCTGGGAATTCATTTTTAGGGTCGCTTACGACATAAGAGCCAGGCTGTCTGGCTCCGTCACTCACAAATTCTTTCACTTTGGCAGAGATACAAATGTTTCATCAGTTTCGGTTTTCTTCCTCATCTACAGACTATGACAACGTACAGGGTTGTATAAAATTACACGCTGTATATACGGTAGAGGTGTTGGGTACTCTATAAAAATGTCTAACCTTATTCCTGGTGTTATGTAATGCTTTAGATTGATTTTTAATATCATAAGATGGTGAGGCGGTGTGCGCAATAGCTGGGAGAATGTTACCATAGGCATCAGTGGCCTCCAAAGAGTAGCTCCTCCAATGGAAACACAAGGATATACATAAAGACTTGGGAAATGGTGAACATTGTTGCTTTCCAGCACAAGTAAATTTGGTTTTTCCCAAGACTTGTGGCCAAAGTTCTCACCCAAAGACTAATGGGAGAGGATCCTAAACCACACTGGGATAAAGGCAGCTTTCTTATTTATTCTTTAAAAACAAAATTGGTCTTTTTTTTTTTTTTTTTTTTTTGAGACAGGGTCTCCCTATGCAGTTCAGGCTGGCCTTGAGCTCACTTTGTACCCAGGATGGTTTCAAAGTTGCAACTATCCTCCTGCCTCAGCCTCCCGAGTGCTGGGATTACAGTCTATTTATTCATTTGGGAGTTAAGTGTGTGCATAAAGCAGAAATATTGGAAAATAAAGGTTTAATTGTTTTTGGTAGTGGGGTGCTAATGTTGGTTTTCTGTTATATATGTTGCCATAGAATTTTAGTTATTACAGAGCAAATGGTATCTAAAGGTGCCAGCTGAGTCTAGGCCTATTGCCTCAATAAATGCTAATCACACAGGTCACACAGAATTTGTACCCTTTCAGAATAGACCGAGTAGCAGCTCGGCCGCTACCATTCCTCCCACCGCCAGAGCTGCTGGAACCCACAGCCAAATTATTTTTAAAAATGCAAATAGCCACAACTCTTGTTGCATTAGTCCTGCTTTACCTTGGTCTTAACCATCCAGCAGAAAAGTACAAAAACAAAGTATAAGAAGTAAAGCCATGCTGTTATGTTGAGCTGTAGGGGACTCAGCTCAACAATTTCTGACATTGCCAGTCAAGCAGAAGACCCAATACTATTATGGGCTACTGGACTCTTTTAGAATATTTTGCTGAGTTTACACACTTATAATATTCAAATGACGGAACTTAACAAAAAAGGGGATACAGATGAATGTCCATTTTGTATCTGTGTATTCAAAGTGGTTAGGATAGATATATAGTTACATTCTCTTAATGAATAGAGGGATTTGTTCTAATGGTGTTTGTAGATAGGATATCAAGTCCGCATTTGTACAGCAATTAACCACTAGGAAGAATATATGCAATGTATTAATTATTGAAACTGTCTTACCAATTTGACTTGAAACTGTCTCATTGCTATTTGTTTCTCAATAAAATTATGAAAAAAAATGCAAATAGGGCTGGCCAGATAGCTCAGGGGATTGAAGCACCTGCTTGGGCAGGCACAGGGACTGGGGTTCGTTGCAGTGCTGCGCCGGCCCCACCCACAGGGCGCTCTGAGATGGTGATTGAGACTGAGCGTGCTGGCATATGCCTGTAATCCCAGCACCTGTGAAAAATAAAAATAAATCTAGAAGCCTCACATCTTCTGATTTCAGCAATCAAAATTATATGAACCACCTTAGAGTGGTACTGGTAGAGGGTAGACACACAGATTAATGGAATAGAACAGAGTTCAGAAATAAACCTTTATATGTAGGAGCAAATAAATTCAACAGGGGTACCAAAACCTCTTAATAAAGAAAGACAAATCTACTCAGAAAATGGTGCATGCAAAAATGGAAGTCCACATTCAGAACAATGAAGTTAGACCCTTGCCTTACACCATACACAAACACACAAAAACAAAATAGATTAAAGATCTAAAGTAAGACCTAAAACTGTAAAATTCCTAGGTGAAAACATAGAGAAAAATCTTAATGACTTTGGACTTTATAGTGATTTCTAAGTTGTGACAACAAAATCACAAACAATAAAAAAAAAAATAAGGAATGGGAACCGCATCTAACTTTCAAAGTTTCACATAGCACTTCCACCTAGTGAAAAAGCAAACTATGGGATAGGAGAAAATACTTACAAATCATATATCTGATAAAGAGTTAATATTCAGAATATTAGAAGAACTATGACTTGACAACAAAAATCAAATATATCTATTAGAAAATGGGCAAAGGGCTTGAAAAGGCATTTCTCCAAATTAGATACACAGATGGGTAACATAAAAAATTGACATCATAAATTGTAAAAGATACAAAACTTTCTTTTTAATGAACTAAGACAAAATCTTGTATACACATATACTTTTTCCTGTCTTCATTTTCCCTTTCTCCATCACAGTTTGTCTTTTCATTTGAACAGCTTCTTCCAAATTCACAGTATCCATTGTACATTTTTTTTTTACAATCTTATTTACTGTTTTTTTTTTTTATTTTAGGGAAGGGTCTACAAGGTGTTCAGAGTCTCACTTCTAGATCAAACTTGTAGTGATCCTCCTGTTTACGGACTCCCAAAGTGCTGGGATTACAGACGCTTGCCATCACGCCCGGTCTCAATCACTGTCTCAGTGCACACTGCAGGTCAGGCCGGCACTGCATGCTGGGAATTGAACCTCAGCCGCTGGGTTCTGTCTAAGCAGGCATTTAGCCTGCCGAGCTATCAGGCCAGCCCTGATTTATTTCCCTTTTGAGTAAGGTCTTGAGTTGCAACAATTTAACTGCACAAACTCTATTTTATCCTTTATTACAGCTGAGTAGTATTCCATTATATAGTAAAACCACATCTTTTATATATTATTTGGTTGATGGACATCTGGGTTCTTTCCAAGATTTAACTATTACAAATTGTGCGGCATAAACATGGGTGTGATGTTTTAATTCTTCTGGGAAGATACCCAGAAGGGGAATAGCTAGGTTGAGTGAAACTTCCAATCCCAGTTTTTTGAGGAATCTCTATACTGACTTCCACAGTGGTTGCACCAGTCTACACTCCCAACAGTGGGGAAGGTTCCTTTCTCTCCGCAGCTCCTCTGGCATTTGTCATCCGTTGATTTTTGATAATAGCCATTCCTTCTAAGGTGAGATGAAATCTTAATGTTGCTTTAATTTGCATCTGAATAACTACTAGGAAGACAACAATACACAATGTATCAAGTACTGTAACTGTCCTAATAACCTGTTTTGAAACCCCATTTCACTGTTATGTTTTTCTTTTTTTAAAAGGAAAGAACAATTGGGATTGGGGGAAAGGACAAAAGAAGGAAGAGATATACATGTGATATAGCTAAGATACTTGTACTAGTAATTTATATTGGTTTATTGAAAAGAAAATTTGATGCTTAATTGTTTGATGAATCTTGCATATCTGGTAATCTGAGCACCTGATTTGAAGATAAAAATGTGTGGTATAACCATTGATACTTTCCTTTCTCCTTATTTTGAAACTCTGTATTGTTTTTGCCTTTGTTTTTATTTTTTTCTTTAAAATAAAATTTAGAAAAACATAGAAGTGAAAATCAAAACCACAGTGAGATATCACTTCACAGACTTTAGAATAGCTATTATTTTTTAAAAAACACACACAGAAAACAAATGTCAGTAAGTATATGAGAAATTGGAACATTTTTGTATTATTGGTGGGAATATAAAATAATATCACCACTATGGAAAACAATGTGGAGGTTGTAATAATGAAAAATAGAATACTGTATGACTATATGAACTGGCATTATCATTTCTTACTTTTACAGATAAGCAGTGCATAGTTAAGAAAGTTCATTCCCTTAAAGTTATATGGGCAGTGAAGTGGCCAGGCCCAGCTCCAGGCTTACCTCTCCGCCAGCCCTAACCCTAACTGCTGTCTCCGCAGTGGGATGTGGTCTCTTCAAGAGGTGAGCTGTGAGCTGAGGGATAGAGGTGAAGAAAAAACATGAGAACTTGGAGGATAGCTTAAACTCCTTTCTTGTTACTTCCTATATATGATTAATTATGTATGTTATATACCATAGATAGTAATAATGTAAAAAAGCCAAGAAGTTATCTATGTTAGTATATAGTCTAGACTTATGTATGAAGTTAATGAATGAGAAACATACATGTATTAATCTGCTTTAGTCCATACTTGCTGCTGTAACAAAATTTCACAGACAAGACAGTTTGCAAGCCATATAAATACATTGTTTCCTGTCAGAGAAGCCAGAAAGCTCAAGATCAAGCTGTCGAGTGAAGGCCCCACCCTGACCCTAACAAGCTACCTTGAGTGATTCAATGGTTGAAAGCAGCAGAGCAGAATGGGCATTGTGGGTTCCCCTCCCCCTTTTAAAGGTGCTGATTCCTCCACCTCCATGGGATAAGCACTTCCTAAAAATCCTGCCTTTTACTGCAGCTGCCCTGGGATTTGAGTTTCCATGTGAATTCTGGGGGAAGAGAGGGACTCAAACATTCAACCCATAGCACAAAGACATGGCCAAGCACATGCATAGCAATTAGAAAGCCTTGGAGCCTTCTGCTGGAAAGGCTTTCAGTTGGTTAGGATTATAGTTTGCTTGCATTTTCATATTTTCTGCTTGGCTTCTCCTACTCACTTTTCCAACTATACTTTACACAAACATTTAGGATGTGGGCATCCAGCTGGGTGTACTGAGAGCCTCACACCCCTTCCTTGCAGTGTGAGGGGGTATGGCGTCTCAGTTTCCAGAGAGATCAGGAACTGCTTGGAGGCAGCCTTGTTTTCTTTCTGTGCCCTTGCTGGGAAGATGTGAGGAAGGCAAATCTCTCATTCCTTTCGGTTTCTGACTGGGCTTTGTGAAGAAGGAATGTGGAGGGAGGAGGAGAGAGGCAAGTCTTGCCACAAAATACAGAGCAGCTCCTACTCAGAGCTTTGGGAAATCATGTTGGTAGGGGGCTGAAGGGATCTGATGATGAGTAGAAGGAAACAACCCAAACCTCACATTTGGAAAACCGAGGAGCAGGAAAGGATGGATGCAGAGCCAGCAAACATTAAGGAGATTTGCTTCCGTAACAAGGTGCTGTCATTGTCCTGAAAGCCACACTGAGGAAATGCACAGAATTTCTGCAACAGAGTTGTTTAAATGCTCTGTAACATCAGTATTACTAGGCATTTTCTGAAACTACTAGTTACACTCATTTGAATAAATGCCCCTAAATGCAATTAAGAATGCAGTATATGTTAAATTCATGGGTGAGTTAGGAAAATTTCTCACTACCTTGTATCTCTAAGAAACAGTACAAAGCAATGTGCACATACAGAAAGGCTTTGTACTCTTACCGCAGTGTTAGGGGACAAACAAGGAGATACCAGAGACCCCAACCCAACTAGACAAATGGGGATGGCCTGCATCCCCCACCAACATACACAGACTCCCTCCTACCCACCCCTTTCATCAAGTTGGAAGACTCCACTGAGAAAGTTATACGTGGAGGACATAGGGGAATGCAGCTTCCTGCCTGTTCCCAAATGCATCCTCTAGAGCAGATTCTGTCATCGAGCTGCTCAAAAGGAAGTAATGGCAGAAGAAGGGGCCCATGGGGCTGGGGAGATGGCTCAGTAGAATAAGCGCTTCCCTGGCAAGTGCAAGGGCCTGAGTTCAATCCCCGGTTCTGCCAAAAAAAAAAAAAAAGGAAGATTTTAAAAAAAAAGAAAGAAAGAAAGAAAGAGCAAGGGGCCCAGGACAAAGGAGCCAACCTTTAGAAGGGATGTGGCATGGATTTCCAGTCTCCCGCTGCAGCATCTTAAATCCAACCTTCCCTTTTTTCAGATGTTTCTGTCTGGGCCCTCTTTGATGCCTCCAGAGTACGTTGTGGGCGCTGGGCCTGGACAATCACTTGTGTCAGGCCCTGTTCCTGGCAGCCCTCACCTCTTAGTGTGTCACTGGCCTGTAGCTATCCTGGAGCTCAGGCCAACCACAAGCCTACACGTAGAACATGCACATCAGAATCACTCTCCAACAACGGGGATGTGTCTTCCTTTCAGGAGCACAGGTCTGAGAAGTCCAATTTCTATTTGAGAAGTTCAATTTTACCTGATCTGAGGTTCAAATCCTAGCTCCACCACTCACTTGCTATGACTGCAGGTGAGTTATTTCTGAGTCTGAATCTCTGTAACTGTAAAATGGAAATATATACAGGTCCAGGCTGCAAGCTGTTCCAGGGAGCAAACATGATGCAGTATATATAAACTGTAATACCTAATGAAGTCAGTATGCAGAAAAATCCTAGTCTAAGAGTAATGTGGGATGCCCTTCCCCTGAAGAAAATCAGTATTCCTGTAGTGCATATTAAAGTATCTTAATTTGCCTAATATCTTTTCTCAGACTACATTTATGAAAGGTTGATTAATATTACTTTACCTGTTGCAAACACAGGAAGTAATGACTATTATACTTCTCAAATAACACCAGCAAGATTCACCCACTGTTTTATTACTAGAAATGAACCAAATTTAATCTTCACTGAGCTACCCACTGATACAGCCAGCCTCTGAGATGGTCCTAGTTGTCCCTACCTCCAAAGCCCCACACCTGTATCGGAGAGGGCTAAATACAGTTAGAAACAAAGGAGCTGAGAGAGTCACTCCTCCTCTCCATTTATCTCTACACAGAAGATATCTGCCCTTTAAATTTTGAAAGCCTGCATTATCGGCCTTCTGTTTTCCCCCTTTTTCTGTTGCTGCTGCTACCCCTCCTGTGATTGTCAATATGTGAAGTTACTTACTGCTTACTACTGAGTGTCCCCCTGGCAAGTCTTCCTCATCATACACCACTGGCCCACTATCAGCCCATTCAACTCTACCAAGCTGACCTGGATAACCAATAATGTGCAGAAATGAGGAATTATCTGGTGCTGTTCTGGGATCTCGTCATTAAAGAGTCCCACTTACTTCCTCAGCCAGCTTTGCCATGTCTTCCCTCCTCTCTCAGAAGGAAAAGGTGGTGTTACTGCCCCCTGAACTTCAACAAGTAGCATGATTTCAGCACAGATACGGGTTATCGTATACTAGGTTTTCGCAACCCATCTTCTTCGGCCAGCATTTCCCTGTGTTACTATTAATGTAAGAAATTTTAATGTATGCTACAGAATCCAAGCAGTGTGCTGCGGAAGGAGGGACTAGGTTATTTAAGAAGTTAGACCTCCTCACTAATCTCAGCAGTCCTGGCACCCACTATGTGCAGCTATACTATACTACAATGTCTCTTTTAATCCTCAAGGCAGCCTGATGACGAACTGCCACATGTCCCCTTTGTCCTGAGGAGGGTGATGGAAAGGAGTTAAGATTCAAGATATGAATATGGGTGGATGGCTCTAAGTCAAGGTTCCAATGCGTAAGATGACAGTCAACTCACTTTAAAAATTAACTTTATTTTTGGTAAAATAAAAATTGGATTTTTAAAATTTACTTATTTACTTCTGATGTATTTAGTACAGAGTCTACAGAGTCTCACTACACAGATCGGACTTGTAGCGATCCTCATTTTCAGCCTTCCAAGCTCTGAGATTACAGGAATGCCACCATGCCCAGTCTCAGTGACTGTCTCAGTGCGCCCCTGGGGCGGGGCAGACACAGCAGTCTGGGGCTCGAAACCCGGGCCCTGTGTCTGCCTAAGCAGGTGCTTTAATCCACTGAGCTATCTGGCTGGTTCTCTATATTTATTTGCATACTGTACATATTTAAGATGTATACTCTATATTATGT
>NW_004524762.1:621606-624152 GCF_000260255.1 Octodon degus | reverse complement strand
TATATGTATATACCTCACGATAGTAACCAGGCTAATTAATCTCTTCACATAGTTATCTTTCTGTGTGTGGTGAGAAGACTATAACACATCCCTCTTAGCAAATTTATTCTTAACTGTACCTGCCATGCTGTATGTTAGATCTTTAGGACTCATTCATCCTGTGTAACTGAAACTCTCTACCCTTAGATCACCATCTCCCTGTTTCTCAGTCACTCTCCACCCTCTAAATCCTATTATACTTGATCCTTCTATGAACTTAACTTTTCTAGATTCCTTGCATAATTGAGATCATGCAGGCTTTTTTTTCTCTTTCCTTTCTGTTTGGTTTATTTCACTTAACCCAATATTCTCCAGTCACTCACATTGTCACAAACAGCAGGATCTTCGTCTCTTTTAAGAATTAATAGTGTGTTGTTTATTCTCTGCAATCACTTTATGCATATCTATTTATCCACCTTATCTTGTTTCTGTGTCTTGGCTATTATGCATAATGCTACAATAAACATGGGAATGTAGATACCTCTTTGAGACCCTGATTTCATTTCCTTTTAATATATGGGCTTATCCATGCATTGAATGTAATACAGCATATTTCTATTTTTAAGTTTTAAGGAACTCAGACTGGGAAGATAGCTTAGAGGTAAAGCATGTACCTGGCAAGCACAAGGTCTGAAGTTCTACCCCTGTCCCACATGTGGTGCTTGCCCCAGAACCGGGCATGGTGGCACACACCTGTAATCCCAGCACTCAGGAGGTTGAGGCAGGAGGATTGCTACAAGTTCGAGACCAGGCTAGGGGCTATGAAAGTGAGCACAAGGCCAGCATGAACTACATAGCCAGACCCTGTCTCAAAAGAAAAAACAAACAAATAAACAAAAAACAAACAAAAGTTCTCAGGAACCTCCATACTATTTTCCATAATGGCTGTACTAATTTACATTCCTATCAATAGTATACCAGAGGTTCTTTTTCCACATCCTTGCCAACACTTGTTATCTTTAATCTTTTTTATTATAGCCATCCTAAAAATAGTGAGGTGCTGTCTCATTGTGATTTTGATTTGCATTTTCCTCATAACTAAGGATTTGAATTTGGTCCACTTTGGAAACTGTCAATTATTGTCCTCAAACAATCTTTCTTGGCTATAGACTTGGGGATCCCATTTCTGGCACTTTCAGATATTCTGATGGTGTACCAGAAAATGGTGCTTACTTTGGAAGGAAAATGTTTCCCATGCTTTTCTGGCATAAAAGACCCATGGCCACGAGAAGAATCCCAGGCAGACGAGGCGTGTGCTACCTAAACATCTGGAACCTATGCAGACAACCGTTGAGCGCCCACCAATCAGACCAGTCAGGGACATTACAGGGTGCACGAGAGCACACATCCTGCTTGGTAATGTTGCTGCGCCTCCTCTCCTATGGCTAGACTGCTGCTGGCCCTGGGAGCCCTGCTCCTCTGTATGCCTTGGCCTAATAAGCTCTACGGATGTCCTACCTCCAGAATTCTTCTGGGTTGTGGTACCAGGCACTGGCTTCAAAGGGAGATGGTGCTAGGTTTGGTTTGTGACTTTGGAGGTGCTACTTTACTTTCTGCATCTTAATTTCCTTTTACTTGAAGCAGAGATAAAATAACTAACTATAACTTTGTTATGAAGGCTAAAAGAGAACATTTTTTTTTCTGGGACTTACCACAGTTGGCTGGTAGCAGGCGCCCATAAGTCAGAGTACTCATTTCTGGCTGCATCTTTTTGAAATTATCAAAATTTAGGAACTATTGTGAGCTCCGATGATTTGACTTAATTATAAGTTTCTTGAAAATGTCCACAGGAACAAGGTTACATTCCCACTGCCAGCAATGTTTCTCTCTCTCCTCCTTGCATGTGTGTTTCTATCAGGTTTGAATATTGTTCCTAAACTAGCGCCACACCCAGACGAGGACTCGGATCTCGTATCCCGAGTCCAAAATCGTTACGCTGTATCCAGGTTGTTTTCTGACACACAGCTACTTTCACTGCCACATGCTAAGTTCTTTCTACTGTGCCAGGCTTTTAAAGTTGTGGCCTCCAACTTATTTTCCTGAGATAAATTATATTATTGTCTTCATTTTACAGAGTAAGAAATCGACACTCATAAATGTACATTCAATTTCCAGCAAACATCTATTATATGCCAATAATGTACTAAGCATCGCTCCAGCAGATACATCGAAGTGGTAGGTCCAGGAGAATGAGCCTTCCTCACTCACAAAGGTGTAAGGAAGAAAAGGAGCTATAGAAGAGGCATGAATATGATCAATACACATTATATGCATTGAAATTCCAGTCCAAAAGAAAGAGGGACGGCCAGACTGGGACTGCTCTGCCCTCAGGGTACACTGAGACAGCAAGTGAAACTGGGCATGGTGGCGCTCGCCTGTAATCCCAGTGCTTGGGAGGCTGAAAACAAGAGGATCACTAGGAGTCCAATCTGCATAGTGAGACCCTGTACTAAACACAGGAGAGAGAGAGAGAGAGAGAGAGAGAGAGAGAGAGAGAGAGAGAGAGA
>NW_004524762.1:619775-621506 GCF_000260255.1 Octodon degus | reverse complement strand
GAGAGAGAGAGAGAGAGAGAGAGAGAGAGAGAGAGAGAGAGAGAGAGAGAAACTAAGGGGGAGGAACAGGCAGGGGAGGAGAAAATGATTAAAATATGCTATGCATGTGTACAAATCTGCCAAAATGAATCCCAGGAATCTGTATAATACAAAGAAGGGATTTTTAAAAAAGAAAAGCCTAAGCTCAACCCCAGGCTGTGTACCAATACCCGTGCCACAGGGCCACTGTGCCCAGCTCAGTGCACTCCAAGCACCAGGAAAAACTTGCACATTTAATCAGTCATTCAATCTGCACTTTTTGGGGGGTGCTACTCACTTTGCGTTTTACCTGAACACACTTCCCAGCAGCAGCTGTGCGAGCCAGTGGCCTTGACATTGCCCAGACGGGGAAGCCAAGGCAATATGCAGTCCCGGATTCACAAAACCACTATGTTTCTCCTACGTTATGGGCCGATTCTCAGCCTCCCACCAGGCATGACGCCCATTTTCCATGAAGACCGCCGCCTCGAGTGTGGCAGATGTTTGAGCCACAGTAAGCAAAGTAAGCAGGGCCTGCCGAGGCCCTCCTGAAGGAGGAGGTACCTTAGAGAACCAAGACGGGTAGCAAATGTCATAGCTGTCAATTCCAAGCTGATGCCAACCCTAAGCATGTGGTGATTGTACTTCACAATTATATTTAGCTTGTATTGCATCACATTCTCAACCAAACATACTGAAGTACAGTGTCTGCCTCCAAAGAACTAAATATACAAAAAGACAGAGAAAGGGGGATGTGTGGGGAGAAAAGGATGCTCTCCTCTCTGCACTGTTTCCAGGTTCTGCTTTGTACTGACAGCGATCCTGAGCAGGGACATACTGACTTTTATGTCTTACCCAACCTGTGCAGTGGAAAGAGAGCTGTGCAGTCCGATGGCCTGCGTGCCTGTTCGTGGATTCCTCGGGCGCTCTGATGTGTAGCTGTCAGCAGGCCTGACCAGCTGGGGCCCCAGCCTCATTCATGGGATCAGGGACTCTGGTTCCCAAGCTTAAATATGCAGCAGAAAAGTTGCTGGGCCTTATCTTCAGGATTGATCGATTGCCTTTGTGACACACTCCCAGGGGCACCAATGCTGTCCATCTCAGGACCATCCTTTAAAAAGCCCTAACTAGAAGAAGCTCCACAGATGGTTTCTAACTAGAAGAAGCTCCACAGATGTGAGAAGAGACCCAAATCCAAGGTATACTGTTCAGCAATGAAAAGTAAGTGAGAGGCAGAGGGAAAACTCCTTACTATTTGTGTAAAAACAGACATACACACTTACAGCTTGTTTATACAACAATGTTTCCGGAAAGTTCTAATGAAAAAAATAATTGCCAGGGACTGAGATTCTGAGGTGCTCTGTTGGTTGTTCTGTGGGTTCTGCCCCAATTCATAGCACCCCAGACCATTTGTCTGCCCTTTTTGCTCTGTTCTGCTGTCTCCTCAGGCCTCCTCCACCCTATTTGCCTGGTTGGTTGATTTTTCAGATATCAGGAATAGGAGAGTGGGAAGGCTAAGGCTTTTGTTTTGTGCCCCATCTTTGTTTTGATGCTGCATTTCTGTTAAATATGCCCACAACACTCTGTCTCTGTCTCTGTCTCTGTCTCTGTCTCTGTCTCTGTCTCTCTCTCTCTCTGTGTGTGTGTGTGTGTGTGTGTGTGTGTGTGTGTGTGTGTATGTATGTGTCTCAGTCTCTCTGGCTCTCTCTGTGT
>NW_004524762.1:601661-619470 GCF_000260255.1 Octodon degus | reverse complement strand
TCTCTCTCTCTCTCTCTCTCTCTCTCTCTCTCTCTCCTTCTAACACTACTTCACTCTCCAAGCTTTTGCTCTGAGCTTTTGTGCCTCCCTTGTTCATCCTGTTAACCCTATCCACACCTCTGTAAGCAGTTTCTCTTTAAAGGCTCCTAACTGGAAACTTGTAGATGCAAATTTTATTTTCTGCTAGGATCCAAGAGTGGTGGAAACTTACTACTTAATGTATCCTTTTGTAACATTTAAATATTTTACCATGTTCTTGAGAAATTTATTCAAAAAGTAGATATTAAAAATAATCATTAAAATGAACAGTTCCATCCTGAACAACCCAGAATAACAAGGACCAAAGAGAATCACGTGAGAACTGGTCTACTTCATCAGCTAACGTTCTTTCATCTGGTTGGGCTTTATTCTGATCCCAACAATACATTGGTATTTATCTTCTTATAGTCCAGCCCTGTCAGTACAGCTAAACTGAAAGCTCATAGAAGACTAGAACCATTGCTGATGATCTAGGTAGCCAGAGCACGAAATGATGGGAAGACATTTTCAGTGTTCGAGTCACACAGACTAAATTCATATCATATCCGTGCCACCTGCTTGCTTTGATGATTCCACCAGACTCTTGTCCTTCCTGAGTCCCTTAATGAATCTGCCACATCATAGCAAGGTTTGCATTATTTAGACGTGGCTGTCTGGATGCCATGAATATTAATATTTCTATATTATTTCACACCCCTAAGAAAGAAATCATTGGAATCTCACTTGTCCTGTTGTGGTACATGCGCACGGCGTACACCAGCACCCAGGGTCTGAGTGGCACCTAATCCTTAGCTGGGACAGAGGGCAAGCCTGGGAAAGGGCTTAGACCTAAGGCATCGAGATTGAGGGGACACAAAAATCCTAAGTAATGATTTTGAAAGCTTAGCATCTATTTAGCAAGAGTAATGATTTAAAGTGGGAAGTCGCCAGATGGTGTGCGCTGTTAATAATGCCCATCTGTGAGCCGTATCATGAATTATCAAATTGATTTGGAAAAGAATATCTCCTGCTGTTTGCCCCAGGTGCCAAAATGTCCCCCTATAGCTTTGGGGTCAGGTATGGGGTGAGGCAGCCTGAGGTGTCCGTTGCTTAATACTATATAATATTTTTACATAATAATAGAACAAACAGAAAGCACGAGTGCTATCTTTTAAGGTTATGAAATATTTATGGCATCCAGAGAGCCCTGTCAGAACTTCCTGCTTCACACACAGACCTGCCTCCTGAGCACAGACACATCAAGCTGCAAGTGTGGTCTCTGTCTTTGGTGTTTGGTCAGGGTCACCCCTGGAGCTCTACCCAATGTCTGATGCCTTCCAGACTCTTGCTCCTGGGCTCCTGCAGGGCTGCAGTTTCTCTCACAGAGAGGGTAGTTTACTGAGGCTTTCTTGCCTCGACTTTACAACCCCTGGCCCAATGATGTCACAGGGTGCCCTGGCCTCTCTCCTTGATGCCCTGCATAGCCCAGCTGGATTCCCTGATAGAGAAGGCGCTAACACAGAAGACACCAGTGTCTTCATTTGTAATAACACTTAGCAGAAGGTTCTAAAGATTGTTATAAAAAGCTTGGCAGAGGTAGTGATAGTAGGAAAGTAGACCAGCATGAAGCACAGCCGAGGGCAGTGGCGTCCTTCCCTGCACGCCGCCAAGCACACACCACCCTCTGCTCCGTGTCACCTGCTGTGAGTAGCCTCCTCCCATTCTCTACAAGGCCCCCCTGCTCTCCCTGTAAAGCCTCTTTGCCTCCTCCCACAATGGGCCTCCCTTTCAGAATCCTCATATGTATACCATCTGCCTGATCATACACTGCCTCACATTCCTGTCAGTCCTTTTCACTTCTGCTTACCTTTTGCCTCTCCAATAAGCTATAAAATTCCCTGAGAACCACTCGCATCTTCCCTCACAATCCTGGAGTTGGGGGGACAGAGGGAGCTTAATTATTCTTTTTCACTGTGGAGCCATCTTGCCTTTAGCCATAGTTCTTAACCCTCACAGTGCATCAGAGTCATCTCCAGAGATACAGTTCTATTGGCTGGGATGGAGCCCACTATGGTGTTTGCTTAAAGTCTCCCCAAGTGAATACAATGTTCTGGTAAGAACAAAAACTGGGGCTGGGGAGATGGTTCAGTGGAATAAGTGCTTCTCTGGCAAGTGCTAAGGGCCTGAGTTCAATCCCCAGTTCTGAAAAGAAAAGAAAAAAAAAAAAAAAAAAAAAAAAAAAAGAACAAAAACCACCGTACCACATCACCAGACATGACTCCATCCTCAGCTACACTTCATTTCTCAGCCATTTCAGTTTGTCTTGAGACTGTACTTTCCCTATTTTAATATTTTAAATTATATCCAAGCAGTTAAATGGAAACTCTCATCTTCTTTTTTGTTCTGGGAATTGAACTCATGACCCATCACTTGCCAGGCAGGCACTGCACTGCTGAGCTATATCTCCTACCCTCATCTTTTTTCTAATAAAATATAAAAATAAACATCGTTAGGAAGTGAAAACTTTCTACCATATCTTCACTGGACAGAGTGAAGCTGTAAAAATCAGCCAAGTAATTCCCTTTAAAATGAGATTCACACTAATTGATGATCTATCTCCCACCGCCAGTGTGAAGACCAATTTTGGCCATCCACGACATTGTGCTTTCTTTCCCCAACTAAATCAGACAGAGCTCCAGCATGTAATAAAGTCCAAAAAGGGGCAAAAAGGTGATGACTTCATGAAGTGACTATGACAAAAGGATTTAGTGGCAAACACTGAACATGAAAGTTAATCAATGACACTTTCCTGATATCTATAAGTTTCTTTCCTCCTGAGTATCCCAATGAATGCAGCGTCTCCTCAAAAACTTAAAAATAACATATCTTGAAGACTTTCTGTTAACAAGATGGGAAAAGGAGCCTTGAGAAAAATTACTTTATTTGTAACCTTTAGGTTTGCTGCAGTTTGGTTTGGTTTGGTTTGGCTTTTGGAATCAGTAATCAAACACAGAACCCTGTGCTTCCCTGGCAGACCCCATGTCACTGAGCTACACCCCCAGCCCTTATTGAAGTTTTAATAACTGTGGAAGGAAGCCATGAGGCAAAACAGGAAAATAATACCAACCTACAGAAATCTCCAGCAGCCAAAATGTTTTTAGTAAGATAATTAAAACAAAGAAGAAAAGAAAACTGTGTAGAAGTGTACAGTATGTTAACAAAATTGTCTAAATATTGAATGTTGCTTTCCAAAGTGGTCCACAATGCATCGATGAGTTTTTAAAGATTCTGTCAGACTAATTTTCTTAACAATTGCTTTAAAAGAGAGCTTTCCTAACCTGCTGAGCACCAAGAGCACCATTTTACTCTGTTATAAATCATGAACAGAGGCTCTGTTGCTTTAACTTTTTTTCTGCAGGATACAGCTAAAGTCGATTCTAGAATTCAATCGTTTCCTACTGCATCTACCCACTCATTCCTCTTATGAGCACATTGTTTTTTAATCCGTGATTTTTTGGCTAAGAATGGGTTGCTCTTCTTTCCTTGGAACTCTTTCCAGGACATTTGCCATGCTTTCTTCCCTTTAATTCTATAGAGGTGCCCAAGTGGCGCATGTTATGTGTACATCCAGAGCCTTTATACATTTTAATTCCTCTCTCTAGATTATGAATAAAGGCCAAGATCAATCACATTAGAAAATCTTCCACTGGGAAAGAAATGGCCCCAAAACAAATATTCCAACTGAAAGAACATAGATGAGTGGGAGATAATGGAAGGGGCAGAAGAAAACACTGAAACTATTAGAATGCGTAGACTGCGGGAGAGAAAAGAAGCCACCGCATCCACTAAACCAAGTCAGACCTGGGAAAAAGGTAATGTAAAAAATGAAGAAGAATTCATGCAAGCCATGAATATAATAGTCAAAGCCAACATTTCTGTGATTTTTTTAATGCTGAATATGAGATGAAAAGATCAAGGATAAAATAATTAAATCAAGGAAATCAACTACAAGTGGAACAAAAAGAAATAAGGCAATGAAAATTAAAAGAGAAAAAGTTAATAAATGATCCCCCCAAAATTCAGCAGCTACCCCTAATACAGAAAACATAAGCAAGGGATGGAGTTGGTGAAAGAAATTATAGAGAAATCTTCCAGAACTGAAGTTTCAAGTGGAAAATGATAGCCAATTAGAGAACTAGTCAAAAAGGGAAAAAGGAAAAGCCACCAAAAAACTAAGGAGAATAACTTAAACACTAGAGAACAGTTAAGAGGATGTCCTACAGCTCCTGGAACCGTTGCTTTAATTTCACCTCCTATAGAACAAGAAACAAAATACCTTCAGCTTTCTCAACGGCAACGCTAGACTCTAAAAGACCAAGGAGAAACATCATCAAAATTCAAAGACATCTCAAAAGTTTAGAAAAGTTTCAAAAACACATATATCAGCAAAAATAGAGAATGAACTAAGACAGAGGACATCCTAAATGGAAGAAACAAGGGATTCTTCTTAAAAGAATGGTTAAGACATCCCGGGGCCAGGGAGATAGCTCAGCAACATAAGCACATGCCTGGCAAGCACAAGATCCTGAGTTCAATCCCCAGTGCCACAAAAATAGTAATAAAAAAAGAATAGTTCCAGAGCATTGCTCTGTCTTTTTGTCTACACCTGATTTGTCAGTTCTGTTTTATTTTTCAGTTTATGCAGATAACATCTTATTTGCATTTTTTCTGATGTTAGTGATAATGGATACATTTTGATTTGTTTATTGTCTATTTGGGCATTGTCTTGTCTCTTTATGCCTTTTTCTGTTTTATACATGGTGCTATCTTCTTTTGTATTGGTTTTTAGGAATTACTTTTTATATTCTGATCTTATGAATGTAAGCATTCTAACAAGCTTTCTTTATACTGTGTGTGTGTGTGTGTGTGTGTGTGTGTGTGTGTGTGTGTGTGTGACATAGTGGGGATTAAACCCAAGGCCTTGACCATGCTAGGCAAAAATCACTGAGCTACATCTCTAGCCCTCTGAAGGTATATTTTTGATGAATCAAATATCATTTATAAAGTTTAATTCATCAGGCTTTTCCTTTATGTTTAGTACTTTCTAATATCCTGCTAAGGTTGAACTTTTCAATTTCAATTGAAATCATTCTGTCTATACTTTTTAAATAACATTTTAAACTTAGTAACCTAATACAAATCATTTGATATCATAATATTTCTCTAGGAATATACTTTAAATGGCTATGTAGTATTCTATCGTGTGGATATTTCATCCATTTTTTGGTAACTCAGTAATTACTGTTTGTTGTACAACCAAATTCTTTTAGAACATTATTTATTTATGTATTTTATGTATTTAGTACAGAGTCTACAAGGTCTACTGCACAGAGTGATCCTCCTGTTTCCAGCCTCCCGAGTGCTGGGATTACAGGCACGTGCCACCGCGCCCGTTCTCACTGTCTCAGGGCACCCCGGAGGTGGGGCCAGCACAGCAGGCCAGCGATGGAACCCTGGTCCCTGCATCTGCCTAAGCAGGTGCCTTAATCCACTGAGCTATCTGGCAGGCCCTAGAATATTATTTAAATAAAATTATAAAACTAATGAGTGTGTTACAAATCAGAAACCTAAGACTTTTAAATCCAAGTTCCACTATTTCCAGTCCCCCTTACCCAATAAGAGCACACTGAGCTCATAATGTTTCTACAACATTTCGTTAAATTTTCTGGAGGACACAGAGCCCATGCGGGGACATGTATCCTTAAGGACTGGCAGTATATCTGGCATCCCTGAGCATTAGCTGCTTAGTGATTAAGGAATACCTGAGAGATCAGATACCTTTGTATAGTCATCTGCAATAGGAAGAAAGCCAGGGGGGTCAGATGAGGGCGTACTAGAATTGTCGTCTCCGAAACAGAAGTTGTCGTTTCCACGTGGGGGTGAGCAGGCATCAGTATGATAGCTGCAGAGCCAAAGGTGTAGAAGCAAGAAGCAGAAGACCCGTGTCTGCGGGGCAGAGAGGACTTGCTCTAAATTGAAAGTAAAACTGAATGCTGACCAGTAAAGGGAAATAAAGATGGAGAAGAAAGACGAAGCCCTATTAGAGAAGGCTTCCACTTGAGGGAGTCAGATCGGACTTCATGGCAACAAGTCCAACACAACTGAGCGTATGGAGGAGGATCTGGGTCGCAGCTTGCAATGCAGTGAGAGTCTTCAGATGGGTGGCGGGGGGAGGGGGGTGGAAACAGAACGACAAATGGAATTTTAAATGAATAAACCAAGAAGTGGGTGGTATTATCTTTGAATAAATATTTATAGCTAATGAAATTTTTATAATGAAACAAAATCCCAGGTATTTGACTTCATGGTCTCTTGTTTGGTTCTAAATTATCTCCTGAGTTTTTCTTATTTTTTAAATACATTTGGTACAGGGTCTTACTGTGCAGCTTGGACTCGAAGTGATCCTCCTGTTTTCAGCCTCCCCAGTGCTGGGATTACAGGTGTGGGCCACCATGCCTGGTATCAGTGGCTGGTTCAGCCTGCTGAGGGGCAGGCCCGTGCAGCATGTGCTGCTGGGAGTCAAACTCTGGTCCTGGCTTTTGCCTAAGCAAGTGCTTATTCTGCTGAGCTGTCTCGCCAGCCCTCCTGAGTTATTTTTAGCTGGTATTTCAAAAGGTAGTGTCATGATAATACTAATTATTTTTACTTTTTTAAGAGAATAAAAAAATAGCTAAAAAACATTTAAAACTGTATAGAATTTAACTAAGCAAAATAATAGAAATTCGACTATTGAATAGTCGTTATGGTTGTTATAGTACATATTGTTGGCTTCAAATTAATTGTTCAGATTATCAGATATGAGCATGCAAAATTGATCCAAAAAGTTATTTAAAAAATTAAAAAGAGAAAGAAAAATAATTTAAGCATTAACTGCTGCTCTCAATAGACCAGCAAAAATCAGCAGTACACTGTCCTGTGTATATACGTACATATTTCTTTTTCCTTCTTTCCTGTCTTCTTTCCCTCATCCCAGTTGTTTCCCTTTGAAAATGTCTTTCCCTTTCCCAATATCTACTGCAACTTTCAGATTTTATTTACTCTTTCATGTTCTTACAATAGAGACACAATACAATATTTACACAAAGTGTTCTCTCTAAAATACTTTCTATCCACAGGAATAGTTATGACTGTCACTCTATGGGGAAAAAAGAAACAATAAGACTTATTGAACAGTATTTTTATCCCTTATTTCCATGGAGAACATTAGAATCTAGGGATTTGAGTTCAAATCATAGTTAAGGCATTTTAGAAAAGTCGCTGAGCCCCTCTAATCCCCACTTTCCTCATCTATACAATGAGGATAATAATAAATAGAAAAATGGTTATCACATAATAAAGGTCTGAGGGCCAGGGAGAGAGCTCAGTAACATAAGTGCCTGCCTGGCAAGTGCAAGTTCCTGAGTTCGATCCCTGGTACCTCACCCATAATAAAGATTAACTATTACTAACTTGGTGTATGTAATGATAAATGTCATTGTTTTTATAGATCCATTCTCTAAAATACTGCTACATAGAGCTAATTTACTTCAGAAAAATATTAGCATTTATAATAGGTTAAAGGAGTAAAAGATGTAATAAGAATGAACAATGGGAAGTTTAATCAAAAGCATTATCTAAAGGCATTCTTGACTCTGCATCTATTATATCTTTAGTATCATTAATAGTAATAAAAAAAACCTTGACTCTATAGAGCCTAAAACTTGGAAACAAAGCCCAGTCACATGCATGTATTTATTTAATGGTGGGAGATCCGGCCACAGGCGAGGTGTTCCACTCCATAGGGTGCGGTGTGTGCCTCCTGCCAGCTTCTGTGGAGGGACTGTTATTCATCACAGCTGTACTGTTCCCTTCAGAGAGCTCCCTCTGGAATGGAAAAGGCACACTGGCAATTTATATACAAAAGCCAACCCACGTTTGGCTTTGAAAATTCACTGGGAAAACTGTATGCAGTCTGTTAGTTATTCATGGACATGCTCCGATTTCTGATGGAAGTGCTATGCTTTCATTTTGTTATCATCACAGTAAAATTAGAAAGTAGCAAAGAAAAATTAAAGGACCAGCATGTAGACAACTTCCAGCCAGCAAATTGTTATGTGTGTGTGTGTTTTCATGGTTGACTTGCTGTGTAAAAATAGTCATAACTCACACAACCCTGTGTTTGGAGGACTCAAACCGGCCTCTCTCCCTCTGCCCAGCCCTACCCTGCCCTCCCTTGATGAAATTCCATAGCCATCCTCTTCCCTCAACTGCAGAGTTGCAGTGGATCCTGAGCACACCCACGTCCTGCCACCAAGGCAGTGCTATTTATGTAAACTATATTGGAATAACGCTTAACACCTAATGAAATGATGTGATCACAATACAAATGTGTGAATTGTTTTATAATTGAATTTTGATCTTAAAATGATATCTCTGGTTGACCTTGCAGTCAGAATAGTTTCCTACCCTTTCTTTGCATAGCAGCCTAACTCTATGTCTCAAGCCTTCACCACTGATAATACAAAATCTGCATCTGCAGAGGAGCGTTGCTACTCCAAAAGCACATTTACGTATATCATCGTGTCTGATTGTCACGTGAAATAAGGCAAGTTATTTTACAAAGAGGGACACCAAAGCCCAAGATCTACTAATATCCCTCAGATCTTATAACTAACAGCGGTGGAACTTGGACTTAAATCCAACGACCAGAAACTGGGACTGTTTAATACTATTTGTCACTTTCTTGAAACGTTATTTTGCAGGGGAAATAGTATGACATCTTTTACCACGCTAAGTTAAATATGAATTTATTCATTTAAGTGACAAAAGTAAAAATAGGTAGTTTCTTTTAGTTTCAACCAACATTATACTAGATTGGCTAAGTATGAAATTTATTATATACTCCAAAGAGCTTTGAAAACCATATAAATTGTTCATCGCCCCCAGTCTTAAACCAGTTGAGGAACTTTTGTGTAGAGAACAGTGTTAAGAAGGCAATGTGAAAAAAATGGACCTCGGTATTACTGAGACTACAAACGAAGTTCACATACCAACTTTTTACTGATTCTAAGCTATGTCATCTTGCGCCTCTTCCTCCTGCAGGGTGTTTTTCTAAGTGTCCTGAGTGGTCAGAACCCTGCCAGGTTGTTGGAGAGTACTGGAGAAAGGTGCATGAGTTTGCTGGCATGTGTAAGGCTTTTGACTGTAGGTGTTCAATAAACACTAATCAGTGACGAACTAAATTTAGTGCTATCAATTACAATCAGTCCCACTAGTCAGGAACACATGTCATGCCATGCACACCTACTGTATTTCATAGCTAAGGTAAAAATTCAATAAGGACAAATTTTATGGTTTTGTATTTTTAAAGGACTTTAATATAGACAAGATATCATTGTCTACTATGAAGTTCAAAGTTCAGGTGGTATGTGCCTGTAATACCAGCTATTAGAGAGATGGAGGAGGGAAGATCTAGACTTTGGGGCTTACCTGGGCAACTTGGGAAGACTCTGTCAAAAGGGGGGGTGTGGAATTCAAAGTTGAATTTTTAGGGCACTTCCAGCAAAGTAGGAGGAACTTTGTGACTTTGTGATATTATTTTAATTACTTATCTTACCCCATTTCATCTTATTTTTCTCTTAATGCCTACCTACTTCTTCCTTTCTCAAAATATATAATATATATTAAAAGTGACCACTTTTTTTTTAGCAGTTAGGAAGGGTATAAACACACACAAAAACAAGATGTTACTTGGAATTTAGGGAACTATTACCTCACCTTCAGCCTTATTTTTTATATGCATAATTTATTTATTCTAACAACAACTCTATGAGTTAAATACATTATCATTTCCATTGAGATTCTGCACAATTCAGCTACATCCTTATAGTAAGTGGAAAAATGAGAACTTGAAATTAGGTTACTTGATTTGGATACTGCCTTTTCCTTACAATGTCAAGAAACACTCTGAAAAAGGTTCTCTTATCATCCCCATTTTGCAGATATAGAGATGACTTTCTAATAGGCTAAGTCATATGTGCAATGCCATCCAACAGTCAAGCACAATATTTTTTCAGAAAATTAAATACTAATTAATTAAAAATTAAATGTTTCAAAACAATTGAACTAAGAAAAGGTTTTCATGATAGCAAAGAAGTGCTAAGAGTAAAACATAAGATAAATACTGGAATGGCAAATAAATGACCGGCACTTATAACAACCTCCAACCTTAGAACCATAAAGAATCCCTGTGACTCCTCCACTCTTGTGGGAGATATTAGTTCATGTCTGTCTATCATTTTACTTATGTTTTCCATAAACACTTACTGGTCACCTACTAAGTCCCAGGTATTATAATACACAAATGAACATAATGTGAAAAGTACAGCGAATTCCTATTTTCATGGACTTAGAGTCTAGTAGGTTGGAGGCAGGCAAGCAACTAAACAAAAGTGAAAGAATTAAATGCATGAAAAGACATTTTCAGATAATGACAAGTTGGATGAAAAAAGTGAAACAAGGTCATGTGAGATCCCCAGATACAGTGTGAATTCCCTGGGAGTCAGGGGAGTCTTCCCTGAAAGTTGGCCTTGGCTAGGGTCCGAATGGCCAGCTTCTGGGCTGCTGTCCGGGGTAGGGATTCCAGGCAAAGAGCTCCCAGGGCCGAGGCTCTGTGGCCAGGGTTAGCTGGCACCTTTATGAAGACAGAGGGACATATGAGTGGTTGAAGTTGGCTGCGCCCAGCAAAGCAGGGCTGGTGTTGGGGTAGGGTGGCCTGAAGGAGTCAGATCACGCCGGGCTTTGTTGAGGAAGAGGAGGTCAGAGCCTTTTCTAAGTGGGAGTCTGAAGGCATCTGACTTCTGACTTGAAATGACCTCTGTTTGTTTTGTAGAGAGAACATGATACAGAAAGTAGGACTGGAAAGAGAGGACAGACCAGGGGGCTCTGGCAACTGTGCAGGGGACAAAGTGGCTCCCAGAACCCCAAGGAGATGGAAGCATGGCTAGGAGGTCCAGGCGGGCTCAGTTTTAGAGCCCCTGAGAAAGCCCAATCTTCACGCCCGATTCCCTCCCCTCCCCCTTGCTGACCTCTGTAAGACATTCAGCTTTACCAAGATTGTAATCTTTGGAATTTTACTTAAGATTAATGGGGCATGGGAGGGGCTCATTGTGGAGACAAGTCTCACTGTGTCCCCATTAAGGCTCTGCAGTACCTGCCTGCAATGTTCTCCTCTAGGGATCCTCACCCACATAGAGTTCTGTCTCCGTTGCCAGCATTTAAGATCACATGGAAACACATTCACACTTCATATTATGATTATTTGCTGGGTTGACTTGTGACTAACTAGGTGACGTGCTACTGTGGTGTGTAGGCATTTACTTAGACATTCAATTTTATTTCATGTTTTATCTTTCTGTGTTTGCACTCCATTTGTTTTCAGGCCCGACACATTTTGTAGGCACTGTAAATTCCCATGCCTGTCTGTGGAGCCTGACTCAAACAGCCATGACCAGGCCTCTCTGTGTGGCCCAGCCTCACTGGAGTTCTGGTGAATAAAATTGTCTCCATGTCACTGCACACAGGATGAACTGCAGTGTCAGCAGGTTTCCATGACACCGCCCGGCTGTGAAACTCACATCTCTCCCACACGCCGCTAGTTACCAGGCCCTGACAGAGCAGACAGGGCTTGCTGTGTTCCTGCCTTCCTCTCACTTTCAGGTCCCCTCCACTCCCACACTCCTCCTCCGCACCCCAGATGGAGGCCAGAAGGATCCCCCCAGATACTGCTGAGGAAGCAGTAATTCTGGGCCCTGGGCTGCTGTGACTGACTCCGGACAAAGGCATGGCCTTTATTCAGAAACATGCCAGACTCTGCACCAGGGGTGAGACAAGTGCCAGGCCCGAGGGAGAGAGCTCAGTGTGAGGCAGGAATCCTGGGGGAGGGAGAGGTAAACCTGGGAATGGAGGAAAAATAAGGGGCTCTGGAGCCTCGTGAAGACCAAGTCAGGAAGCAGCTGGGAAGATTCCAGAGTGGCAGCTGCATCCACCTCTGCTCCAAAAATGCTGAAGTTTTGTGTTTCAACATACACAGCCACGGGGTCCTTCATTTCTGATGTAGCCCCTGTCCTTGTCCTCCCACTGTCCTCTATCCAACCAGCACTTCTTAGAGATCAGAAGGGGCCTTGCACAGATGGACACCTCCAAAAGTGAGAAACAAATTTGAGAGTTCTGCAGGTTGACTGCGGAGTCAGGCTGCTCCCGGTCACATCCCAGCCTTGCAGCTTATTTGCCTCGTTCCTTTTGCCCATTTCTCCCTGGGCTGTGCCTTGGTGTACTCAACTGTCAGATGGGATGGAAGTAGTTCTTATTTTCACTGAATTGCTGTAAGATTTCCTGCGAAGCTGTCAGCAGATCCTAAGCCTTCCACAAATGCTTAGCTGAAATTACAAAATTATGGCAGTTTTAGTGTTCATATTTAACAAATTATAACTTTTAATTCAAAAACTTACACTGGCATATAGCTGCAAGATTCATTGGCAATTACAGAAGCTAGGTTTTTCTTTGTTTTTAATTAATTCACATGACCCTAGAAGTGGAATGGCCCAATTGTGGATCATGAACTTAGAGCTGAATGAGAAGCCTTTGTGTCTGCATTTGTATTTATAAACTCATTTGGAAGCAAAGTTGAAAGTATAAATCTGAGGTCCTCTATGAACATTTATTTCCAAGCCAAAAAGCTTTCCTGTCCCCTCCCTGACTCTGGCTCCCTCCCACATTTATAGCTTAAAAAGACTAGAGCAGATAAATCTAGGGAGTTAGACTCCACTTCCTGTCTGATTTCAAAAGTAAGGGCATCAAGCTTTTACTGCTATGACTGGATGATTTGTAGGTTCACATACCTTCTACATACACACATAGAGATTCACAAGATGCAAATGGAGAGGGAGAGATCAGGCAAAATTAAAGCACACATGTCCTGTAAAGAACTGAAGGCTTGGAGCCGGGGAGATGGCTCAGTAGGATAAGCACTTGACTGGTAAATGCAAGGATCAGAGTTCAATTCCCGGTTCTGCCAAAAAACCCCAACAAACCAAAAAAAAAGAACTGAAGGCAGACTAGTCCTTGAGAAGATGACAGCCTGCCTACGCTGACAGAAAGAGTGGGACAAGAGCACATAAGATCTCCTACCTCACAATTTCATTTTAACTTCCTCATGCCCAGTAAAAGCTGTGAGTAAGATGAACAAGGAACTAATGGTTTCCCACCAAATGGCACTTAATGGCTGAAAACATGACCCTAAGTAAATTACAGCAGACCAGCATGAAGCAACCTCAGGAATGACACAGTGAGCATTGCCTCTGGGTTTCCCTAGAAACAGCAATGCCACGCATGAAGGGCTTGGTGGCTGCTACCCTGGGAGTGTTGCTTACAGAACTTTATAAACAGGAGCTTTGCCAGCTCCCTGGGAAGCTGAGATGAAATACATACCTAGAGTACAGACTGGCTGACCTTTCAAAGGCCCTTTTTATCCTTGAGAGTCTGTGGTTTTGATGTAGTGTTGAGGATTTTTCAACTGCCTCTTAAGAAGGGTCAGCAAGTGTACAAAGCAAGATCTGGTTCTGCACTAATTCCCCCAGACATTCTTGAAAGGTTTGGAAAATGAATAAATAGGTGGTTACTCAATAAGTAATAGTAAACTAAACATGAGGAAAAGTTTTAAGATTTCTGCTTTGCAAATCTGAGCATTCAAATGTACTATAAAGGGGTAAGATGGAATATCATTCCAAAAATTGTAGGTAATGAATTATTGCTGTGCATATTACAGGAAAAGAACATTTTGTTCAGAAAATGAGTTGTTGAGGAACACAGTTTGTTATATATTGATTGTGATTTTTTATTATTCAAAATAATGTTATTTCAGAGAAAACAGTCATTGAATAAGGATAAAAACTTTAGGTAATATTTTAAGTGCACTCTACAAGCTACCACAAAAATTTAGATGCATAATGTACTTTTTAATTTCTTACAACGTTATGAGTTGATTGAGCTCAGCTGGATGGTTCTTCTGCTGGCCTGAAATCACCAAGATAGCTATCTAGTGCCTCAGCTGGGACAGCTGGAACAGCTAGGGTTTGGCTGGGCATGTTTCTTCTCCACGTGGTTTCTCCAGTGAGGCAACCTAATAGCTCAGGGCCCCAAGAGAACAAACCCTTGGCATAAGCACATATCAAGATTCTGCTTCCATATGACTCCTCAGTGCTCCAGTGGCCAACCAAGTTGCCCAGCCAAGTCCAGAATGAATAGACAAGGGAACCATAGAAGGAATAAATACAGAGAGGCGTGGTGCATTTGGGGCCATGACTCTAACAGTAAACCACATAAACTACACATTAACTGGATCCATTTATCTTTTTTATAAACCAAAACAAATCTGTATAGAAGATACCACTTCCCTCTTCATTAACTTAGGCACAGAGATGTTAAATTATTTAATGAAAACAACATTGGTAAGAATAGGCAGAGTTGGGATTGAACCCAAACTGTCTAATCCCAGAATGTGAGTTATAAATCTGAAACCACAAACATACAAATAGGAAATTATTAATTTGAAGAAGTAAATAATATCTCAGAATTGTTTAGGCATATTTGATTTGAGGACTTACTCATGCAATAACAGTATAAAAATTTCAAAAACCATTTTTTAGGCGAGATCTCATGCTACCTCCTGACAAAAATGTAAATTGCAGAGGCAAGAGTACTCTCTAGAGGAATTCTCTTGGTCTGGGTTAGATTTTTACTTCTCAACTATAAAATTGGAATGATAATGTCTAACTTTCAGGGCTGTAGTAACAATTAAATGAGAACACCACAAGCATGAAGTACCTAGATTGTTTGCAGTGCCTATGTGTTATGTGGAAATACATGCTGAATATACCTGGCCATGGTAGGATATGAGCAGGTCTTGAGGGGGGTCCACATCTCCTCCATGAGTTCAGTGGGTCATTTTAGAGTATTGAGTTTAACCATAGGACTGTCTTGTCACACTTGCCCATGACTAGGAAGAATCACAGGCCAGGCTAGGGTAGAGAATTACTAGTCTGCTACACCTAAGCCTAAGAACACCTGAAAGTAGACACCATGGTTCCTGGAAGATTTGTGACTGGTATCACCTCAGAACTAGTTAAACTAACCCTTCCTAACTTGATTAGCCTCTATTACCTGCTAATTTAACCAATTCTAAGATTCTTTCAGGAAACCCTCCCTCTCAATTTGGCACATATAGCTCAGTTATCTAGTCATTATTCACTTCTAGTACATAAAACTATGTGGACACTAGTGGAAATGTAGAAAGTGGGAGAAAGGAAAAAAAAATCAGTTTGCTATGGAGAGCTTGCAAGCCTTGGTTTCCCCTGCCTGGCTACATCAGCAGCTGTCTGTGGGGCTTCAGGCAATTTCCAGCTGGAAGAAACAGGACTCTGCTTCCTTTCTCTGGAGACTGCATGATGGCTCATTCCATGATATTATAGCTGCAGTTCCATACAGAAGTTATGGCAGCTGTAAATTATAGCCACAATATTAGGAGTAAAAGGATCAATCCCTCACTGCCATCTTTTATCTCTGAAGCAGCTGGGGAGGAGACCACTTACCCAAAAGCAATAAGATGATCAAGGGGCTGCATTTCTGTCCGAAAAGGCAGCTGGTAGTAGGCTTTGCTGAAATGCTCTCAAATGCTAGCGTATTATTGCACAAATCTCTTGTCCCTGGATGTGGGAAGCAGAAAGACAAAGGGAGTGAGTAAGGAGGATGGGGTGAAGCAAGCCCTTCATTGTTCAGTCCACAGTGCTGCTGGCCATGTGCTGACCAAACACCACTCTCTGAGGCCCGGAGATACTCTCTCCAAAGTGGAAGTTGGGGGAGTGTTTTAAGGATAGCTTCCATCATTTACTAAATATAAACTCAAATAAGTTTTAATTTTCTTGAAACTCAATTTTGTCACTTGTAGAAGGGACATAATGGTCCCTATTTTGGTGTATTGGGGTTGCTGAGTAAACTCACTCGCTTCTGTTTCCTCTCCTGTCTGCCTCTCCTAGTCCAGCATCCCACACGTGTCTGGGGAGGGCTCCCCTCTCCGTCTGCTCTGTATCTCTTCATGCTCAGACATGTTTCTCCAGTGCCCCATGGCAGAGGCTCGACCAGATTTTCCTGCCTCAGGCACCAGAGGGATCTTTTAGATGATGCACAGACCCTCCTCCTACACCCAAAGTGCTTTGTTCCCTCTGTGACACAAGCCTGTGGTCCTCCCTGGCTTGCCCTCCACCCCCACCTCAGTGCCCCACACAGCTTCTCAGTGCACAGAGCACACCATAGTGCTTGCTGTCCTGCCAGCTTCTCCCTCTCTCAAGTCCCCTTTTCTTCCTAGAGAGTTCGGCCTTTTCCTTTCCACCTAGAGCATCCCCTGTACTCTTTGCAATCCAGTGCAGGAATCATTTCCTCTGTGGCTTCCTCTCCTTTGCTCAGGGAACGTGAGCTCCCCACCCATTGCACAGTATTCTTTACCTCCATGAAGCCCTTTTCAGTTCATCGCAGAGCAGCTTGCCCTAGCTTGCTGTCTGCTGCAGCAGTGGTCTGTGTGAGCCCAGTGTATGCGCAGGACTGTGGGAAGAGGACTCAAGGCACATCAGACAAAATGAATGGGCAGGTGCGAAGTGCCCCCTAGAACATCTTCTTCCTTATAAATGGCAATTGTACACCCTCAGATCCATTTCTGGCTTCAAGACTTCAAATTCACTTTCATCAAAAATCTCAAACTGAAGAATCTGATTCAGTTCATAGGACACAGAACAGTAGGGAGCTGTTATTTCAAGCACAGGCAGTAACAGGGAGACTCAGAATGATACAACACACAAGGAGAAATTCTTGTGACACTTATGTAATCAACAATTACACTTCATGGGGCTGGGGATTTAGCTCCATTGTAGAAAGCTTGCCTAGCAAGTTGGAAACCCTGGGTTTAGTCCTCAGCACCAAAAACAAAACCAAAAAACAAGCAAACAAAAATAATTACACTCCACCTCGTTCACAAGGCATGAGTGTCTAGAGCAGGGTTTAACTAGTCAAGAATAATAATCACTTCTTGGCCTTTTGATTGAGATAATGACTATTAAAACAGCTAAAATCTGACAAATTTTAGAACAGAAATATTCTGAGGAAGAGTGTTGGCAGGGAGGATGGCTTTTGAGAAGGTGCTAAAGCTATTTATGAGTAATATGGCAGAAGTTTGGCAGGTTTGAGAGCCAAAAGGTCCTTGCAGTGGGGTGGTCAGATGAGCGGTGGACAAGTTGAACTTCTTGGTTGAAGTCTGGGGATAGACTTTGTCTTTGGAAGAGTTTTGGCATCTTAGGTCTAGTTTTGAACTAATTCTTTCCCTTGTATAAATGGCTCATAATTTACAATGGTCTGAATTAGGATCTTTTGACTCAAAAATGGTGCAAAATCAATAGGCATTTGGTAGAAACAACACTCCAACATGCCTTGCATTCTGTATCTTGACCCTTCCCAGGCTAGATGGTTGTGGTCCGATGCTCTCTTGTGGTATTGGGCAAGGGCTGGGAGCCCCGCATCCCAGCCAGCCATGGGGTCCCTCGGTAAACACAGAGCAGTGTACTTTGTCACTAAGCTGTGATGTTCCTAAGACACTTTCGGTTTATGAGAAATTTATTGAGTTACAAGCCAATCCAACACGGAGGAGCAT
>NW_004524762.1:597841-600136 GCF_000260255.1 Octodon degus | reverse complement strand
TAGCCCAGGCTGGTCTCAAACTCATGAGGATCCTCCTGCCTCAGCCTCCTGAGTGCTGGGTTTACAGTTGTGCACCACCCCTCCTGGTGAAGACCACTTCTTAGGTCAGACCCTGCTCTGCACATGCTTCTGCATGGAGCTTCCAGAGCTCCCATCTCAGTCATTGTGGTTAGTTCCTTTTTTTAGAAATAGGATCTTGCTAAGTCGTTGCCCAGGCTGGTCTCAAGCTTGCAACTTTTCTGCCTGAGTCTCCCAGATGGCTGGAATCATAGATGTGTACCACTGCAGCCAGCTTCCTCCTCAGTACTTTAAGGAAGAAAAGAAATGAGTGGAGGGCTTTATATAGTCTATGCAGAGAAAAAAGTGGAAGCTGAGGAACTTTGGGAATCACCTGAGAATAATAGTTCAATAAAAAGAAGCAAATTGCTGATTCACGCCAAAACATCAGGGTAAGGGAAAGCAGCCACACACAGAGGTTTGTGTGCTGTGAATCTCATTCATGCGGTAATCTAAAAAAGGCAGAGAGCTCTCACAAAAATCAGAACAGGAGCTGCAGGGGTGAGGAGAGAGTGCTGACTTTCAAAAGCGCATAAGAGATTTTGAGTTGCTCTGTGTCTGGGCTGCATTGTTATTGAGAGACTGTCAAAACTTATCAAACTGTACAACTAAAATTGGTGAATTTACTGTATGTGAATTACACTTTCGCACACGCCACACACATGCGTGCATGTGCACCCCATGCTTCTGCTCAAGCTGGCTGGACAGGACCTGTGGAGGTACTAAGAAGTGACCGTGTGGATCTTGCCTGTGCTGCATATTAAGATTATGTGGCAAGTTTTGTTTGGCAAAAAGAGTCTGTTAAAAACATTTGGAAACCACAGGAGAAGACAAATGCCAGTGAGGAGCAGCTGAGCTTCACCAGGAGGACAATGGTTCTCTTTGTGGTGGTCGGGTGTGTTGTTCTTTTTCAGATGTGTTTTACTAAGAAACAGAAATCAGAAAAGGAAAACAAATAAAAAAAGACTGTGGGTATTTACTTTTCCTGAATAATACCTAAACTGTTTTCTTTCCTTAGAATTTCATCTTAATAAGACCCTGGGTTCTCTAAAAGGAGGGCCATGGGATGGCAAGCCACCTATTGGTTAGTCCATAAAGACTACACTAAGCCCGTCCTGACAACAGGGGCGAGTCCTTGCTACCTTGGCTAATCCCGCACAAGGACCTTTTGGGTTTTATTGGCCCCTGAGCAGCAGTGGTAGGAGAGCCACAAAAGGACTTTGGAAAGTTTTGCAAGCCTAGAAGACTGGATAATCTATCATCGCTGAAGCCGCGGTTTGGCTCTGAGAACCAGACACGCTCCCAAACCCAGGGTTGTGAAACACTTCCACCTGAAAGCCCCCCAGCAGAGCCAGCCTCACTCTCTTCCACCAGCACTGTAGCTTCTGATTGGCTCCCAGTCCAACTTCTCAGGTTCCAGACTTGAGTCCAGGAGGTGCTAAAGTTTATGAAAACTGTGTTTCTTAGCAAATACGGGGACATGCAATTCTTTCTTTTCAGCTTCTCCATGGGTGCTTACCCTATATGGTTCTACATGTCCCTACTTTGTGTATCTACCGCCAATGTCCCAAACTCTGCGAACAGCCACTAGAAGTTGGCATCAGATTCCACATCCTGTCCTGTGGCCCCTTTCTTATGCCACTGTCTGCTCCCAGATGCCAGTAACAGCTCCGTCTGCCCTCCTAAGGTGATAATAGCTACTCTCTGAGCTAGCTCCTGGTGTTTCTGTGCCCTTGAGTGGTTTTCTTATCCTACACACAGCATAGTCCTTTTGTTAGATTTTCATCAGTGAAGGCCTTGTTTGAACTGGTTCCTCTTAGGATAGTGACCATTACCACTCTTTCTCCCCAAATCTGCATTGACTTCTCAGTATCCTTAAGATACAATCCAAAGCCCCCTTGCACCCTTGCTCCCTGACCCGTGTCCTACTCTGCCCTCATCCATAAATTTTGCTCTGCTCTAGCACTTTCCTATTCGGGGCCACGCCTCTGCTGCTCCATCCTTGCCTACTCCTCCCCAAATGTCACTACAACTTCACTTTCTCATTCTGGTACCTAAGTCAGATGTCATCTCTTCATCAGAACCATTCCTGGCCACTTCAAGGAGCCTTCCTTCCTGAATCACTCTCCCTCCCATTGCTCTTTTTATTTTTTGCCCTTACTACTATCTAAGATTTATACATATGCCAGTATTTGTTCTCTCTCTCTCTCTCTCTCTCTCTCTCTCTCTCTCTCTCTC
>NW_004524762.1:580977-597741 GCF_000260255.1 Octodon degus | reverse complement strand
CTGAGTGATTTACCACTATATTAGTAAAGATTACAACACGAAAGAAATGTGGCATCCCCAACCTGAGTTAAATTAAAAGCTTTTAAAAGGAAACATTTAGAAAGATGCAAGCAACAAGAGATAATGCAATGCCCAGAGCTGGGAGCCCCACAGTAAGTAGTGCTTGCCAGGACTCTAAATGGACTGCTGGTCAGCGGGTGTAGCCTTCAATTGCAAAACGCAGCAAACTTGCAGTGAGGTAGGTCCACGGGTCACTCCTTTGCTCCTTGACAACCTTCTGATCTCTGATAGGGCTGCCCAGTGGGAAGTGCTAGGGCAAAAAGAGAATTTGATGCAGTCCATCTGGGCTTGCGTCTTGGGGCCTGGCGCCCAGAGGAAGGTGCAGCAGAGCAGGTAAGAAGGGATACAACTGTCTTCCCTAGGCTCAAGACTAACTGTAACATGACCTGCCATATTTTACAACCCCAGAAAGGGCCATTTACCCAGATTTATGCAACACCATGGCCCTGGTTGGCAACAGAACCTCAAAGAAGGAAGTATAGAAAAAGTCCATGAATTCCCATGAGTTTGACTCCAGTTTTTTGGGACTATTTGAGAAAGCAACATTCATTTCCTCCCTAATGCAGTGTACTCAGGATAGATCCAGATTCCTTTCCTGGACAAGATCTCCAGGATCTCAGCCATGGGTCTGTAAGTTGCAGGAAGAGCATTCCTGTGGCTGGTAGGCTTATACGTTCTGTGCCAAGGACATTTCTGAAGTTGAAGAACAATGTCTATTTATGTACAGTGTGGAAACAGGAGCTTGTTTTGCACTGTGTTTGGAGACAGGGAGGAACCAGGTAGCAAGCTGGCAACACTTCTGATTTTTTTTTTCATGGAGTGCAAAGCGTCCCAGGTTTTGTAGAGATAGAAACAAAATAATCCATCTATAGAATTAGTAGCTGAATGCGGAAGAAGCTAAATAATTTTGTACTGCTGCCATCAGTGTTTAGCAAGTGTGGAATTATTATGGCAACAGGTATGGAGCTGTTATAGGTAAGAGGGATCATTAATCAGAAATTCCCCTTGAGCACCTACTAGGCAAGGGACGTGGTGAAAATTCACAACCAAGTAAAAACAAAAGTCTTCAATAAGAGATGAGAGTAGTAGTAGATGCATGGTTGAGAACTGATTACAAGGGGACAGGCCACATTACTAAGGGTGGAGTGGGAGCCACTTACCAAAAGGACTGGAACATTGAACTAGAGAATCATAGGATGTGCTGAAAATTGCTGCCGGAACAATTTTCCTTACTTCTTCACTGAACCCAGCTTGGAGGAGTAGGTGCCCTGGGATGGCTGTGAAAAGGGAGAAACCAGCGCAGACACGGCAGCCTGCTGATATGCAGCTCAGTCATCCTGCTGTAGCCTGGTGGCTGGATTACGGCATCCTGTAAGCATAGCAGCATCATAAACAGCTGTGAGCTCTGAGCTACTGTGTTTGCTTGGTAAATCCAATTTCCTCACACATCTTTCTATTTGATCCATCCTGTCTATTTGAGTGAAATAATGTCATTGCTTTCAGTTGCTTTGCATTCCCTTTGTTACAAAAGGCATATGAGTCCCCAACATGTAGTAACTTCTGGTACACACTGTAGCTCCTCATAGAGGAAACTGTTAAATGCTTATTGACTGAGGACACACTGACCCACCCAAAAACAAACAAACAGACAAACAAATAAAACCAGCAAGTACATTTACTCTGAGGGGGTTTTAAACTTCCAACCTGTAAAGCAGAAACTTGTTCTTGCTTGTCATAAACCACCCTATGACACCAGCTGATAACAGAGTAGGAAATTAAGCTTTTATATGAAATTTGTATTTGGTAGGGGAGTCTATTCAATGTTCATTAAGCCTCTACTATGGGCTGGGCTCTGTACTAGACATGGAAGCAACAAAGATGGATAAGGTTTGGCCTTGGTGATGTACAGACCAACAGAGTGGTTGAGAAGTGACAGAGAAATGCTGTGCTAGTGGCAATCATAGGGTGTTGCTGAACTTAAGCTGCTGGCCTAGCGGGGGTAGGCAATGGTCAGGGCAAGACCGGAATCCCTTCCCTGTGCCTCTCAGGACAGCCTCTGTTCTGCTGTGTCCCTGGGTGCTGATGTGTGAGCATTGCATCCATGACCCCTCTGATGCTACTTCTTGAACCTGGCCAAACAGGAGCTCCATCCACAGGTGAGCACAAAGGCAAAGAGTATGCTGAGGGGCTCCTCTTCTGAGAGTCCTCCTTTTAGCATCACTATTGGCTGGTGGAAGGATATGTCCCCTGCTTAAGGAGGCAGCTCCATGCTAGGGAGATAGCTCAGTGGCTTAAGAGCCTGTCTAGCAAGCGCAAGGTCCTGTACAAAAGAGAAAACAATGCAGCTCTTTCTGGGGTTGGGAGGCTTCGAGGTCTTCTGTGCACCACTCTTTCCTCTGGGTTCTAGCAACCTTCTCTTCCCTGGCCTTTTCCAGCTGCAAGGGAGGCAGCAGTCTCACTAGCTATAGGACACTGTGTCATTGCTTTTGGTTTGCTTACATCCCATTCATGTCTTTATAAGTAGTTCCTTGAATAATTCTCCCTAATTACCCAATAGTAAAGGGGATGACTCCATTGGATTTTAATCCTAGATTTTCAGGGAGAAGTGATGCCTGAGCTGAGTGTGAAATAGCAAACAGTTCTATGGATGGGAAGACATAAGGAGCCCAGTCAGAGGCAGTAAGCAGCCAATGCAAACACGTAGGGGAAAGAGACCATGGTGCCCTTCATCTGGCAGGGTTTGGACACTTAACCTGCTTTTCCTTTGCCCCATTTCCACCTGAATACTACACCATGTACGTTATACTTCTGCACCCCGCAAGTGATCCTTCCTAAGTACAGGATAAACGCAAATTCTTGGACAAGGTCCTCAAAGCCCTGCCTGCCGGTCAAGCTGACCAGCTCACTCCTGGGGCTCCAGCGCTGACTCAGTGACCCAATCTCTGCCATTTGTTCTCTCAGCTTCCTTTGCTGCTGCACAGAACAAACCCTCAGGTGCTGCCTCCTACAGGCAGCTCAGGCATCAGCTACGCCCTTGAGTAAGCCAACACACGTGAACAGAATTCTTGTGCTATAGGAGACAGGAGGCTGGAAGAGGAGGTTCACTAGGAGTCTAAGCTGCAAAGTGAGACATTGTATCAAAAATATCTGACTAATTCTCTGTGCGAAGTTTCCCTCTAGAATCACATTTGTTTACTTTTCTCATTTAAAATATAAACAGACACCTTATCCATCAGGCCCAGTGCCTAGGATCTGTGAAAGTGTTTTATTCCTTTTAAAGTTAGGAGAAAAGGGCTGGGGAGATATCTCGGTGGCCTAAGTGCCTGTCTTGCAAGCACAAGGTCCTACGTTCAATCCCCGGTAATACATGCTGTGCCAGCCCTGAGACAGGTGTGGTGGCGCCTGCCTGTAATCCCAGCACTAGGCAGGCTGAGACAGGAAGATCACTATGAGTCCAAGCTGCATAGTGAGGCCCTGTATCAAAAATAAATAAATAAATAAATAAGAAAAAAAGAGAAAATAATAATAAATTTGTAATAAATACTATGACTTTATGCTAAGACAGTTGTAATATACAATTTAAAAATCCTCTAATAAAGTTGTAAAATATAATTTTAAGACATTTTTAAGTGGAGAAAAGAGCCCAAGAAAGCAAAGTGACCCACGAAAGCTATAATGTACCTGTGTTTTTTCATCATTTATTCTGTCAGTGGATAATCTAATTCACAACTCTCAGCACAGTAAACTGCTACTAGAAGTCAATCACTATGCTGCCCACAACAAAAGCTAAAGGGTGGTGAGAAGGTCCCCACCTGTCACAGTGTTAGGTGACACTGTGACAGGTGGGAACACTGGAGAGTAGAGATGCAGAACTTTCCAGAGAGAAATTCTGTTTCCATAAACAGCTGGGGATGTGGGTGAATGGGAGCTCCCAGTACAGGGTCCCAGCAAGATGCACTCTGTATCCGGAGGAAGGTGACGGACGTGGTGTGGTAGCATAGCACGATTTTCCACATCAGGAGCCTGAGACCAAAAGACAGTTTTGTTTCATTATTTTATATACATATATACACAGATGGAAAGGCATGGAGTGGTAGAGGATTTTGCATTTGTAACATATCAGGTAAAAATTAATCTAGATTTTGCTGAAATACCTCATATATAAACTCTGAAAGGAAAATAGTGATGAAGTGTAGATATTAGTGAGTTTTACCACATGAGTATCTGGATAAAAGTTCAACCATTTGGGCAAAAAGGAAAATAGAAGAAAACTAATAAACTACTATAACAAATATTCAGTCAATTTGGGGATGGATTGCTATCGATACAGCTATACTTTATCTCTAGGGAATGGAATTATGAGTTAGTATATCTTTTCTATATCTTTCTACTTTCTTTTGTTTTTATAATGAACATTTACAAATTATTCTTCTGTCTGTCTAATTCACCAAACAAAACTATAAAAATTATAATGTTACTTATTAAGGAATTTTAATTTTTTTTATTTTTATCATATAGCACATATGATTACATTCGCTGTGGGGATTTGGTACAAGCACATAATGTAGCTCAATTTTTTTTCTTTCCTTTTCTCTCCATCTCTCTCTCTCTCTCTCTCTCTCTCTCTTTTTGTGGAACCGGGGATTGAACTCAGGCCTTTGTGCTTGCCAGGCAAGCGCTTATTCCACTGAGCCATCTCCTCGGCCCCTCTCTCCATCTCTCTTTTAAAAAATGTTTTCCAACATCAGATTCATTTATTTATTCTGTAATTTCTTACTAGGTTAATTTTCCTAAAGAGAGATTAATAACATACTAACAGGCAAAAACAAACAAATAAGTAAACAAACACACATATAAAATATGTAAGACAACTATACTACATCAAGATATACTTTCAGATACATTAGTCAGGCTTGATTATAATTTTCTCTTTCTTTAGAGAAATTCTTTCAAAAAAGTAAAAGCTCATAATTTTGCTTACAATGGAAATAAACTAAATATTTAATACATGATTGATTAAACTCATTTTAGTCTGTCCTTAAATGGTTAAAATTACTTCCATCAGTGTTTATTGATATGAAAGATATTGATAATATGTTATTGAGCATAATACACCAAATGTATAAAGGAATATATATGACATAATTTTCTTTCTATAAAATTAAAAGTACGTGTGTGTGTGTGTGTGTGTGTGTGTGTGTGTGTGTTTTGCTAGAGATCAAACTTGGGACCTTGGGCATGCCAGGAAGGTGCTTATGCCACTGAGCTGTCTTCCGGCCCACAATTACTTCCTTTTACACCTAGAAGGACTATACCTTAAATTAGAAGTAATTGGGGATTTTGGAAATACAAAAAATTTTCTATTCTCTATAATTTCCTTTGCAGTGCCTCCTTCCTATGTATATTCTTTCATAAGCAGGAAACATTTCCCCTGAACACCAGTTCTCTGATTGAAATCTGCTATCATTTTGAAAGGGCAAACACAAAGAATGTCCTTGCTATAAATTTAACATCTCCAAGATTTATCCAATGATTTCCCCATCCAACTTGCTTCTCCTTTTTGCTTGATATGCTGTGACCCTTCTTGAACTAGAACATGTGAACTCTGAGTTACAACAGCTCCATTGGCCTCATAGATCTAAGATAGGCTGAGGGGAAAGGTGTTCCAGGCAGGGGAAGAGCATCAACAAAGGCTGGGATTTACATTATGCTCGCTCTGTTTGGAAAACTGTAAGGAGATCTCAGAGGACGAGTAAAAAACATGTGGGAACAATAGTGAGAAGGACATAAAATAAGCCAGATCAGAGACCTTGAATATCACACTGAGGGCATTCAGTTCATCCAAGAAATGATGGAGCCACTGAGTCTTTCTTTGGTGAACAAGATAACTAAAGGTAGTTGAAATTTTAGAAAGTCTCACCTGGGACTGAACACAAAAGAATCAGTTTTATTGCTGTTCTTTGTGTTTGTCTTAATGAATCTTCTCATTAAGACAGCAGCAGTGGGGAAGGAAAAGATGACAAAGAGAATAACCCATGTACTATTTAGATTCACATTGTCCTCCTACAGCTTTGTCTCCTCCAGGGAGACATGCCCAGCTCCCACTCTTCAGACACCAACCCCGTCCACCCTCTTCCATCCCCAAAAGGAATGACTGAGAAGCTGAGGCACTGGCAGATTTCTGGTGTGGCCATTGCCAGTGGTCACAAGCACACGTGTTGTCATGACACATCTCAGGATGTCCCAGTGAGAAGATACAGTTGTTTTGTTCTCCTGCTACTCAATGTAAAGATGAGGACGACCAAGACTGCAAACATTTTCTTGACTTATTAGAAAGTTTCACAATAACTAAGCAGAAAAGCCAAAACCCAGAAGGCTCTGGCACGGCACCCATTCCAGCTAAGGCCTTGGGCTGGCTTCTCTTTATGCTTCATGGTGTTTAGTTTTCACAATAGCCCTTATGCTATGAGCATCTCCATTCTGTGGATGAGAGATGGAGGTTCGCCAAGCACTGGAATTCATGTCTGTTTGATCCCGAAGCCCTGTGCTGCAGTTTACTGGTAAGTGACCCCAATGACAAAGGAAAAAGTAAAATACTACCATGGGTAATAGAGCACACCAGTCCAAATGACTGGAGCAAATGAGCCAAGAACTTCTGATCCGTCCCTTAGTGCACACAGGAAGGCCAAGTCCATCCACTCCTGTGCCCTTGGCCCATCTGTCTCCTCAAGGCTTCTCTTCCCTGCCCCACATCCAGGCCTGTGTTCAAATGCTCAGTGCTGCTGGGAACTGCAGAATGGCTTGATTTTTTAAAAAAAATCAGGACAAAGAGGAACTCAATGTTAGCAAACTAAAAGCAGAAATCCCAACTGTCAGAGTAAGATACTTACACTTTGTACAATGCCTATTTCCTTAAAAACCAAGCATCCCTAATGAACCGTCTGTCTGATTAGCAGAATGTTCTTTGGACAGACAGAACTCAGAAGCTTCCAAAAAAAATAAATATATAAAGTAAATGAGCCCTTTATGACTGCTTCTTTTCCCTTTACAGGCAAAAGATCTGAGTGGAATGCTGCTTGGGCCATTTCCTTAACACCTGAAAGATAATTTCTTCAATGTGGACAGATCAGTAGATACAGGAAGAAAACAGAAACACAACATCTCAGGTGTTTTCACATCTTTGTTATCTCTGAGTAGGATTTGTTGGGACCCAAGTGTTATTGAAATTATACATTTGTTCTACCTCTTTATATTTTAGCTGGTTTCTTTTCTAGACACCCAAAGAATAAAAACCTCCACAGATTCATATAAAATGAAACAAATCTTCCTGACCTTAGTGAAAGGTAAATGGTTTCTTGTATTTCCTAGCCACCCAGCCACATAGACATTATTATTTGTCTTTGCCTTTCCCATCAACCCAATAAAGGTTCTCTATAACCTCCAAGGAGACATATTTCACTCTCTTGTATCATATATATGAATTGGCAGTGAGATGCACATGAGCACATAGAAAGACAAGGGCCAGAGAGATAGCTCAGCAGTTTAAGCACCTGCCTGGCAAGCTCAAGGTCCTGAGTTCTAGCCTTACTGCAAAAAAGAAAAAAAAAAAAAGCATAGAAAAACAAAAGAACATAGGCATACACACAAGATTAGAGAACATAGAAAAATTATATACCTGTAAAAGAACTGTGTCATTGCTCTTTATGTATGCATATTTCTCCCTCTAGATGGTTTACTGAGTCTTTATAACTTGAGGCCGTGCCCTGAGCATCTCAGAATGTGCTTTGTAGAAAGAATTCTACAAGGAGGTGAGAAGGTGCAGGCAGAGAGAGCAAGTCAGGCAGAGAGCTGGGGAAAGAGAAGCCAAACACAGAGAACACCTAAAACCTGAGAACAGACTGCTTCTGCAGTGCGCGTGATAACACTGACTTGGATCTGATTTTGCCACCGAGGTCCAGTGGCTCGAGAATGAAGCCAAAAGTGGTATCAGATGACTGTGCTGGAACAAAGCTGCACCCAGGCTGGCAGCTGTGAACTGACCAGGGTGAACAGAGAAAAAGCTCAGAGGGAGCTGCACCTGCCATTTCCTGCCAAGACCTGAGGTGCTTTGGAAACAATTGGTGAAGTCTCAACAATGACAAAAAGCCACTGGCCCCTCATTGCAGGTGGCACTGGCCTGTGTCATAGCCACTAAATCCTGGCAGGGTTTTTGAGGGCAGAGAGGACACTCACCTAAGCACAAAGATTTCTATATTAAGATGAGTGTCCCAGGGGCTATTTTAGAAACACTCCGTCACAACTAAATTACCTACACTTCTCTAAGATGCTGTTCTTTCACAGTTGACATTCTATATTGTAAAAGACACATTTGTTTCCAACTGGACACTACTCTATGCATGTGGCAATGGATAAGGAATAGAAAGATTAAGGCAAGAAACTAGGGCTACTGACCTTCATTCTGAAGATTACCCATCTTTGCAGTAAAGCCAACTAGCATCTTATTTAATGGTTAGTGATAAGGGCAATGCTAGAATTTCTATACTGAAAGGCCTTAGGGTGTCAATAGGTTTGGGAATAGAGATGGCCATTGAAAGGTATATTTGCTCACTCCTTTCATGATATTGGAAAACCTCAGTCATTGGTGCAAAAAGGTGGAAGGAGCACTAATGTCCCTGACCATGTCACCCATTCCCCCTCCCTCTGAGCCATGGCTGCTTTTGGCTTCATCCTGAATTTCAAGATTCTCAGACTTCCCAAGGAAAGCCCATTTCAGCATTTCACTTCCAAATTGATCCTGCTGATTTTCAATATTTACCACAACTTATAACTTAGATAGCTACAGGAATTCTCCTTGACTCTTCTCTTTTGAACTTACTGTCCACTTTCCATTCCCCATAGTCTCAGTTCAAAATCAAACCCCTTTCCTAACCTACTGGAAAAATCTCCATCCCTCCCTTCCATTCTTCCTGTTGCCTCCAAGTCCTTTCTTAATGTAGATTTGAAAGTTATTCCCCTTCTCTGGAGTCTTTGCAGTATGCAATCTGACTTTCTTAGCATGACATCTCTAGGCCTTTGTGATCTGACCCCTGCTTACCATTTTCAGAACGTTATTACAGAGTGAACAATGCAGAGTAAACCTTTGTAAAGGGTCTTTATGATTGGCCTTAATGAACACTGCAGAATTTAGCAACTGCCCCAGATGGCTGCTGCTTTCAGGGGCAATCTCCACCCTCTAAGTAATACCCAGGGTTTGATTTTATCTAGAAGTGAACTGTCTTAGCCTCTTCCCAAGGACAGTCCTATATGGGAGTATGGGTTCTAATCAGGTCAGCTAACATGTGGCATTCCTGGGTAAATATCTTTAACTTGGGGCTAGAACAAGGTTTATATATTTTAGCATTCTGAAAGCTCTGAAGAACTAACATACAAGAAGTCAGTCCAATTACTAGCATTATCAATAAATTATTGAGTGGAGGACAAGGCTGTTAAACAAGAGAAATAACTCTACATGCACCCAGTTGAGTCCCCAACTGCTGGGGTGCTGACCTATGCTAAAAGAGTTCTTACACACTTTGTACTTCAAAAGTGAGGCCTATGGGGAGATGATTTCTCTTTGGACTTTGAGATCCACATTAATTGTTTATTAAAGACCAGTGGAGTTGATGGTGGGCCAATTCTGCTGAGGAAGAGACTCTCTCTGGCTTCAGAGCCAACCAAGCAAGGAGAGGCCAGCCCTTGGGAAAATGCCGGAGGAGATGAGATTTGCCTCCTGGGTTGCAGCCTGGGGTGGGGGGTCTTTAACAGAAGTGATTTGAGTACATCAAGTCCATGCAGTCCTGGGCTCAGGTCCATTAAGTCATATAGCCTAGAGCAGGGACCATCAAACTGCCACCTGAAGGGCAAATCCAGCCCAGCACCTGATTCTGCAGATAAGTTTTATTGGCCCACAGCCATGTTCATTTAAGGTATTATGTACGATTTTGCAGAACTGAACAGGCACAACAGATACCACAAGGCTCCAAAACTATAAAATATTTTCTACCTGACCTTTCACAGAAAGAGTTTGTGTACCCTTGGCCTACAGCAAATAAGAGACAACCTCAATTTCATTATGCTGGAGATAACACTGTTCCTAAAGGTTTTTATTGTAACACACACATGTGCTAAACAAAACAAAAATAATTAAGGACATTTGGAAGACTGGAGGTTAAATGAGGGTGGGTTCCTTTCCTGTAGGTTCTCACAGAGCCTTTGAGAAGTTAGTTAGGTAATCTGGAATGCATTTCTCAAATTAATCTAACCTTGGAATCCCACTGTCATAGAATAATGTGCAAAAGTTATCCTCATACATACATGCAGGGGCCTTGTGGATGCACAAAGACTGCCCATGGATAGCCTCATACATACATGCAGGGGCCTTGTGGATACACAAAGACTGCCCATGGATACAGATAGTTTAAAAAGAGTCTATTTTCAGATTTTTTGTTCCGTATGAATTTTTTTTTAAATTTAATTTTGAAGAGTAAAAACAGAAACAAAAACAAATAGAAAAAAAATGACAAAAACAGGGTAACATACAACAATACATATATTACAGATTTTCAAAACAGGAATAGTTAATTAACAATAGTTATTATATTAACTATTTTTAGTGTCCTATCTGTTGCTCAGATTAACAGATATAGTTAGCAAGACTGGACAAATAATCAAATATTAACACTTGCTTTCAAGAAATCTTAATTTTTTTCCTTGTCTTTTAAAAAAAATTATTTTAAGGAGAACTTTCAGATCTTAATTTCATGTATATATTCTGTCCTAAAATAGACCCACCTGAAAATAAGCCTTCCTTCCCAATCCTTTGTCTTTCTCCCCTTTATCAGAGAGGGCTGGCTCCTCATTCATCCCAAATCCTAGCCTTTGCTACAGTTCAAGTACTCTAGATTGCTTGTTCTTTGAATGATAAATCAGAGAGTCCTAAGGCCCCTATCTTACAGAGTTTTCTTAGCTTAAAGCTTTGCATTAATGAGGTGTTTGATACATGCTGGGACTCTGAATTCAAGATAGCTGAAGCAGTACAGGTTTGTGGTGCATATGCTTTAGTCTACAACTGGAATGTTTCCTTAGACTGTCAGATTTTTCAAGATAGAAAACCCACATGTAAAAACTTTACATTTTTCTTGCAGATTTGCTCTTTATTCAATATTAGTTAAAATTGATTTTATGAGATCACATTATGCAATGTTATGATCGATCAGCACCTAATGTCGTGTTGTCAAATATGTGATATTTCAACTCCTAATAATTGAAAACAGTTTTTAAGCATATGATGAAATCTTTTAGATATTAACTTTAAAAAGACATGAGATTTCTGAAACTCCTTGTAGGAGGTAGGAGAACAAAAGTGCTTGAAGACACATCTTCTGCAGCTTCTCAGCACTGGGAAACCCCAAATTAAACAAGTCCATGCAGAGTTCAAGTGGCCCAACACATAGCAGCTAGTTAGTACAACCAGGTCTCTCCTCCTGGCCTCCTTCCTTCCCCTGCCAGTCCCCTCAATGCATTTGTGTTCTTTGTCTCTGTTCCAGAACTTCAAGCTCTCAGGAGAGGGTTTGGTGGATTAATTCCTATGAAGAGATGACTTAATCAAGTGTGCTTGCTCATCTGTCCCTCAGCACCTGCATTTTAACACTGGAGAAAATACAAGAGGGTGAAGGGGTGGTGGGAGTGTTTTGTGCCACCCTGGCCTTTCACTGACTCCTGAAAAGGACCAGCTATTTGGGCAACTTTCCTCTGCAGGTGACTTTTTATTAAAATGAGTGAGTGCTTCTGGGTCTATATACAAAGAGCACTTCCAAAGACCGGACTAGGATGGCTTTACCCTCGAGAAGGGTAGCTGAGACTGCACTGTGGCTTCCTCATCCCTGGAGTGAGCAGAAGATCACATGGTGGGGAAGGATGCTCTAACCAAGAACACTTCGCCTCCTCATAGCACCACCCACAGCCAGCCTGCTGGTGGCAATTGGGGCTGTCTCTCTATCTTAGAAGTTAGGGAACAATCTGGAAGGACCAGCTTTGTGAGTTTTCTCCAGCCTTACGGATGAGTTCAGCAAGATGATTAACGGAGCACAGGAAATTTGAACCCACTTCCCACTCTGTTGGGACAATCCAGAAAACAAATCAAACCATGGGGATGACATTCTCTATTCCCTTTCTGAGTGTATTCACTGGCCTCCAAAGTCTGGTACTCAGTTTTTGGTAGGGGCTTCCGTTTCCAAAAAGAAGTGCCTGGCTATTAGTATTGCTGTCAGGTGACATTTCAAGCCATCATCCCTAGGGAAGGCAGGAGGAGCTCTTTCCTTGAAGACCTTTGTTTCCTAGCATAATTTCTATAGGCTTTACCTTTTTACTCTTTCCAAAGGGCAGCCCTAAAGACCATGTCAAAAAATAAAATCCAAACATCCCATTTAAATGGACTCAAATGGTAATAATGATGATAATAAAAATAGCAATGAATATTTTGATCCAGCAGAATTTGGTGTGTCAAGTCAGAATGGACCCAGCATCTCAGATAACACTGGGAGAGTTCTTCCAGCTCGGCACAGCATACCCTGGCCATCAGGCTCCATATCACGTGGAGCTGCAGTCTGCCTGGCACCACCCACCTGACCACAGCAACGGGAGGTCTCATGCTCCACTACCCAGGGAGAAGGGAAAGTTCCTTTCGTGGTAGCACTAGCACACATCTTGTTTCTTGTTGTCCCAAACCAAGGAAAAGTTCCTGTGAACTAATGACTAGATTAAGTCAACCAGGCCCTGCTGTAAGGCTAGATTCCACTCAAACCATAGGTGGACCAGTTTCCTTCTCCACCCAAGACCAACTCCTTGCTAAATAGACAATTTAGTGACAAATACCATACTGACTGAATTTTCTACTTTTGCCAAACTGTGACATTCAAGACAGAGACCCTCCTTTGTGTCTCCTGAGAGATACCTTGGTTTCTACCTATCTTTCTCTTCTGAATCCAGAACAGGTCATGGATCTCAAACTATTGCCTTCCCCATTGTGTTAGAGCTTGGTTTTAAGGTAAACATCTTCTTAATTGTCTCTTTTTACTTCTGTAGAGCTTTTTGCCTATCACAAACCCTCAAAACCAGCAAGCTTTCTGCAGGGAGTGGTCATTGGCAGGTTCACTGGCTCTGTTATTTTGACAACATGGTATAAACACAAGTCATCCCAGTCTATCTCAGACCAGCCTCCCTTGTGTTCCCGCCAGTCAACTGCCTCACTTCTGGCCCCAGTCAAGGATGAAAGGAAACTGACAACAAATACTCTCTGCTGTTACATTAAAGGCATCTGCATGTCCCCAGCTTCCCACAGATCTCTCTAGACAGCCCAAGAGAGATGAGTTCTAGCCAGCATAGGTTGGAAAGCAGCCCCTGAAAGGATGGCAAAGACCTGTTTGGTGTTAGAGTTCTTCTAGAGGCTTCCATGAATTCCTTTCTTCCTTAAAGGCATCTATACTCAGGACCATTTGCCTACCACCTAGAGCCATCTGCCTATGCCTTGGTAGGGCAGCTCATTCTGGGCACAATTTCATCACATTGCATGCCTTGGCAGAGAGAGTCAGCCTTTGTGTTCACAGCAAAGGCTTCCTCTGCCTCTTGGCGACCTGCACATCACTGGCTTTGTGTGAGCTGTTTCTGTGAGCCCAGGACTGATTTGTCACCTCAGGTATGGGTACTTCATGTGCCAGCCACAAAATCTGCCTGCCTACCGCTGGCCCCGAGCAGTATGGATTATGAGGCTAATGTACCTGAGTCTTTCTCTACCTGAGCCCCAGGTCAAACACTTCACTTTGGAAGACATACCCTCTCTTGATATCCTAAAATCCCTAAACCAGCCTCCTGCTCCTGTAGTCAACATATCTTGCCTTCCCTCAAGGCTTTTTTCCTCTTAAAAGGTACAAAGTTTCATTAAAACCTCATGTTTTCCCTCTGTATTCTATAGTACCATCCAAAGGTACAAGGAAATTGGATTTAAAGAAAAAAAAAACATTTTCCCCTCCATCTTTACATTTAATATCCAACTTGTGCTTAATATAGTTTGAAATTCAGCTCTATATTTCTTTACCTGAAGCCCACTGTTCTAGGGGCCCCAAGCAACCTGTGTGGTGAGAAGCTGGCTCATGATTTGTGCCCCACAGGACTTCTGTCATATGTAGCAAGATAGAAAGTGTTCCAGAGACTGGGGATATAGTTCAGTGGCGCAGCACCTGCCTGGCAAACACAAGGTCCCAAATTTGTTTCCCAGTACTAAACAAAAAAAGGTGTTCCAGACTTTATAGGGGTTTAACAACTCCTTCTTCCTTTTCATTGGGTTCTTGGATGCATTTTCACATACAGTGTTCTATTGATGAGCATTAAGCTAGGCGTTCTGTAAAGGGAATATTTGGATAAGCATACACGTCATGGATATTATGTTTATTGAGTTCATCACAGCTTTGGACTCTTGCTCAAGAACTTCAAAAGAGTCAGAACAATTCCCTTAGAAGACAGGCTAGCAGAAAGGGGATCCCAGAACACATGATAGAGGCTGAGATGTTGCAGTGGTTGCAGAGAGAGAGAGTACAGGTCTAAGGGACAGAGCTTGTGGAGGGCTTGCTTGCTCACCAGGGGTGATCACAAAGTGTCCCAAACTGTGCCCTGACAATGTGAGTGTGTGATGATCCAAAGCCCATGACTGTGGCCAGGATTAGCAGCACTGGCTCGATTAGTCTCCACCCTGAGCCTTCTCCTTCTAGGACTACCTGAGTGTTGGAAATACCCTTGAATCTAAAGGGGACAGTTGACTAGCCTCAGGCATCCTGCCTTCCCTCTCTGATAATGGCCAGGATGTAAAAATCAAGGCAAATAAGTTACATTGGTTATGGAAATACATCAAAAAGACTGTGACTCTCCAGGCAGTGTTTAACAATTCCCCAAGGGCTCGTCAGTCAGCACTGACCCTATGTTTCTACACTCACAGGCTGGGAGCTGAGCCCAGTGTGTCCTTAGTATCAGAACAGAGAACAAAAGCTATGGGTGCTGTTTCCAATTCTTTCTAAGATCTTAAATCAAGATCTTGGGTGAAGAAACAATGACCCCAGTTCCTCTGGGTCAAAACCTCCTAAGAGCCTTACCTCAGCACCTCTGGGCTCTCCAGCCTGGCCGTCAGCCCACTCCTCATGGAATACTCTCATTCCCTTTTCCTCCTGAGCTCTGGCAGACGACACAAACAAATCAAAACCTAAACAAGTGAGGATGCCAACCTTGTCTTGAGCATTTGAGGGCCAATATAATTACAAGCATCTTTTTTTCTTTCAACTGACTCCTTCATTATTAATGTGAAATTAAAACCCCTTCTGAACCCTCGCAATCTGGTTAAGTGTCCTCTAATTCTATTTACTGATATTGCCCTGAGATCAAGCACTTGGGAACAGATAAAATAAATAAAAGATGTGGCAAATATTAGATAAGATTGCTTTCAAGTCAGACAGGCATGGGTTTGGCTATGGCTTGGCTACCTGCTTGAGCCACTTCCAGTCTCTGAGCTCAACTTCTGCCCCAGGAAAACAAGGGTAATTAAGCCTACCCCTGAGGTATACTGGAAAGAGTAAATAAACTAAGATTTGTGAAAGGCCTAACTTAATATTTGAAAAGATAGTATATCCTTAGTAAGTAGTAGTTGTTATTAAAATAGGTCATTAAAGTCACTGTGCAACATAATCAGAAGATGAGAAAAAGAAAGCTATCTTTAAAGGCTCTTTTTCTTCCTCTGTGCATTCAGCAGTATTCCTCGAGCACTTCTGCTATAGCAAACATCATTCTAGAACCGGGAAATACAGCTAATACAGGTGAAGCCTCAGCATGATGCAAATAAGCCATCAGTAAAGAAGACAACTTCAGGTAGCTAGCCAGAAGCTTCAGAGAAATACAGCTAATACAGGTGAAGCCTCAGCATGATGCAAATAAGCCATCAGTAAAGAAGACAACTTCAGGTAGCTAGCCAGAAGCTTCAGAGAAGGAAATTACACCAGGTGGTGTGAGAGGCAGCGACTTGTTGTGCGAGGCCTCTCTGAGAAGACAGAGATGGTGGCTGCCAGAGGAGGACCATAGACCACGGAGGGGAAGGTAGATGAAACAGCACGTGTCAAGGCCCAAGGCAGGGCCAGGACTTGCCAGTTATAAGGGTAGACCGAAGACCCCTGGACCTACCGAGGGAGCAATGAGGAGAAGTAGTTTGAGTGGGGTGGAGGAGTGGGCCGAAGTTCTGAGTTCCCATTCAGCTCTGCTTCTAGCTTTGCATAGCGTTCTTAAGTCCTTGGAGTTCAGTTCAATCTTACTATCTGGAAAATGAGGAAAGGAATTGACTTTGATCCCTGTTAACAGTCTTTCAATCCTGACTTTTAATATAAGTTGGGTGCACTATTACCTTTCCTATAAAAAGCATTATCAGTAAATAACTTTATACCTTACCTAGTTTTGTTTGTAAGTATGTTGATCTTTCAGAAGATGTTATCAGTAAAACCAAGGCCTCAAGATGTGGAACATTTTATTCTTCCTATCGCCAAGAATTCTTGGTATTTGAGAGCAAGTGATCAGCTAATTATAGACTGTTTTTGGTTTCTCGTGGTAAAAAATCAGCTCTCGGTAGCAACTCACAGA
>NW_004524762.1:579515-580822 GCF_000260255.1 Octodon degus | reverse complement strand
AGCAGAAAATCAGCCTGCGGGCCAGTTACTTTACCAGGGAGGTGACACGCAGGTGGGCCACCACCAGAGCAAATGGACACTTAAAAAATGAGCAGTCATCCACTGTTGTCACTACTGACACAGGCAACTTGGAGTCAGGAGAAAACATGATGACGGAATGAAATTCTAGGTCATTTGGAACACAAAGGTGACACTGATCACAAGCTAGCTGTAGTATTATAGGTCTACACGCAGGTTGTCCTGCTCATCCTGGTGATCAACAATCCTGTTTCTTAAAGAATCTACTTTTCAAGTACTTACAAATTCTTTGGTAGGTCATCCCAAAACTCTAAAATTTTTTGTCATGTTCTTCCTTCTTACAAATTGTAATCCCTTACATTGCTTTCTAGATTATGCCCTACAGTTTCAACCTATATGTTAAAGACTAAACTGATGGTTTCACTCAGTACATTAAACTTTTAAAATAAATAATAAGGATAAGCAGCATACGTAGTACCTACTAAGCTAGGCTTTTCACTCATGTAATCTTCACAGCTATTTCATGAAAGATATTCTGCTTTAAACCCTACTTTCTATGTGGGAAACTGAGGCAGGTAGGCTCAATACTAGTGCTGGAAATTGAAGCAAGGGCTACTAGGTTCAGTGGCTTTCAGCCAACGTACCATTTTTTCTTTTTCATAATCAAAATCTCTGGCTAGATTGCTCATCACAAATCTACTTGTTTTTGCTTTAAGAGACATATGAAGAGAAACAAAAATATTTTTCTTTTTCTCTCATGATCGCTTTCTTCTTCCTGAAAATGGAAACCCAAGATAAATGCTTCATCTTAAAAAGGCTGTTTGATGGGATCTTTGATTTATTCATGCCATCCTCACTAATGGGGAAAAAGCCTTACTGGATAAAATTGAGCCAATGTGTTTACCTCTCACTCTCTAATTGTCTTTAAAGGCACGATGCAGCACTGGAGTTAAAGCAGGAGTGCTCTTTTTCCACTGAGAGGCCACAAGAGATCACAAGACTAACTGCAGAGCTGAGAAGAAAGGAATTGGACAGCCCAGCAAGTTCATTACCCGTGTATGTGTGAAGGTTTTCAAGACACTCTGGCTTTTCCATGTCATTAAAACAACTGTTCCAGACAGTGATAGGTGGGAGCATAATATCTACCTTTCTACCTACCTATCCACCCACCTATGTCACTATGTAGGTGTTTATATATGTACAAACACCACAGTATCTTAGCCACAAAGCTATACATTTTCTGTTTACTCTCTTGAGTCTCCATCCATCAGGCAAGAAAAACCTACTTG
>NW_004524762.1:539398-561963 GCF_000260255.1 Octodon degus | reverse complement strand
AATTGGTCAAATTTTAATTTCAGATATGTAATATGAGTCCTAAATATTGGATTTTTACCTACTAGCACAGAATCATGTGAACACCAGAATAAGCCGCTACAAGGTTGATAGGAACCTTAGCTCACCAGCCAGAACTACTTGGTCACCGGGCGTCCCAGCCTCATCAGGTAGTTTGTAGAACCAATTCTGTCAGGGCTAGCACGGGTCACAGAGGACTCTACCTATGCTGCTGGTAGATGGAGGCTGCGCTGCCGGCACAGGCCTGGTTTGGAATTAGCTTGAACAGCTTGGCACTGCATCCAAATGCGACCAAAGGGGGAAGAGGAAAGGAAGGAGTCCTGTGTACCCAGGGAGTATCTGTCATGCCAGTCGGGGGCACAAAATCTGTGCTTGGGAAGCTCATCTGTCTCGGAGCTTTTGTACTTTCCTTTTTTGGTCTTGTGCTTTCTTCTTACTTCTCAGTCCAATTTTTTTCTGAAAAATTCTAGCTTTTGTTTCTGAATAATTAATAGCCAGCTCTTTCATCCATCACCCTCATTATTCCATTCTCTTTGTGACAACCAGAGGCCTCTTTCTTTCTGTCTTTAAAAACAGCTTTATTAGGGTATAATTCATGTGCAATAAAATTCATCATTTATACTTGTATAGTTTCTTGAATTTTGACAAATGTATGTGGTTGTATAACTATTATCACAATTAAGATTATAAAATATTTTCACTGCACCAAAACTATTCTCTCACCCTTCCTCGCAGGTAATCTCTCACACATGTATCCTGACCTGCTTTCTGTCACTAATGCTTTGTCTTTTTTAGAAATTCATATAAATCACATTTGATGTCCCACTTCTTTCACTTAGCAAAATGTTCCTGAAAGCCATCTAGGCTGCTCAACGCATCAGCTGTTTATTCCTTTCTTACTGCTTATTAGAATCTCATCATATTGATACACTACCATTTGTTCATCTGTTGCAGAAATGATGTATATTTTGAGTTGTTAGTTTGAGGCATTATACAGATGGTTTCTGCAGCATCCAAGTAACAGATACTTTGTGGACATAAACTGGCTTACTTTTGGGATATATATATATAATATATTAGTTATACTATAATATAACTATATATATTAGTTAGGTCATAATTATAATTTAACATATCCAGACTGTCTCTAGTACTTCTTATTGCCACTGATAACATAAGAATTCCAGCTACTCCATACTCTCTCCATCTCCAGTATATTGGTCTTAAAAATTATGAATGTGTAGCAGCATTTAAGTTTGTTTTTCTTGATTTTTTTTTCAGTACCGGGGATTGAACTCAGGACCTTGTGCTTGCCAGGCAAGCACTTATTCTACTGAGCTATCTCCCTGGCCCCAGTTTTTTTTAATGTGTTTTTTAAATGTATTTTAGTACAGGGTCTACAGGATTTTGCTGCACAGATCAGACTCCTAGTGATCCTCCTGTTTTCAGCCTCCCCAGCGCTGGGAATATAGGCATATGCCACCATACCAGGACTAGTTGCTGGCTCAGCGTGCTGTAGGGGAGGTGCCAGCAGGGCATGTGATGCTGGGGACCAAACCCTGGTCCCTGTGCTTGCCTAAGCAGGCGCTTAGTCCACTGAGCTATTTTGTTGGCCCTACATTTGTTTTTCTTTAGTGAATAGTGATACTGAGAGCTTCCTCATCTTCTTGGCTATTGAGCATATGTTATAGCATATATTCAAATCTTTTGCATGTTATAAAATCAGATAGCATTGGGGCCAGGGAGATGGCTCAGTAGAATAAGCACTTGCCTGGCAAGTGCAAGGGTCTGAGTTCAATTCCCGGTTCCGCAAGAAACTAAAATAAAATAAAAATAAAAAAATAAAATCAGATAGCATGTATTATTAGTATTTAGTTGTGGAAGTTCTTCATATATTCTTGATAGAGTACTCTATCATATTTATGTTTTGCAAATATTTTCCCTCATGTCGCAACTTGCGCTTTTCACTTTCTTAGTGATATCGCTTGAAAAATAGGTTTTCATTTTTTATGAAGTTCAACTTATTTTTTAAATGATTCATGTTCAGCTATAAAGGTTCTCCTGTGATTTCTTCTGTAATTTTGGGCTCTAATATTTAGGTCTATGATGCACTTAAGATTAATTTTATATTTTATGTGAAGTAAAGGTTAAGGTCCATTTTTACACATTAATAAGAAATCAATCTAGCACCATTTATTGAGATGACCACCCTCTTAGAAACCTTTTTCTTTGTATAGGTAGATTATCCCATTGCGACAATAACAGAAAGCTGACTAACACAAAGATGAAATAACCGTCAATCTTATTGTTTTAACAACCTGGGGCCTAGTTTTTGAAGACCATCCTCTTGTACATTGGTATTCTTTGACCTTCTTGCTGAAAACCAACTAACCACATATATATATAAGTCTACTTGTGGACTTCCTATTTCACTTAATTGATCTGTATGTCTATCCTTAGGACAAATCTATAAAGACCCCTTATTGTAGCATTATGGTGAATCTAGACATCTGATAGTGTTAATCCATTACTTTTGGTTTTGTTATTTTATGTTATAATACATAAAATTGTTTCGGCTCTTCTAGGTTTTTACCTTTCCATACAAAATTTTGAAGCAACTTATCAATTTCCAAAAGTAAAACTTTCTACATTTTTTATTCAGATTGTGCTGAATCTATAGACTAATAAGGAAGCACTAACATCACAAGGACATGGGCTTTCAGATCTTTCCATCACTTTTTTAAAATTTATTTATTTATTTGAAAAACTGGGGATTGAATTCAGGCCCTTGCACTTGCCAGGCAAGCACTTATTCTACTGAGCCATTTCTCTGGCCCCAACACGGACTCTCAAAATACCAACATAGTATATGTCCTCTTGAAGTACATCTTGGATTTTTTCTCATCAATGTTTTGACTTTTCGTCATACAGATACTACACATACTATATTAGACTTACACTTGAGCTTTAATAGTTTTTGATGATAATATACGTGACTTGTCCTATTTTAACTTATAAACATTTGTTAATAGCTTAAGAAGTAGAATAAATTGTTCCATTTTGTGACATTGTATCTTGCAAAGTTCTTAACTCACTTTTTCTTTGAATAATTTTAATAGTCTTTTTTTCCATAGGAAAAGATTTAATTACAAAGTAAGAGGAAATGGGAAGGGATTTTAGCTCAAGTAGCTGCCAAAGATCAGGGTGGCTCTTTAGCAAAGGAGAGTTAAAAAATACAAAAAGATTCCAGGCTGAGCTACTAGAGGATAAACACTCTGATGAAAGGGATCAGACTGGCCCTGTATGTTTTACTTAGACAAGCATGATGTCTTTCTTTCTGGTTTGTTTTCATATTATTTGTTTTTCTTGCCTTATTGTCTAAACTACAGGCTCTAATATTAAACTCGCTACAAGTGGTAAAAGGGGAACATTCTTGCAGTATGTTTTATTCTGAGGGAAAATCATACATTCTTTCACCATTATGCAGGATGCCAGCTATAGGTAAATGGTAGTTGCAGTGACAGCCTGTGTGTACTCGCTGGGCATGTGCGTTCTGCTGCTGGGTGGAACTGTCTGTAAATATTAATTAGATCAAAAGGCAAGGATGGCTTTTATAGCCTTGGGGACCTTCCTTCTATTTCTGGCACTCTCAGAGTTTGCATTATGAACATATTTTGGGTTTTGTTAAAATGCTTTTCTGCATCTTTTCAGATGATCTTAGGCTTTTTCTTTTCTTTTCTTTCTTTCTTTTTTTTTTTAATGTATTTAGTACAGGGTCTTCAGGGTTTCACTATAGTGATTCTTCTGTTTTCATCCTTCCAAGTGCTGGGATTACAGGTGCGTGCCACCACACCCAGTCTCAATTGCCATGTCAGGGGCCCTGGGGGTGGGGCTGGCATGGCACCCTGAGGATGGAACCACAGCCGCTGCACTCTGCCTAAGCAGGTACTTTAGTCTGCTGAGCTCTCTGGGAGGCCCTGGTTTCTTATTTTCTAGTTTCTTTGATATGGTGAATTAAACCTTGCATTTCTTTCTTTCTTTTTTTTTTTATGGTGATATCAGGGATGAAACTCAGTACCTTGAGCTTGCCAGGCAAGCAGTTATTCCACTGAACTATCTCCCTGGCCCTTTAAAAAAAAAAAAATTACGTATTTGGTCCAGGGTCTCACTATACATCTCGAACTTATGAGGTACCAGGGATCGAACCTTGGTTCCTGTGCTTGCCTAAGCAGGTGCTTAGTGCACTGAGCTATCTCACCAGCCTTCTGCATTTCTATAATAAATGCCTCTTTGCCACGATATAGTATGTTTTTGTATCACTGGATTCCATTTGCTAGTACTTCGTTAAGATGCCGTGGTTAGGAAAATTGGACTAGAGCAATTTTGGTCTGTAGTTTTCTTCTAGTATTTGACTGAGGTTAAGTTTAGGATAATAGAGCATAATAAAATGAAATAGGGCAACCAGGAAGCCCCCCAGCCTGGGGTGCACACATGCCTTTGGCAGGCAGAATAATCAGTAGGCCAGCAATGTGGAGTGTCTGAAGCAGCAGCGAGGAGTCAGCAGTTGGGCTCTGGAGAGCCTGACCAAGAGAAGACCAGTCCCATCCCCAACATCCAGAGGACAAGACCAGCTCCATACCCAGCACAATCGCCATGGCAAACTCAGCGGGAGGACACAGCCCATTTCTTGATCTAACATGAATATTGTCACAGAACTGTGGACGCCAGAGGTATTTTACAACTTCTTCTCCCTTGTCTGTCTGATTGGCTATCCTTTTCCTTCCTGCTTGGATCTTGTCTTGTTTTGTTTTGTAATTTGTGGTTATTTTTGTTTTGGGTTTTTTCTCTCCTTTTTTCTGCTCTCTCTCTTTTTTCTTTTTCTTTTTTCACTAGTTAGGTTTCTTACCTTTCTTTTTTATTTTATTCTACAAATTTTCTTTCTTTCCTCAACTACCTCTTGAATTTATATTTTTAAGTAGGTAAATATTGTCTCTTCCCTTTCTGATTACTTCATTTCTCTTTCGTTCTTTCTCTCCTGTGTCCTCTAGTTTCACAAAACTTGGTGCTCGTCCTTTGACCTCCAGCCTTGATTTTACTGTATTTGACCGTACTTTATCTTGTCCCCAGTCCATCTTACCTCATCTAAATCCCACAACAGGGTAAAACTCAGGGGAAAACCACTGCATTCAAGTACGTGGTATATGTTTGATTTTGTTATTGGACATTAGAATTTGCTCATGAGGTAAAAGGATCAGGTTAATAGTTATCATAGTTTTTCAGTATCTAACCTGTGCTTGAAACTACTGTGATTACTAGCCGTACTCTTTTAGTGAGGATTTCATGCACATTGTATGAGTTTTTCTCCCTTGTATGGTAACGCTGATAGTATGAGGTCATAATCATTAGCACAGTCCAATACAGCGGGGTACTGAGCCAAATAGCAATGTGGCGCCCTTTACAAGTTGGGAAGGTAGTTTCTTGGGATAGCCATGAAGAACCACCTGCATCTAGAAAACATCCCTGAAGAACAGACATGTCCTAGGCAAGCCTTAAGACTAGCGACAAAGCTATCTACCAAAAGACATCAGCAAGAGTCAACATAGAAAACAAAATAAAATTAAAAAGAGATAATAAAATTAATTAGAGATAATGCCAGCCAGATAGCTCAACAGATTAAAACACCTGCTTAGGCAGATGCAGGGACGGGGCTCGATCCCTGGTGTGCCGTGCTGGCCCCATCACCAGGGTGCACTGAGATGGCAATTGAGACTGGGTGTGAGGGCATGCACTTGTAATCCCAGCACTTGCGAGGCTGAAAGCAGGATGATCACTAACCTGTGCTTAGGTTATGAGATCTTGTCAACCCTGTAGACTCTTTACTAAATACATAAAAAATGAAATAATAGAAAATGACAAAACGCAGAAGCAAAATGCAGGACAGGCCCAGAACATAATGAGATAACAAAAGAAGTGAAACAACAAGTGGAAAAGGCTATAGAGAAAATAATCATTTGGGTACAAAAAGAAATGATGCTTAAAATAAAAAAAAAATAGAGTAGACACAGATAAAAGAATAAATGAGCTGAGGAAAATGATGGAAACCTCAAGTATCCAGCATAAGAAAGAAATGAAATCCATTAAGCATATCCAAACAGAGATCCAACAGCTTGACCTGTACTCTAATAAGATGGAAAACACAGAAGAAATGGACAGATTCCTGGATGTACATGAATCACCAAAACAAAATCAAGAAGATATAAATATTCTAAACAATCTAATATCAGTCAATGAAATTAAAAATTTACTGAAAAACTCACCAATGAAAAAAATCCCAGGCCCAGATGGATTCACCATAGAATTCTACAAGAAATTTAGAGAAGACCTAATGCCATTTATGCTGAAACTCTTTAATGAAATAGAAAGGGAAGCAATCCTGCCAAAATCATCCCTGGAGGCAAATTTTATTCTGATACCTAAACCGGAGACAGATCCAACCAGAAAAGAAAATTACAGACCAATCTCCCTAGTGAACATGGAGGTGAAAGTCCTTAATAAGATACTAACCACATGCTGCACCAGCCCCACCCTGGGAGTACACTGAACTTGCAACTGAGTTGGGGCCTGGTGGCACACGTCTGTAATCCTAGCACTGGGGAGGCTGAAAACAGGAGGGTCACTACAAGTCCAAGCTGCATAGTGAGACCATGCGCGCGCGCGTGCGCGCGCGCGCACACACACACACACACACACACACACACACAGAGACAGTAGCAAGCAGAATGCAGCAAATCATGAAGAAGATTATGTACCATGACCAAGTAGGGGTCTTCTCAGGATGCACGGGTGACTCAACATGCATAAATCAATAAATGTGATACACCAAATCAACAGAGGCAAAGCCAAAAATCACATGATTGTCTCAAGATTTAGAAAAAGCATTTGGCAAAGTCCAGCACTCATTCATGATAAAAACCTTACAGAAAATTGAAATGGAAGGTCTTCATCTTAATCTGATAAAAGCCCCATCTATGACAAACCAACACTAAATGGTCAAAAATTGAAAATTTTCATTCTAAAATCAGGAACAAGGCAAGAATGTTCACTATTACCACTCTTTTTCAATACAGTTTTGGAAATACTAGCCACAACAATTAGACAAAAAAGGATAGGAAAAGAATAAATTATTATTTGTGAATGATATGACAGTCTACATAGAAGACTCAAAAAACTCCACCAAAAGACTTCTAACTTTAATAACCTAATTCAGTAGTGTAACAGGATACAAAGTCAACACTCAAAACTCAATAGCACTCCTGTGCACAAGCAACAAACTCACACAGAGAGAAATAGGAAAACCACACCCTTCACAGTAGCATCCAAGAAACTGAAATACTTAGGAATCAATCTAATGAAGAAAGTAAAATATATATACATTAAAAATTATAGTAACTTGAAAATAAGGTCAAAGAGGATGTCATAAAATGGAAAGATATCCCTTATACATGGATAGGAAGAACCAACTATACCCAGAGTCAAAATGGGCACGCATCAAATTGTTATACAGATTTAATGCAATTCCAATCAAAATATCATTATAATAGCTTACAAAATAAGAGAAAAATTTCTAAATTCCTTTGGAACTAGAAGAGACCTAGAATAGCAAAGGCAATTCTGGGCAACAAGGACAAGTCAGGGGGCATGACAATTCCTGACTTTAACTTATACTAAAAAAATTATTGTGACAAAATCAACATGGCATTAGGGTGAAAAAAAAAAAGACCTGAGGACCAGTGGAACAGAAGATGCAGGCACAACCTCAAACATATGCAGCCACCTCATCTTTGACAAAGGGGCCAAACACGTTCACGGGAAGAAATGGTACTAGAAAAACTGGCTTTTCACATGCTGAAAACTAGAACTATGTTTATTATCATGTCTATTACCATGCACTAAACTAAAGTCAAAATTGGTCAAAGATCTAAATATGAAAACAGAAATACTAATTCTACTAGAAGAGAAAATTGGTACAAGTCTTGAGGACATAGTTGTAGGCAGGCACTTCATGAACAAAACCCACCTGAATAGGGAATACTACAAAGAATAAACAAATGGGATCTAACATTATTGAAAAACTCTTACACAGCATAAGAAATCACCAACAGAGTGAAAAGACAATTCACAGAGTGTGAAAAAAAACCATAGTTATCTCTTCCTCAGACAAAGAACTTACATCTAGAACAGCTAAATAACTGAAAAAATCAAATTTAAAGACCCAATCCAAAACTGGCCATCTGAGATGAATACACACCTCTCAGATAAAGAAATACAAATAGCAAATAAATATAGGAAAAAATATTCAGCATCATTGGTCATTTGAGACATGCAAATTAAAACAATACTGAGATTTCATCTCACCCCAGAAAGAATGGTTATTATCAGGTTGGGGAGATAGCTCAGCAGTCTAAGCACCTGCCTAGCAAGTGCAAGGACTCCCCCTGCCCCCGGGACCACATGCAATGCTGGCCAGGAAACTGGCGTGGTGGTGCATGCTTGTAATCCCAGAGCTGGGGGTGCTAAGACAGTCTGAACTGTGTAGTGAGACACTGGATCCAATAAATAAAAAATAAAATAAAAAAGAATGACTGTTGTCAAGAAAACAACCAATAATAAATGCTGGCCAAGCTATGGGGGGAAAGTGAACACCTCTCCACTGTTTATGAGAGTGTGGACTGGTTCAACCACTGTGGAAATCAGAGTCAAGATTCCTCAAAAATTAACATTAAAGGTCCCATTTGATCCAGCTCTTCCCCTTTTGAGTGTCTTTCCCAGAAGAATTAAAAATATTCTACAGTTATATATGCGCATCCATGTGTATAGCAGTACAGTTTGTAATAGCTAAATCTTAGAAACAACACAAATATCTATCAGCAGAGAAATGGATAAAGAAAAAAAATGAGATCTTTTTATGCTATGGAGTACTACTCAGCCTTAAAGCAGGATAAGCTGGAGACTTTTATAGATAAATGCATACAACTTGACACCATACTCATAAGTGAAAAGAATCAGACTCACGTGCGTAAACATCATATTGTCTCCCTAGTGTGAGAAGCTGAAAGAGTAAATAGGATCCAAAATGTACAACAGATATTGTGAAAAGGGAAGAAACTGTTCAAAAGGAAAGAGAAAATGGGATGAAGAGAAAGAAGGGAAAAGGGGGAAATATATATGTATCAGTTAAGATGCTTATACTTTTAATTTCTCTTAATTCATTGAAAAGAAAGGTTTGTGCTTATATTGTTTGATCAATTTTTCATACCCATATCTTATATAATCTGAGTAACTATTTTGAAGATAACAATATGCAATGCATTGTTACTCTCTATCTTGTTTTGAAATTTTGTCTTTTGTTTTTCTCTCTTTAAAATAAAAAATAAAATGAATTAAGAAGTGTCTCTTCCTCTTATATTTTCTTAATCTTATTTAAGGTTAAGTTTTATTTAATCATTTTTCTAATTGATGTACTGCAAAACTCACATTAATACAGCCAAGACCTTTGACTGGAAGGAGTATTTTTCAGGGGACTTGGAACTTATACCATAGTAATGTCCTTTTAAAATATATATATATATATATATATATATTTTAATTTTGGAAAACTTACAAAAATATATGAATGTGAGAACACTCCATTCCTCAATGCCATTGGCAGGGACCATGAATAAAAAGTTGTCTGTTCATTTTTAATCTCAAATATTCTGTAACAAAAACCTCTTTACCTCCAAGCTAAATAATATACAACTGACTTAAATACCTAGGATTTTTAATTATCTGGTATTTTATATCATTTTGGGGTCACTCTGTTAACTATCCATATCATGAATATGAATTATTTGGTTGAATGAATTGTCAATAGCCTTGCAAATTGTCTCTACAATCTTATGCCAGGAATTTGTGCAGGCATTGAATTTTCACTAGACAAGAAGACATTAATGCCAATATGAAGAAAATGATTCTTCTTTGTGTAATACATTGTTGATAAGAATTGTTTTAGTATTCTTACCAGAATCTCTTCCTTCTCCATTTACCAACTCAGCATCTGCCTTTAACAGTGGCTATTTCCCTTCAAGGCAAGTTATGCTTTAACTGGACTAATGTTTTTGATATAGGACCTCCAAATAATATGAGGGAAATATAACTCCTAATCTGTTAGATGCCAGATACACCAAATTTGTAAAATGAAGAATGAATTGAAAATTGAAGAATGGATAAAAATAATAGAAGTATTACTGAAGAATGAATAATAAAAAAATTGAAGAATGAATTCTAAAGAAAATGGAGTATCCGAGTAGAAAACAATTACTGAGAGAAAGTTACAGCTACTGTGAGACAGTAGGCATCCAGAGAGAGTTGCCAACAAGTCCACTTTCTGGATGAAAATTTATAGAGCAAAATCTCAAGGTGTGTACGCTGTGGGCTAAAGCTATGATCAACCGATAGGGTAACAAGTATAGCCACTTAGGTAATACTGATCCAATGGGGAAACAAGTCATGCAGCAAGTATACATGGAAAGAACAGAGAACTCTCCAGTTCTGAGGGTGTGAAGGTGACTGATGAATTCTAAAGAACAATAAGAGTGCATATGCCTGTTTAGACTCTGAGTCTAAACAGAAGTGACTGATGTCTCTCTAGACTTTATTAGACTGGGTCTCACTTTTCTTCTTGGGGAAGTATGCAGGCCTAGGTCATTCTATCTTTAAATTGAGGCCTGGCCTCGAGTAGATATGCCTCTGTTCACGGCTGTAATGTGTTTTTACCTTTTGTATTGACTCTTGAGGGACTAGACCTGTCTGACTGCCTATAATATTTCTACCTTGGTTGTCTGTAATACTTCTATTATTTTTATCCAGATGTGGGGCATATGAAGGAAAAGAAGAGAGAAAGATGTAAGGAATAAATTAAAGAGTAGGTGTAGCAAGAGCACATTTTATGCACTGTGCCCACAGAGCACTTAGAATGGTCCCTGTGCCATTAACAGGCATTAGCATATCTGAAGCAAGTGCTCCTTTGTTCTTTTATTACAAGTGAACACTAAATGATTAAATAACTTGCCCAGGTAAAGTCAAAACAGACATATTTCCATTCCATAGTAAGTTCACATTCAAAGGAATACAAAAGGCTTTTGTTTTTCTCTATAGATCTTTTGAAAGACTCAGAGTCTAAACAGGCATATGCACTCTTATTTAGATCCTCTGGCTTCACCTTTTCACTAAGTCCTTTTACTTTTGATCTCAAATGACAGAAATCCACTTCAGATTCCTCAAGCCAAGAGTGGTTCAAAGGAGGCTTTTGCAACTATGGGTGCTTTCCCTGAGGGCGTGGCTAAATTCAGGGCCTTTGTGATGCCATGGAGCTTTGAATGTTTCCCTTTCCCCCCTTGCCTCTGCTTTCCTTGTGTGAGGGCTTTGTTTTATTAGCAACTTCTTCCATACTGATGAGGAAATTTGCACCCAGCAGTTCCAGGCTCACACATACTACAACTAGAAATCTAAACATGAAATAGATACCATCTCCCACCTAGTATCTGTATACATGGTGCCTATGGAAGGCCAGTACTCCTGCACTGTGGAGCTTCTGATTGGTCCACTAGGACACGCAGGGCTGGCCATGTCATGGGGGAACCTAGGTTTTCCAGAATCACACAGAGAATGAGAAGCCAGGAGTACACTGTTCTCTGACAATGGGGAGAAAGGTATCAGTCAGGTGGAACCCTTGAAATATTAGTCAGGATTCTGTGGAATCCTGAAGCCCCGCTGTCTCTCCCTCTGTTGACCCAGAACTCACTTTGTCCGTACCATTCAGAAACCACCACTCCACACCCAGGCTGCCATGTCAGGCCTCCCAGAGCTTCTACCAGATGTCAGTTTTGCCTGGCTATTTCCCTCCCACCATCTCTTTCCAATTTAGACTTGAGTGTCAATCATTTATATTTTAATTTAATTTTTTTGTAATGCTTTCCCCAAAACATTTAAATTTAAAGCCTAAGTGAGCAATTAAGCCACTTTTGCTTAACCCTGGCCTCACGAGCAGAGGGAGGGAGCAATTTCCCTGCATCACATGAACAGCCTGCAGTGTGCATTTCCCTCTGTACAGACACTGGCCCAGAATTACCAAGGTCAAAACCTTCCATGCTCAGGCAGATCATCACAGCTGAAGAACAGAGCCTGGCTGTAGCCTGAACTGAGAATTCCTTCCACAGACAGTCATAGGGTTTCTGTTCGGCATGGGACAATGGGCATCCACTTCTCCTTCAGGAATTTATGAGAGCTCGGATAGATCTTGCCTTCTCTGATTACCTAAACCCAATAGTTGACTCCCCCACATTTCCACCTGTGTCACTGTGTCTGAGCTGCCTCTCAAACACACTTGCCAATTCTATTTTTTGTACTTTCAGTCTCAGTGGAAATATTCGATAGCCCCTCACCCTTAGTCATTCTTGACTGCTTTCTTCTTTAATCTAAGTAAATCTTCTAGAAAGGGACTGCCTACAGCCAGACGGGGGGAGCAGTACCTTGGCAGGATGATGGGGCAGCTTCCCAGATGCTGCAAACAGCAGGAGCAAATGGAAGTCGACATTTCTTTCCCAGCACTGTGTGGGGGAAGCTATTATTAAATCCGCTGAGAGCTCACACCTAGAGCAGTGGCTGTGAGATCTCTACTGCTGGGCCAACCTTTGGTTTTTAAATACACTGTGCCCACAGTGGGCTCAATGTTTTTTCTAAATTGTTTCGTGTCAACAAATGAGTTTGCCTCCCACCTCTACATTTCATTCCAAAGCAATGAAAGTTCCATGTTTGTTCTCCAAGCAAAACTAAAGTGTGGTATTTCTTATAATGAGAAGTGTGTTACATATATTTTTTTATTTCTTCCACATTCTTCTGGCTGTAAGGCACTGATCAGTGTAACAGATTTATTCCCCAAGAATGAGACTTTGCTAATACAGGAATCTTAAGCAATGCACACACCACCAGAACTAATTTTCTGCATCCTATTGGTGACATTGTTCCCTTTGAGTTGCTAATCGATAGACAATCACTATTTCTTTGCTGTAAAAACACTTTACTATAAATTATTGTACAGCTTTACCTTGCTTGTCTTCCTTAGAACAATGTGTCTCTGGCAACCAGTGCCATTGCAGCTGAGGTCTCAATGATAACTTGAGCTACCTTGCCAGTAACATTCTGGCATGTCCAGGTACCTCTGTACCTCTGAGGACCAATAAAAGAAGTGCATTTGGAGATCTGCTTGCACAAGGGTACAATAAGCTTGCGTGAGGAAACCTGTGAATGAAGAAAGAATGGTTACATGTGCATAGCTGTGGTCAGGGGGTGGTTCTGGTTGTGATAGAAAGTGCAGGGCTCCTGTTATCTCTGGGCCAGCTGCCCACACACGTGGCTTGGTCCTGCACTATCTCCTGCCAGGTGTCTGCCTAAAGTGGAGGTAGAGTTCAAAGCCAAAGGACAGACCGTTCATTCGTGATGCATGTTACAAAGTGTAACACAAAGGCAATCTGTGAGCCCAGTGCTACTGTCCAAAGGAGCAGAACACCAGAGTCACCAGGCACAGCCCAAAGCTTCCGACTAAGGAAGGGTAGGAGAAAGTCACAGACAATGTGTGCCAAACAATGGATATGGGTTTGATTGTGCCCCAGAGGGCTGAACTCTGCTTGGCTCTGGGAATTATTTGGCTGGGAGGAGAAAAGGGAGAAAGGTGTGTAGCTGCAGATCTTTTAAGTCTGGGACTAGAGGCAGAGTCACACAATAAGTACTTTATTAATAATTCTATGACCCTGTTTTCCCTTAGGTTGGATGTGGGAAGATCCATGAATCATCATTATAAGAATACATTTATTAAATTGTTTATTTTTCCCTCAAAGCAAAATTTTGACTCTTAAGTTATTCCATTTTCTATTTTATAAATGAGCTGACTGATGTTTGGAATCTGTTTTTTAATGTCTGGTTGATCCTGGAAAAATATACCATTTCCAAGAGGTCTCTGCCAGTATAGAACGTCAGGGCAGGTCCTGAGACTACAACATTGATTTCAAATTACAAATACACTTTCCACAGGAAGAAGAGCAGACCAAGTCTTTAGCCAGCTTCTCCTGGGTGAAGGAGATGATTCCAAGTGTGATCTTTTGAAGACTACAATTTGGGAGCCTCTATTATTTGCATTTTTGTTGCTACTTGTCCCTGCCGTGGTATAACCAGCAACTTCGGGATGCAATTACTTCTCAGTGGGAACAATTACATGAAAACCAGTTCTGCACGTGCAACTAATTGGATGAAACAAAAAGCAGCTGAGGGGGACAATTGGGCTCATCCAGACATGCTTCATGTGCACACACACCAGCCACAGAAGGCAGAGCAGTGGGACAGGGCAGTGACACCTACCCTGGGCATTATGAGATGAGCTAATTTCTGAGATATTTTTATAGGATTAACTTGTGGATTTATTTTTTCTTTTCTTTCTCTGTATTTTACAGAAGGGTCTACAGGGTGTTCAGGGTCTCACTACTAGATCAGACTCATAGTGATTCTCCTGTTTACAGCCTCCCAAGTCCTAAGCAGCACTCCACCATGCCCAGTCTCGATCACGTTTCAGCACACCCCAGGGGTGGGGCCTACATGGCAGGCCTGTGGATTTATTTTTTTAAATATCTTTTTAAAAACATTTTCTTTCTTTTTCAAAAATATTTTATTTATTTATTCATTCATTCATTGGTACAGGGTCTTACTACATAGTTTGGACTTGTAGTGATCTGTCTCAGCCTCCCCAGCACTGCGATTACAGGCATGCACCACCATGCCCTGTTTTCAGTAGCCCACAGGGCGCATTAGAGTCTGGCATGGCATGTGGTACTGGTGAATGAATGTAGGTTTTTATGCTGCCAGGCAGGTGCTTAGGCTGCTGAGCTATCTCCCCAGCCCCAACTTGTGGATGAGAGAGAGAGAGAGAGAGAGAGAGAGAGAGAGAGAGAGAGAGAGAGAGAGAGCATAGCTCATGTTGGCTACACATTTACCTATTACTAAAGTATTTGGTAGAAACCAAATCAAGATATGGTTCTCCTACTTAGCCAGACTTTCAGGAAATGCCAGACTTTAGTAAAATTTTGATTTGTTTTTACAAACACACACACAGCCTCCTGCCCCTCTGCTAGATATGCCAACTGCTAAGCCCTAGCACTAGGAAGGACAATGTGATGAGCTGAGATCAAATCTAGGTGCCACAAGCAGCAGTTCCAGTTGGAACAATGCAGCAGCAGTTCTACACAAACCATTCTAGAGTTTCATGACAGCACACAAAATGGACAGTTGTCATAGCACAGCTCTGTGCTTGGTTCAAATTTTAGATTAGATGTAGGAGATAAGAGTACATCTAAGTCCACCTATATCCCCACTGCAGTTGAATTCACACACACACACACACACATTTACACATGCACACACACACACATTTACACATGCACACACACACACACACACACACACACACACACACATCCTAATACACCTTTACCTAATTTTTTTTCCAGGGGAGGCAAAATTTAATGCACATCCAAATCAGATGAAAATTTAGTGGGTCTGGGGAGAACTCTAAAATTTAGACTCACTAGCAGATGCTCCTGTCTTAGTCCTGAGCACAAAGCCTGCACTTGAAAAATGTAGGTTCCTAGAAATGTATATGTTGGGCTGAGGATGTAGCTCAGTGGTGCAGTGCCTGCCTAGCAAGTGCGAGGCCCTGGGTTTGATTCCCGGTACCAATATATATGCTGCCATACAGAGGATCTAATATAGATGATCTGATTTAGAGAGAAACACAACTAATAGACTTTGTCTATCATAATGACCTAGCAAATGAGCGAATAAAGAAGAATCAGAGAGAATATGGGAGCAAGTTCCATGACAGGAAAGCACAGTTAGAAGGGGTGTCAACACTAAGCCACCTACGGTGGCTGTGATCTCTCCACAGTGTCCCATCCAAGTCTCTGTGGGGGTGACCAATACAGTAGCATCTTGCAACTTCATTCCCCAAAGGCCAAGTAGACCCATCGTAGGCAATCTTTGGCCTTAGAAGAGTGAATCACAGATGGTGTGGGAAACACTTACGGACTTCTAAAATAGGCATGAACGCAGTTTCCAGCTCCTGTTGTCTCAAAGCATCTTTCCTCCATTTGCCTGTATGTGCTAACAGGCAGTAAACTCTCCACTACTAGAAAAATAAAGCCATGCAGCCCATGTGTGAATTATAAATTTCTACTTTAGTGGTTACCAAGCCTGCAGGCTCATGAGAATTGGGGATTTGTATGAAAATATGTAGTATCCATACCTGAATCTCACTGCCAGAAAGTCTATTATGATTACTCTTGGATAGGACCTGAACAACAAAACTTTTAATATTTTGTTATGACTATGGGGAAAAATAATATTAGCCACATTGCCATGATATAAATAGGAAGTTGTTGAGATAGACTCCTGCAATCATCGCAGCAAATATGTGAAGACTAAGCTGTCTCTGGTCAATTAGGCACAATGAAAAATTTCCAAGTTTTAAGTCTGTGTAATTAATAACATGAATACATTAGAACTCCTTTTCAGGGGAAAATGCTAGGTAGTATTGAAGGTTTGATGTGGGTAATGTGGGACATCAAGATAGCTCAGTGGACTAAGCACCTGCTTTGGCAAGTGCAGGGGCCAGGGTTCAATCCCCAGTCCCGCATGCCACACTGGCCCTGCCCTTGGGCACAGTGAGCAGCAACCGAGTCCAGGCATGGTGGTACTGGCCTGTAATCCCAGTGCTGGGGAGGCTGCAAACAGGAAGATCACTATGAGTTGGAGCTGCATAGTGAGATCCTATACCAAATACATAAATGAAAGAACACATTACCTTGATGTGGGTAATGTAACTCTTGGACTTGAAGTGACACTTCCCTAAACCCCTGGAAATAAGAGGAAAAATATTTCACTGGAGGAGGAAGCCAATAAAATCTATACATAATGGATATAATTCAGTAATGAAAACAATACAAATGTGATATTTTTAATAAAATATTTTTATTATGTAAATAGTAAATGCTCTTGAAAGTAAAATCTTAGAAAATAGTTGTATGAGGGAAGAACATGAAATCTTTCTTGTCTACACCCTTTTTCTTTTCTAACCAATGCCGCTGCCTGTGCACGGTCCCTCCTCACAGGGAGCCTGCGCGGGGCCTGACTCCAGCACCTTCCCTCCCAGATCACGTCCATGCGTTGCGTGTGAGCACGCGTGTAGCCTCCTTACATGCTGTTTCCAGGTTTTCCCCACAACTCCCAGTTAATTCTACACAGGTCAGACTCTCTCCAACGCTATTTCACAGGTGCCTGCAGCCAAGTCTCTATGGAAAATCGTGGGGTCATCTTTTTAGCAAATTGTCACAGCCAATAAGTTGTCACAGTAGCTCACTGCAGGCATCACTCTCTCTTGATTGTCTTCACCTCTGCGGCAACACCTTGGGCTCTCTGCTGGAGTTTTTCTTACTCCCTGACTTCTAAACTTGGGCACTTGTAGGGTTTTTCACCCTCTTTCTTCTCCTTTCTGTGCTCAATTTCTTTTTCTTCTTCTTCTTTTTTTTTTCTTTCTTTGGCACTGGGCATTGAACTCAAGACCTTGCGCTTTGCCAGGCAGACATTTATCTACTGAGCTATCTCCCCAGCCCTCTGCACTCAATCTCTTGGTTTTAAATGTGATACAAATGCTGATGATGCCCAGGTTTATTTTCCTAGAAATGTGTCTCCACCCTGGATCTCTCTCATAAGTTTACGTTTTGTGTTTTGGTTTGTTTTTGTTATTGGATGAATATCTCTTTGCATATAACTAAGTTATAACCTCTTAAAGGTAGAATCTCTAAGCAAGAGAACATTTTAGAATACCCAGTACTGCAGTCAAGTTAACCTGAGTTTAATTTCCTTGAGGAAGAACTGAAAAGCAGTTGAACTTAGTAAATGAAAGTTTAAGCATGGGACGGTCAGAATAAAACATACAAAAAGAAAATCCAAATAAATGGTGCTGCCCAGTACTCTGTCAGTTTAAAAATATTATGTTCATTATCTATCATGAAGAAGGTGCATACAAAAGAGAGGGGCAATGACTCTGACAAATAGGAATATGGCCCAGAAGAGTTCTATCTATTGCTCTTCTCGATGTTCTTTGGTCACATTCTATCTTTATGAAGAAACTTGGGAGTCAGTGCCCTAATATTTGCATTCTTTATAGCAATCTCACAGGCATTTTAGAAGGTACCTTCTAGCAGAATAGCAACTTTCAGAGCACAGTAGTAGCAACACCAGGGTTGTCCCTGCACCTGAAAGTCTCATAGCACTTCAGTCTACTACCTAATTTATTCTTCACAGTTATTCTCTGGAGGAACTAGCATTATCTCCATTTTCCAGAGGAGGAAACTGAGGTTCTGATGGAGGCCTGGCACCATGAGCACAAATCCCTGCGCTCTCTGAGTTTCATGTTCTGGTTTAGGTGGTTCACCCTTCAGGAGCCAGTCGAAGAAAATCAGTCTTTCAATATTTATCAATTCTGGGTTTCATGTTTTATTGTTGTTGTTGTCTTTGCCTGTTTCCCCAGCCACCGCTATCCTGCATTTATTATTATAGAAGCCACATACCAAAGGAATCATACCCATGCTTACCTTTTTGTGTCTGGCTTATTTCTCCTATTTGATGAACTATGTGTGGTCTGACATGACCTAGTTTTTTCCCAGCAAGCCCAATGACCAAGCCTTATCTGAGGTGACTCGAACTGATGGAACCATAGTGAAGGGCTCCCCTTGGCAGTGAGTGGACATCTGAGAGGACACCTGTGTCACTGTTTTGCTTTTCCAACCCCAAAATACATAAAGGGTAACAACAAGGGCCATAGTTTTTATGTAACAGGAAAAATAGCCCATGAGTGAAAGACATATTCTCTTATGGGCAAGGTTTTCCTCCCCTCAGCTGCTTCCAGCCTTTACCAGCAACCATGTACTGGCTTAGAAAGTAATGAAGGAGAACTTATCCTGAACCCTGCTCTGCGTCAGCACCTCTGGATTATATCCATTCCTAGGTGGAAGATTCCTTCCAGAAGTTGAAACTGTTGAGAAGACACAGATAAGACAGAACACTATGGAAACTGTCATTAAACGCCAACAAAAATGTCAAATACGTGTACCTATTTGTAAAAGCTTGAAGGAAAAAGAAGAAAAGTGACAGAACAGCTGAAACACGGAGGACAAATACAAGCAAGCAGCAGCAGATTAACAGTGGCCACCTGGTGTTGGTTGCACATGCCAGGTTCTTCAAGCTGCTCTTCAAGATAATTTACAAAAATCCCAAGGATGTGTGTGTTATTATGTATATGTCCCTGGGATGAGGTCTCTTTCCCAGAGTGACTGTGGAATCGGGATTTTTCCTCCCAAAACAACTTTAGATCATTCTCAGCTGTGATTCTAGGGAGACAGGAAAGGCCCCTAGGGGCTGAGGCTGGGCTGTGGGAGGGAGAGAGGGAGGAGTGAGTGTGAGGTGAGCACTTCGGGGGGAGAGGAGCAGAGCAGAAGCCCAGGAGGGCAGGAGGCAGAATGAGTCCAGGAAAAGCAGAAGACCCAGCCCAGACTGTGAGTTGAGCAAGAAATGAATTTTTAGGTTTTTTTTGTTTTTGTTTTGGTGGAACCAGGGATTGAACTCAGGTCCTTGCTCTTATAGGCACTTATTCCACTGAGCCATCTCCCTGGCCCCTAATTTTTTTAAAGAATACAAAATAGAGGGCCAGCCAAATAGCTCAGCAGATTAAAGCACCCGTTTAGGCAGACGCAGGGGCTATGAGTTGGATCCCTGGGACTCCGGTGCTGGCCCTACCCATAAGGCATGCTGAGACTGCAATTGAGTCTGGGCATGGTGTTGGGTGCCTGTAATCCCAGTTTTTGGGAGGCTGAAAACAGGAGGATCACTACAAGGCTGATCTATGCAGTGAGACCCTGTACACCCTGTAGACCCTGTCCTAACTACCAAAAAAAAAAAAAAAAAAAAAAAAAAAAAAAAAAAAAATGCCAAATCAATAAAACAACTAATTAAATAAATGAGTGGGAAATATATATGTGTATTTCTCATTTTTAAGTTTAAAAAAAAAAAAAAAAACACCAGAAAACAAAAAACAAAAAACAAAAAAATCTCTCCAGAATACAAAATAGTAAAATAAATAAATAAAAATTTAAAGCATTAGAAACAATACAAAATTTCATTAAGCAAAGCAATAGGAATTCAATAATGGTTACTATAATGCATAATGTTGTTTTTCAAATTAGTTGTTTGGGTTATCAGGTATAAACCTGCAAAAAAATTTTTTTTCTGTATTTAAGGCAGGGTCTGTGGGTGTCACTACTTAGATCAGACTCATAGTGATCCTCCTGCTTTCAGCCTCCCAAGTGCTGGGATTACAGGTGCGCGCCACCACGTCTAGTCTCAATCTCCATTGCAGAGCACCCCAGGGGCAGGGCCGGCATGGTACACCATAGATGAAACCCCGGCCACTGTACTCTGTCTAAGCAGACTTTAGTCCACTGAGCTATCAGGCCAGCCCTCAAAAAAAAATCTTAAAAAACAGAACAAGATAACAACAAAAAGGGGGCCTAGGAGATAGCTCAGTAGAATAAGTGCTTGCCTGGCAAGTGAAAGGTCCTGAGTTCAATCCCTGGTCCTGCCAAAATAAATAAATAAACAAACAAATAAATAAATAAATAAATATAAAATGTAAGAATGGATAAAAAAAGTTGTGATATTTTTACACAATGGAGTATTACTCAGCTATAAAAAAGATAATTTTGAGGCTTTTATAGGTAAATGGATTCAACTGGAGACCGTGTTGGTAAGTGAAATAAATCAGACCCACATGTGGAGACATCATATTGCCTCAATAGTGTGGGAACCTGGAAAAGTAAATGAAATCTGAAAGGTACAATAGCTACTGTGAAAGGGAAAGAATTTGCTCAGTGGGAAGGAAAAACTGGGATGAAGCAAAGGAGGAAAGAAACACGGGGAAAGGTATATTTATGCATGTACACAGGATAGTTTGGATAACTGTACTGCTGATTCCTGCTGGTCTCAAGAAATGAATTTTTGTTCATTCGTCCACTCATTCATCCACTCACACATTCATTTCAGAAATACTTCTGAAGGCTCACTATGGAGCAGGGACTCTTCTGAGGGCTTCACATGGATTAATTAATTAAAAAGAAATTTGGAGAATGTGCTGATATGACCCCCGTCTTACGGATGAGGGGCTGACACACAACAAGACCAGATCCCAGGAGTGCAGATATCTTGCTAAGCCACCGATCTGGGGATTTTTATAGCAGTGAGGTTGCCCCAATTTACTACGTAGATACTCTCTGTTCTGACTCACAAGACTAACTTTGCTACGGAATTTGCAAAGTCCAAAATAGAGATTTGAAAGACATGGAAGTGAGGTTCAAAGGACAGCTCACATGTTAATGTGCTTTAATTCAAAACATTTATGAAAAGATGAATTTACTTCAGTAGCACGGGGTAGATAATAACACTCAGGACCTTCTAAGTTGTCTATATAATTTAATTTATAAAAAGCTTTGTGAAATTCACTAGCTTTTAAGTAAAACAAGCAAGTCCCATCCTGCTGCCTGTGTGTTCTTGTCTGCTCAAGCAAGAGTGGTCAGCATTCTCGTGTGTCTCAGTGTAGGAAATTTAACTTAACTAAGAGTCATTGCTTTTCTTTTCAGTACTTGGGATTGAATGCAGGTCCTCCGTACTGCACTACAACCCCAGCACGCTTTATTTTTTTATTTTTAGCAGGTTTTCACTAACTTGCTCAGTTGTAGCTTTTCTGCCTCAGCCTCCCAGAGTACTGGGACTACAGGCATGTACCACTGTGCCTAGAGGGGCAGTTGTTTCTAATAAACAGTTCATAAACTGAGGGCTGACTAAAAATCACGCACCTCACATGATTCTACCATAAATAAAGTGAACGAATGATGTGCTCTTTTTGGGTGCCGGAATAGAACACTACTAGATGCTAGGGAGATTCCAAAGGGAAAGTGCAGATCAGCTGAACTGACTTGCCTTCCTCTCCTCACTGTTTCTGCTCCCTTTTATTTCCTGTCCTTTGAGTGCCTCCTCATTAGTGTCTCTGGCTCTCTAATTTTCCACCATTTGACACTGAATTTACCTTTTTTTCCTGACAGGATCTTCTGCTTTATCTTCTCCCTTTTCTGACTCTGCAGAGATAAAAATCTCACTTTTCAATGAAAATTAAGTCTTGAATATAAAGTGGACCCAGAAATGGGCTTAATTGGCTAAGAAGAAGGAAAATGATGGAATGAGCCAGATAACTGACCCCAGGCCAAACTCAACTTTCTATTCAGCACAATTATCATCATTTTGTGTGCTTACTTTATGGAACGAACTATCTAGTTTTTTTTTTTTTTTTTTTTTTT
>NW_004524762.1:517887-539298 GCF_000260255.1 Octodon degus | reverse complement strand
TTTTTTTTTTTTTTTTTGCGGAACCGGGGATTGAACTCAGATCCTTGCATTTGCCAGTCAAGCGCTTATCCTACTGAGCCATCTCCCCGGCCCCACGAACTATCTAGTTTTGAAGGGTCTGTGAAATATAATCACGCAACAGGGAGAGTAGGTGGATGGTGACATCTACCACAAAAAGCAACTGTACCAACCTGAGTTGTCACTGGATTGAACCTAACCAAGCTGGAACAACCTCAGGCACAACTAGTAAAGAAACTAAAATTCAAGAAGAAAAATTCAATTATCCATGGAGGGCTAAAGCAGCCGTTGCATCAGGGAATTCGAGTTTAGGCCCACGGTGAGCCTGCCTGTGGCCAACCCGCTCACACTGTAAGTGCGTGAAGAGATGCCCTTGCGACCGACGCCCTGCGGAGCCGCAGTGACGATCCTCAGAGTGGCGCGTGGTGGGCACAGCCCTCTTGCCTGGCCCCACCTCAAGTTCATGAGGTGCTCCCCGGTGTTCTCTGAGGACCTCCATGGGCTCTTCTTCTTTTCTACCTAGTTTTGCTAAAGTGGGGGTTCAGACAGCCCTTTGGTTCGTGGCCCAGTGTAAGGCTGTTCCACATGACTTAGTCACACAGTGCGGGCCTGGTCTCCACTTTGCTTCTCAAAATCCTCCACTGCCCGTGCCAAGTGGGTGCTGCCGCTGAGCCTTGGGTCTGGAACGCAGGTCATTCCGCACTGCCAGCGACAGCCTCTACACACGAAAGCTACTTTCATGAGAAATTATTCCCAGCCGAAGCAGCGCTGCCCCCAGAACACAGGCTTCTCCAGGCTTGCGTCCAGAGGGCCGACTCAGCATGAGTCTCCCTCTTCACCTTCTGACTCCAAGCTCTCACCTCCAACCCTGCCCACAATTTCTCTAGTTTCTACCAGCAAACGATCAAATCTCATGGTCTCCAAATCTAGGGAAGACCGCAGTAGACCAAATCTCAGTGGATCCAAAGGCTATTCATATGTGTATGGATCGAAGCTTAGCGTGGTAGTGGGAAGGGACGCGTACTGAGAGGCTGAAGGTAGCCAACTTCTGCCTCGTGTCTGTTCTGATAAGCAACAAAGGAGGTGACCATTGCATGCCCCTCACGTGGCAGTGAGTTTCTACTGTGTCAGCTGGGCTCATTAGTTGCCCCCCGATGGTTATAAAATTTATATTCGATGCCAAGTTGCCAGCCACTTGAGGTATGATTTCCATTGTTCATGTTACTTTTATGAAAAGGCTGCCTCCTAGTTGAGGGAGGAAGGGCGGTCTATTGTCTGTGGCACAGAATTCAATCCCACCTGCCATGTGATTTCTTCTTCCAAGAAATGTAGCCACAAGGCCTTCACCAAATACTGAGCAGATGTTGGTGCCTATTCTTCAACTTCCAGAAACAAAACAAGCTTTCATTTTTTTTTTTTTTTTTTCCCCTTTGGCGGAATCAGGGATTGAACTCAGGTCCTTGCGCTTGTCAGGCAAGTGCTTATTCTACCAAGCCATCTCTCTGGCCCCTAAACTTCCATTCTTTATGAAGTACCCAGGATCCAGTAATTTTTTGTAACAACAGAAAACAGACTTTTGATCCCCAGACTTGCCAGGCTGGCCCCGCCCTCAGGATGGCCTGAGATGGCAATTGAGACTGGGCATGGTGGTGTGTGCCCATAATTTCAGCTTTTGGCAAGCTGTAAACAGGCGGACCACAGTGAGTCTAATCTAGCAGTGATCCTGAACACCCTGTAGACCTTTCCCTAAAAATACAAAAAAAAAAAGAAAAGAAAAGAAAGAAAGAAAACAGACTAACCCAGAAGTACTAGATACTGTAACTTATATTTTCTCATTTCTCTTGCAGCTCAGGACAAGGCATTGAGACCTAGGAGTGGGGTCACAGTATGACTTCCAAGCACTGTAGGCCCTTTTATTTTAATGGGCTCTTTCCTCCCTGGAAACATTTTTAAAAATTGTTTTGCTACTATATCATATCGCTATAAAGACAAAACCAGGTTTAAAATGTTTTCTTTAATCTAAAAGTTATTTTTTCCTTTAGTTTTAAAATAAATTAAAACATTTTCATGAATCCCTAAAAATACTGTGGATTCTAGCTGCTAAACCTATTGTACCTAATAGAAGGTGGCTCTGTTAAGAAATACACATTGAGGGCTGGGGACATAGCTCAGCAGCATAAGGACTTGCCTGGTAAGTTCAAGGTCCAGAGTTTGATCCCTGGTGCCACATGCCAAGATAGCCTGAAGACCCCATGGCCCCGAAACTGGGCATGCTGGTGCATGCCTGTAATTCCAGCACTGGGGAGGCTGAGACAAGAGGATCACTATGAGTCTGACCTGCATAGTGAGACCCTGCATACAAATAAATAAGTAAATAAATACATAAATACTCATTGAGTACTGTTGGTGAATAGGTATAATAAAAAGTCAATTTAAGGATGAGAACATAATATCTTAGGGATGGAGATTTGAGAAAATCCTTCACTATGTTTCCTTCTTTCTGTTTGCACTGTCCTGGTCTCTCTGCTCTCAGCCACACTGCTGTCTGGATCTTCAATTCACTTTGAAAGATGACAACACTTGTGTGAAGGGAGGCATCATTCCCTGTACACAAGTCATCACAACTCTCTATAAAAGAAGACTGAAGTTTCCAATATGAAAGGGAAATTGTTTAAAACACATAAACAGAAATATTAAGGATAAATTTTGTCCTCTATACAAACATTACTCCGGCTCTTTTAGCATTAGTCATAAATATAAAATGTTTACAAAGTGTTACGGCCTGATTCTAGGCATCCTACCATGTCTCCCGTGCCCCTGGGTGAGGCTTTCAGGACTGGCTGAATCTAGAGTGTGTGACACTGGGGTTAAGAGTTGATGGCACTAAATTAATCCACTGATTAGTTTAGCATAATTCTGGGTGTGGGAAACAGGACGGCCCAACTTGAGTGTGGGTGGCACCACCCCAAAGTCTCATAGTCTGATTGGAATAACTGGGAAAGGCAAGCTTGCTTTGCTGACGGCTGCTTCTGCTGGTTCTCCACTGCTGCTGGCTGCTTCCTGTCTGCTGTGCTGTGGGCTGATCCTCCTCTGTCATGTTCCTGTACCATACTGCCCTGCCTTGGAGCCAGTCAACTATGGACTGAAGCCTTCACGAACTGTGAGCTGAAATAAATCTTTCCTCTTTCAACTTGGGGGCATCAGGTATTTTGCCCTGGCAGCTGGAAAAGTAACTAAGACACAGCTGAGGACAAAGCTGTCAGCATGCTTTTTAGGTATTAATTGTACACAGTGTCATGATCCACTAAGTCACAAGCATAAAGCTGTAAGAGTTGCAATACTTCTTGCAACATTTCACATTTGTCATCATCAGAACTTAACAACAAGTGACAACATATTAATGATACTTTTTTTCTGTGTGGCCCTCATTAAGTTGGTCCCCTACTTTGTTCTACAGATGATCAGAAGGTAAGATAGAATCTAAAAGGATTTTCAAAATATACTTTTAGTTTGCTTTCACTTAACACAGGGATACTAAGAAGCATACTTAGTAGTAGATTTTGTGTCCTCAAGTAAGGATTCGGTGCTAGAAAACTAGAGAAATTTTTAAAAAAATTTAATAACTTCAAGGCCAAGTGAACTGAATTCTGATCTAGGAGCATTTGTAGGCAAACCATAATCTTTGAGCCAAGTCTACTCTACTGCCTGTTTTTGTATGACCCAGGAGATAAAATTCGCTTGTACATTTTTATATTGTTGGAAAAAGGACAAATAATATTTACTGACATGAAAATCATGTAAATCACGTGAAATTCAAATTCCAGTGTGAAAATATTTAGTGACACTGGAAAAGCTGTGTGAAATTCAAATTCTGGGGCCCATAAATAAATTTTGATTTGGAACAAGACCATGCCAGTTCATTTATGAATTGGCTCTGGTTGCTTTCATGCTAAAGAGCAGAATTAAGTACTTGCAGTAGAGGTGGTTTGCCCCCCAAAAGTGAAATCATTTACTCTCTGGAACTTTAAAGAAAATATTTGACCTCTGCCTTTAGAGCATAAGAATTCCTACACAGGGCCAGAGCCAAGTTTCTTTTACTGAGCCCATGATAGGAACCAATGATACAAATGGTGGACTTCTGTTGATCTTGTGCTGTATATGAAGCCCTGTGCTACAAGTCTGCATCTATTGTCTGCTGATTTTCACAACTTAGCAAGGCAGATAATATCAAACCTGTATTTTTTTGTTCCAAATCAAATTTTTTAAAAAATTTATTTGATACAGGGTCTTGCTACACAGTTCAGACTCAACTATGAGTTGAGTCTTCCTGTCTCAGCCACCCCAGCACTGGGATTACAAGCATGGTCTACCACACTGGGTTTCAGGGCCTGCAAGGTGTGCCCAGGGTTCTGGAGTCAGCACAGCATACGGTACCGGGGATCCAACTCGGTACCTTGCACTTGCCAGGTCGATGTTTATGCCACGAAGCCATCTCCCCACCCCTCAGTTTCTTTGTTAGTACAAGTTTGCTCACAGAATATTTCTTGTGTGGAGCTAGTAGATGTACATAACACATCTCAGTTACTTTTTTACATCCCTTTCCCTTCCCTCTCCCCTTCTTGATGCCCATCCCTTTCTAAAGATGAGTAAAATGAAGCTCAGAGAGATGTACTAACTCATCCTGAGTTGCTCTTAGCAAGTGGCTGAATTGGGATGCAAATCTAAAACGAAAGTCCATATGCCCAATCCTGCTATCATTGACCTCCAAAGGCTGTCTTGGCATAATGGATGCTTTCCTCCATGAGTAAAGACTGTAGCATTTACTGTCTATGTCTGTTTAGGCTGCTATACCACAGGTTGGGTGGCTTAAACAGCAGGAATTTGTTTCTCACAATTGTGAAGGTTGGGAAGTCCAACATCAAAGCATGACCTGGTGTCTCGTGAAGTGTGCAGACAGTTTTGCATTCTTCTCACTGTTGTTCTCATGTTGTGGAGAGAAAGGAAATGGCTCTCTCCTGTCTCTTTTTTATAAAGACACTGACTAATCCCATCCTAACGGCTCCACCCTGGTGACCTAATTATCCCCACAGGTTCCATCTTCAAAGACTATGGGCACTTAGGATTTAACATTTGAATTTCACAGGGATACAAATTCAGTCTATCACAAATATATCTTAGTCACTTTTCTTCCATTGCTGAGACAAAATACTCAACACACAGAGTTAAAGGAAGGAAGGTTTATTTAGGTCACAGTTTGTAAAGGTTCGCATCTATAGTCATCTGGCTCCAAGGCAAGGTGGCACATGACAGAGGGACACCATTCATTGTGGTGGAAAACAGAAAAAGTCACAAGGGGTGGAGCTTTGCACGGTGGCCAGAAGGTATCAAAAGCAACAAGGAGGGGGCCAGGGAGATGGCTCAATGGAATAAGCACTTCCTTGGCAAGCACAAGGGCCTGAGTTCAATCCCTGGTTCCTGAAAAAAAAAAGCAACAAGGAGAAACAGGACTCTTTCTGTCCCTTATATTGTGTGTAAGCTACCTGCTGTAGGGCAGGTATAGCACTCACACCCTTAATCCTAGCGGGAACTGTGCCAAACCAATCAGCAGACTGATTTGCCAGTCACACATCCTTTATCCCAAGATCACACACTCTAGATTCAGCCACCTGTGAAAAAGCCCTATGACTGCATGAGACTTTGGGGAGACAACAAAAACTAAAAGAACATACTAACGACTATGCAAAATAAGGCTTCCTTTCATTCATCCAAATTTGCAACTTGGTATAGTTTCATATAGAAGTTGTTGGGCTAGTAAACTTAGTCTGAGTGAGTCTGTGTTTACTGAGATTACAGCTTCCTCTGTTATATTTCAGTCCTATCCCCTTCTAAGGATTTTTTTTTTCAGGGGAGATGGCTTTCTTCTGCTATCTATACAAGGAAACTTCCTCACTCTTCAAGTCTGTTATGGTTTTGCTTGATTTGATTTGATTTCTTTAAAAGCAATGACTAAAATAATACATTATTCTCCCAGGTTCAATAAACTAGCAGAACAAAGTTTATTTTCATTCTCCTTGTCTGTCTTAATGATGCATAGCATTTTGGTGTTGTACTACTTTATCTTTTGAAAGGCAACAGAAGCTAAACAGGCAGTTTTCAGCTTATAATAGCTTCTTCCATTGCCGAAGAAGATGCATAACTGCTCAGATGCAATGACCATATGATACTGCTCTTATTGTTTTCTCCAAGTAGTTTGAATATCATTTTCCTGAACAGCTTAAAGATTTTAGTTCTCCTTATGGACAGAAGGACTCAGCACGAGTATGTGTGTGTTTGTGTATGTGTTGTTCCTGCACCGGAAATGGGTACACAATGAGGCAAGAAATAGCTCTATTCCCTTACAGGTACTTTCTAATATTTACCCAAGAATACCAGTGTGATCTCTGGATTCCAAGTCTTCAGGCATTCCAACTACACAACTACACAGTCACATTTAGATACATCTCTAAGTAAAATCATCTTGCACTTTAGAGGGATGAGAGGATCCATTACCTGAGTAGTGTGAACAACGCAGACTTTTTAAAAGCACGTTTGCTTCTTTCAAAAGAATTGAAACAGTACATTCACTTAGATATATTTTTACTTGTCTTATTAAATACACTTTTAGAAAATATATTTCTTCCAGATTTCTGAGTCAAATTTCTTTTTTTAATTTTATTTATTTATTTTGTATTTATTTGGTTCAGGGTCTCACTAGCCAGCTCAGACTTGTAGTGATCCCTCCTGTTTTTCAGCCTCCCCAGCACTGGGATTACAGGCTTGCGCCTGACTCAGTGGCTGGATGAGCATGGATATCCTAGAGTGGTTCTCTAGGATAACCACTTCAGTGGGCTGTAGGACTCAAGATTATCAACCTGAGAGAAACAACTGTAGTGCCTGTCTAGCAGGTAATCTCTAAAACACAACATTCCATTGATAAAGCACTTTCTGGATTCTTATATGATTTTTTTCAAAGTTTGTGTCAATGTTTGTCATTACCTCTCCTTTCTAAAATATTTATGCATATTAAGTCCAGACAGATAGCTTCTTATGTACTAAATTCTCTCAACTCCCTCTGGAAAACCTAATGAAAAATCCATCCACTTTCTTTTTTTGGGGGGAGGGGGAGTATGACCTTTATTGAACTTATCCACCAGAGTGGAAATAATGTCTGTACAAAACCAAATGTTTGTTACTATAACTTCTGCATCACAATTAAAATCCAAACAGTTTTAAAAACAGTCAACTCAATCAAAACCCACTACTTCAGAATCAATAGCTTCTTTGAAGCCACAGTAACACTTAAATATGGTTAAGACTCGAATGCAGAAATTTGGTTGGCTGGAAAGATAATTAAACTTCCACCTTGCTCAAATAGAATTACAAAAAGGCAAAATTGTGTTTTTCACAGAGATACAGTCCACTGGAATCACCAACACGGGACAGCTATTAAAGACTGTTAGAGTCCTGAGATAATAAGGAATCCAGGCATCCTTTACACAGGCTTCTGTTGTCCTTTCTTCCCAATCAGAGACTTGTGGGTATGTGGGATGACACCACCTCGCGCAACTGTAGCTCTGACGAGCGAGTCCAATTCTTCATCCCCATGAACGGCAAGCTGCAAGTGTCGAGGGGTAATGCGCTTTACTTTTAGGTCTTTGGATGCATTCCCTGCCAGTTCAAGCGCCTCCACCGTGAGGTACTGCAGGATGGCCACGCTGTACACGGCGGCCGTGGCGCCCACGCGCCCGTGGCTGGTCGTCCTGGACTTCAGGTGTTGATGGATGTGGCCTACGGGGAACTGCAGGCCAGCCCTCTGTGAGCGGGAAACCACCTTTGTCTTGGCCTTTCCGGAGTCCTTCTGGGCCTTCCCGCCAGCCATTTCCAATTCCGCGGAGGCGCAAGCACCCAGGCAGTGAATAGGCCGGTTCGACACGCAGTGAGACCCACAGCTACTCCTCCACCGCACCGCGATTCAAACTGCCCATCCACTTTCACTAGTCGAAACATCCTTGTCCTCTATTTGGTTTGGTTTGGTTTGGTTATGTTTAAAAAAAATTAGATGAGAAATACATGGAATTAAAGCCAAAAAATACTTTTATGATAAGGGATACCAAGTGTATGGCATCCCTGTGAAATTACCTGCATCCACCCTCAGCCACAGTAAGAATCACAGTGTCCTGAGTCCTACATTCCTGTGACCTTGAGGTAAAAAGAGAAGGGCATCTCTATTGCTGTGATAAAACAAGCATAACTGTGAAAATTAATATTTAGGTAAGGCATTGCTATAGTTATATAATTATTGTAATAAATTAATATAATAAAGCAACACATAGATATATGCATAGAATGTAATTTTCTGTCTTTTTTTTCTGAAACAGAATCCTGCTATGTAGTTTAGGCTGGCCTCAAACTTGAACTCACTGCATAGCCCAGGCTGGCACTGAATTTGCAGAGATTTTCCTGTATCAGACTCCCAAGGGCTGGTGATTTTCTTATCTAGGGAAAATTTGAAGTAGAAACTTGTCTGAGCTAGCAAGACAAGTTCTTTTTTAAAAATTGTATTTGGTTGTTGCAGGGTCTCACTACACAGCTTGAACTTGTAGTGATCTCCTGCTTTCAGTTTTCCCAGTGCTGGGATTACAGGCATAGGCCACTATGCCCAGACTCTGGCCAGCTCAACCCATCCTTGGGGTGTGGCTGGCTTGGCATGTGGTGCTGCAGATTGAACTGTGGTCCCTGTGCGTGCCTAAACTTGCCTAAGCTTGCCTAAACAGGCATTTTAATCTGCTGAGCTAGCTCACTGGCCCCTAACACAGCTTCTAAAATCAATGTGTAATGTGAAAACCATATATAATCCAATGTAATCTCAAAAAAGACTCAGACACAGTATTCCCAGTTTTATGCTTACAACTGTGTGTAGGGTATACCAAATGTAAAGACTGTACATGTCAGATATGTTTGAAGTATTTTAATTTCATGAGAACAACTGAATTTGACTACAAGTATATATGTAATGTGATTCCACTACGTTTCACCTCTTCTGAATAGTGAGGAATAAAAGATAATGATGATGATAATGTTAACATGCTCACCCATGACTCCTGGTAGACACTATAGCCACTGAGACAGTCCCAAGCCTGGTATGGTCTCATTTCATATTATAGAGCAAAGGTCAAATAATTGAAGCATATATCATATGTTTCAGTAAGGGAGTCAACCCAATCTTTTGGTCCTTCTTTTCCAGTGATGGCAACTCTTTTAGAATTTCAATGATACAAACAGCCTTCTGTGTGTCATAGGTTTACCACTGCTCTAGTCAATCTCTTCTTTTATTTTTATATCGTTCTCTGTGATTGGTCAGCACTCTGACTTTGCAATATCAATGTCTTACCAATTGTCTGAGATAGCATTTAGCGTACACTCAGAGAAACCAGCCTCTGGCATTTCTTCCTGTAGCCTTTCCTTCCCATCGAGAATGTCCATTGACAAAGGATGTATCACTTGGGTGATTCTCATTTGCTGACTCAGCCTTGTGTGTGTTTTATGAATGGAGATTTCCTATTCCACTTACCCACGGAGATGAACTAACCGGAGAATTATTCAGTCATGCTCATTGATCCTCATCAAATAAAACAGAAAGAGAAAGGAAAGAAATAGGTAGTAAAGTGCATAATTCTCACATAAAAGTCATCTGGATTAGACTTACATTACAGAAACTATGAATCTTTTGATGGAATAAGGCAGAAACAGCCCAGAGAAGATTCCAAAGCATTCCTGAATAATCAAAGTCCAAGGACAGCAGATTAAGGTCTCTGAAAGATTAGAGTTGACCTGAAGCTCACAATGCTACCAGGGAGCTCAAACTGAAAAGAGCACCGCCATTCCCTTGCTCAAATTGGGTCCAATAAGAATGTAACCTGAAAATCAGCTACATTTTGGGTAAAACAAGGACGCTCACGTCTTAAAGGTCAATTTGACTAAATTAAGAAACTTCCAGAGATGTGACTGGGACACAGGGTGCTGTACTCATCAGTGGTTTAATCTACTGGTAGGAGGGCCCATGGGAGGTGGGCAAACTTGTGGGTCATGTCTTTTACCAGCATCATTCCCCTGCTCTGCTTCCCAGCCAACATGAACGAAGCAGCTTGCTCCGTCACACTCTTCCGCCATAATGCACCTGCTGTGGAGCCAGCAATACAGACTGCGCCCTCTGAAGTCATGAGCCAGCATAAAATGTCCCCCTTTAAGCTGTAGGAGTGATGGCTGCATCCTGGTCACTGGAAAGCGCAGCCACACAACTAGGAAAGAAAGTAACAAGATCAATGTTTTTCATCCATGGAAAAATAGTTGAGTAAGTTAAATTGCTTCTTGTCATTTACTTCAGGGGATAAAATGCTCTGAAATCTGATATACTATAGCTCTTAATCTTTCTACGCACATGGAAAGTATACTAAGATACCAGTGCAGGAAGAAAGGACGAACGTTACGGACTGCAGGTTAGTAGCTTTTAGAGAAGATCTTCATGGCTCTTTTGAAAATCATAGGATGTTAGTTATTAGCTCAAGGGGTCACCCTGGATGGGACACTTTGAATTCATTAGAGACCATGTAAACAGAGACAATCTTACATAAAGCAGCTTTCAGGCAAATCTTTTTTTAAAAAAATGATTTCCATAGTCAGTGTTGGAATTGAAACTACTAATAAAGTTTAACACCATACTCACTACAGAGAAGAAATGCTGAAGGAATCCAACCCATTTTTATAGAGCAAGTACTGAAGAGCAAATTTGAAATGAAGAGGCAATACGTTGATAATAGACACATAAGTAAAGACACAAAATATGATCTAAAGTAAAAAGAAAAACTATCAACACACATGGGCTGTAGAACTAAATGTTGGAATGAGAAAATAAGAACTGGGAATGTAATTAAGTATAAGAGTGCTTGCCTATCAGGTGAGAGGGCCAGGGTTTCACCCCCAGACTTTGGAGGTGAAGCTGGAGGTGAAGATGAACATGTAGTTAGAGATAGACACGGTAGAGGTGGATATGGAGAAGGATATGAATCAGAAAATGAAAATGGGGATGGAGATGAGGAAGGGGAGTAGATGGATGGGGTTGACTGAAGAGTTGGAGGTAGAGATGGAGATGGGGGTGGACATGAGGGTGAAGATGGGGCAGAGATGGAGATCGAGATAGACATAAAGACAAAAGATAGAGGGAAGCAGGGCAGAGAGAAAAGATATAGCATATGGGAGAACAATACAAATATCTTTCCATCCAAAAAAAAAAGGAAAAAGAAAAGTCACAAGATAATGAAAGTGAGGCTGGCAAGATAGCGCAGCAGTCTAAGAGCCTACTTGGCAAGTGCAGGGACATAGGTTCGATCCCCAGCACCACATGCCGTGCTGGCCCCAGCCGGGATAGGCAGAGCAGGCTACTGAGACTGGGCATGTGGTGCATGCCTCTAATCCCAGCATTGGGGAGGCTGAAACAGAAGGATCGCTACAAGTACAAGCTGTGTAGCAAGACCATGTACCAAATACATTAAAATTTAAAAAGATAATGAAAGTGCTAAAAAAAAAAAAAAACCTTTTAATACAGACATGTTCAGATATACAAAAACAGAACTTGTTACCAATAGTTCAAGGAAAATTAAAGGACGTTCTTCTGGTTGGTGGGATGTAGGATTACATGGAAAACTTTACCTATAGGAAGGATTTAGGAATGCTAGAAATAGCAAATATTTGGATGAATACAAATATTAAAGGATTCCCTACCTCTTTATTTAAAAGGCAAGTGTTGAGAGCAAAATTAATAGCATTATATTCTGAAAACTATACTCTACACACATGTAAATTATATGACAATACTATCACAAAAGTGGTATGATGCTAACTTTCAGTGGCGTCTGGTGACTTAAGATGCAGTTTGTAACCCAGAAACAATGAGTAAGAAAGCCCAATTAATATGCTTATCTAAAAGCTGAAGGAATCTAAGCAGAATATTCAGTCATATTTATCTCAAATGAAAGCAGAAAGTGAGAAGAGACAGGGTAGTACCTGTAGTTGTAATGGCCAAGACTGTTGAAACCTGATGAAGGTAGTAGTGCAGAAGCTAGCTTTTGGAGGCCTTACCTGTACAGTAGGTATAATTAACTGGGAAGAAATCAGCCTTTCTAGGATCATGGTCTGCAGACAGCACCAACAGCACTGCCTGAGAGCTTCCTAGAACTGCAGAACGCTGGGCCCCAGCAGAATCAGAACTAATAAGATGCTTGGTTGATTCTCACACAAATTATGATTTGAAAAGCATTGTTGTGTAATATCTTCACTTTCCCTGTTTCTTTTTTCCGTCATTTGTTTCAAACATATTAGCAAGATTAAGATTTGAATGACATTAGATCTTTCTCTAAAGAGAAAAATACAGGGAAAACAATGATACAGAATTTCATAATAATATCATAGAAAAATAACAATGTTTATTATATGTATATTATTATCTTCAAAGTAGTTGTCAGATTATAAGCTACAGGCATGAAAATTGATTAAACAATATAAGCACAAGCTGTACCTTTTAATGAACTAATAGAAATTAGTAGTATAATTATTTTAGCTATCTTGGAGAAGGGAAAAGAAAAAACGTACAGGTAGATAGGTAGATAGATAATAGATCTTTTAGGGTGACACATGATTCTCTGAAAATGTCATTAAATTTGGCTACACACATGGTTTTATTTCCCAAAGTTTTCTAATCAAAAGTCACTTCTATAAACCTACTGGAAGATAAAATAGCTTTAAAAAACCTGTAAATATACATGTTAGAAAGGATTTTCTAAGGGCCAACCAAATAGCTCAGTGAATTAAAATGCCTGCAAGCAGGCACAGGGGCTGGGTTCAATCCCCAGGCCTACCATGCAGGCCCTGCCCCTGGGGTGCCCTGAGACAGTAATTGAGACTAGGCGTGGTGGTGCCAGCCTGTAATCCCAGCTCTTGGGAGGCTGTAAACAGGTGGATCAGTAGGAGTCCGATCTAGTAGTGAGACCCTGAACACCCTGTAGACTCTTCACTAAAAGAAAAAAAAAAAAGGATTTCCTAAAGAAAACCTCAATTGTGCAAGATTAACAAATGGGTCTGTATCAGACTAAGAGCTTCTCAATCAGCAAAGAGAAAGCCTACAGAATAAGAGAAAAATTTCCTCAAAGGACTAGGATATACAAAGGATAATAACTAGGATATACAAAGAACTGGAAAATAATTAAGCCACCTAAAAATTGAAATTTCAGTCAAGAAATGAGCAAGAGAAATGAACAGACATTTCACAGAGGAAGAAATAAGGTCAACAAATATACAAGAAATAGTCCAACATTTCCAACCATCAGACAATACACATTAAAACAACACTAAGATTCCATCTTACTCCAGAAACATTTATTCAGAAATCCAACAGTAGCAAACACTGGTGAGGACCCCTTCTTCATTGTTAGTGGGAATGCAAACTAGCACAGCCATTATGGAAATCAGTATGGAGATTTCTCAAAGAACTGAATTTAGATTCTCCATATGACCCAGTGATCTCCTGCTAGGTATCTTCCCCAAGGAGTTTAAGATGTCATATTACCAATACATGCCTACCAATGTTCAGAGCAGCCTAACTGCTAAATCGCGGAAACAGCCTACACTGCCATCAACAGATAATTGACAAAGCAAAGGTGGTATTTCTATATGATGGAATACTATTTGGCTATAAAGAATGATAGGTTTGTAGGAAAAGGGATGCACCTGGAAAATGCAAGGTTGAGTGAAATAAACCAGACACATAAGCTTAAATACCATGTGCTAACTCTAATTTGAAAGAGACAAAGTATAAACAGAGGGAATAATGAAGGATGGATAGAAGGGAACAAGGGATGGAGCTCTTGCAATAGGGAAGTGATCCAAAGGAAAGAGCATAAGGGGTGAAGAAGAGGGGAAGGGAAAATAAGTAAAATAAAGATATGTCAAGTAAGGAACCTAATAATCTCAATCAATGTAAGCATCATATGCTTTAACATGATCCAAAAAGAATAACACCAACAAGAGTGAAAGATGAGTTAGGGAAGTTGAAGAAGGAGGGAGGGAAAGACAGAGAAAGGAAAGAGGATTGAAAAAAGGAGAGAAGGGCCACTGAGATAACTCAGCAGACTAAGCACCTGCTTGGGCAAGTACAGGGACCAGGATTCAAATCCCAGCACCACACGCTGTACTGACCCAACCCCGGGCTCGCTGAGCTGACCACCAAGAATGGATGTGGTGGGTACACCTGTAAACCCAGCGCTGGAGAGGCTGAAAACAGGAGAAACACTACAATTCCAAGCTGTGTAGTGAGACCTTGTACCAGATATATTAATTAATTAATTAAAAAAGGAAAGAAGCTTTGTTATATCCATGCAACTACTCCTCAAGATGATTGTAAACTGCATGAATTACAAACATGAGCCAATAAAATAAAAATATTTTTAAAAGTCACTTCTGGTTTAATAACAAATCAGTGTGAGAGGAATCACCAAGTGATCTTATAGCAAGTTTCACTGGAATTTCTCAGTTTTATAACATAAATGCATTTAGAAAATATTTCCGAATCATTGCAGTTCACAATTTCATCACATTTTGCTGTTTATTATTTGATATGAAGAAATGAAAGTAGGTCTCTGATTCATATTTCTTGTGTTGTAATGAAGCCACAGTTCAGGAACTTTTAAAATAGACCATTTAAGACAAAATATTTTATTTGGATGTATCTGAAGAGCTAAAATATTTCTATTGAAACTGTCTGTGAGAAAACATTCTAGATATGAAACATCTGTTTTTGTTCATTTCTAGTTAAAGACTAATAATATTTGCACAGGGCAGAAAGGGCCATGGCAATATTGTGCTGTTCTAAGTACAGTATTTCCATGTAGTATTCCTGGAGGATTGGGTAGAAGTAGTCACTTCATGCTTCACTCCAGTGACATGGTTCAAACATTCCCAGCATAGTCGAGAACATAGATACCTGAAAACACATAAAGCAGACGTCCTCATTTCCTTTTATCACTCTGGTGTTGGAGTGTATGTGACTGCTTCAGTGGGGGTTGGACATAGCTATAGAAACAGCCCAGGGGCTCAAGATTGGTGGGTGAAATGCCTGAGAGGAGTCAAGGCATCGAGGAATACTGAACTTAGCATCTTCCAGGGAGGTCATTACCACGAGTGGTTCTTTTAGATAATCTTCCATGCTTAGTTCCTTTTCTTGTGGCTGACACAAAATGTTCAACACCCAGAGTTAATAGTGGAAGGATTGGGGCCGGGGAGATGGCTCAGTGAAATAAGCACTTGCCTGGCAAGCGCAAGGGCCTGAGTTCAATCCCTGGTTCCACAAAAAAAAAAAAAAAAAAAAGTAGAAGGATTTATTTAGCTCAGTTTGTAGAGGTTTTAGTCCAGAATCAGCTGGCTCCAATGCAGGGTGGCACATGGCAGAAGGGCAACAGTTCATGGTGGTGGAGGACAACAAAAAACAAGAGATGACCAGTTCACAGCAGGCAGAAGGTAGGAAAGCAACAAGAGGAGAGCAAAAGCAACAAGAGAGGAAGAGAAAACAAGCCTCTTTCTGTCCCTTATAATGTATCCAGTCTACCAGGACTATGGCATTGCCAATCCCCCACCCTTAATCCCAATACCTTTAATCCCAGCATTGCACTACAAATCAATTATGCACTGTACATTCAACCACCTCCAAAAGTTCCCTATGTCGTAGTTTGAGGTTTTACAAGAGAAATAATACAATGCAGGACACATATTTATAAGATTATTTTCTAATGAATTACCCAAAAAATCATATACAAAGAGTGCAGGATACCTGTCCACACACTAAAGACCAAAGAATCCAGTTAAAGGCCTGGATCCCATGATAATGTCCTGCATGTATCCAGCTGAAGAGCTTATAACCATGCCTCCCACAAGTCCAACTGGAAGCCTAGAGTCCATGACAATGTCTCATTTAGGCCCGCTTCATGGATCTGTACTGGCAAGGCCCAAAGGTCATTGCTGGAAATTAGAAACTGTGCCAGTGGGATGAAGGATCTGTGCTAGCAGGCTGAGGGGTCTGCACTAGAGCCAGGAAGCAATTCTCAAAGTAAGAACCAGAGCTCCCTCAAAAAGTACCACAGCCATCTTCAGCAACAGTGAGGTCCCAAGCTCCTCCGAGAGGATGATGATGAAGAAAGCTGAATTCCCATCAGGAAAGCCAATGTGACAAGTTTCTCCAGGACTGAACAGTGCACCATTGTTTCTCTCTGGAGCCAGGAAGTGATGCTCAAGATGAAGACCAAAGCTCCCCCAAAGTGAACTGTAGCTATCTTAAGTGACGAGGCCCTGAGCTTGTCCTGAGCTCATACTCTGATAAGAACAGCCAAGTTCCCCAGGAAAGGCAGCATGACAAGGTCACCCAGCAGAATAGCCCAAGAGAACCAGTACCTCCCTAACAACTTCTCCAGAACAGCCTCCCAACAGCTTCTCTAGTTCTGCCTCTTAGGCTACTGGCAACAATCTTCCAGTGGGCCTTCCAACCCTAGCACCATGCTAATTCATTTGTGTGTAACAAGTTGCCCACCAGTTCTTGGTCCACCACACTCTGTGACTGTATGAGGCTTTCAGGGGCGGGGGGACATCTAGACCCAAACCCTAACACTCTGTGTCAAGGTGCAGATGATCAAAACATCTACTGCTGACTTTAGTGCAGGAGTGAACACTCCTCCAGTCACTACCCTTGCCGAGCAAGGAGGTTACAGCTTTATACTGTCAAGTCTTTGGGCAGCATATTAGAGCTCAGGGCCTTACCATCAAACCTAGAGGTTTCCAATCTGGGCTCCACAATTGGAATCACCTAGGGATCTTTCAAAGGTAGTGCTGCCTATTTCTTAACCCTGCACACTTAGATTGAATATTTTTCAGGTCTGACCTGGACATTGAAATGACATAAAGTGCCCCTGTGCAGTCTAGAGTTTGTGCCACAATGCTTGGGACTCCTCTCTCCCTTCTGCAAGATAAGCCTCCTCTCTAATCCTGGCTTTTCTGGTCATTCAATTCCCACTTTATCCACAGAGTCCCTGTCTTCGCCCTTTCCCAGCTTGGGTCCTTTCGATCACAGTGAATGAGTCTCCAGTCTCTTGGATCGTAGAAAATAGAATTTGTTCTGGGACAAATTGTGTTCCTCCAAATTCATGGAAAGGCCAAACATCCACTAAGCAGTATGCGATTGTATTTAACAGATAGGATCTTTAAGAGATAATCAAGGCAAAATGAGTTTGTGTGAGTGTACTCTAAGACAACATGAATAGTGTTCTTGTAAGAACAGATCAATGGGCATTAAGTCACAATTCCAAAGAAACTAGTAGTTGTGGTCTGCTATTGCACAGTAAGTGACTATAGGAACAATAATGCATTATAGATTTCAGATAAGTAGAACGGATTTAAAAAATTATCATGACAAAGAAATGATAAATGTTTCAAGAAACTAATACATTTGACCTGATTCAAACATTTGGTAGATAAATATACATAGAAGGTGTGGCAGATTGACAACTATTAGTCAAATTGTAATACTTAGCTGCACCAGTGTGGTGCTGGGTATGTGGGGCACCTAAGGATTGTTGCCAACAATATAAAAAGAACTGAAGAAGAAGAGTACGTGCTGTTAGGGGGCTGTTGATTCTCCTGGAGGAGCTTGTTACACTGGCTTTTCTGATGAACTTGGCTGTTCTCATCATTAAAAGAGTTCAGGAACTTAACCTCACTGAGAATGGTCACGGTTCATTTTCAGGGAGCTCTGGTCCTCATTGAGCATCACTTCCTGACTCCAGAGTGAAAGATGATGCACTGCTCAGTCTGCTGGAGTAGTTTGTCATGCTGCCTTTCCTGATGGGAACTCAGCTTTTTCATCATCAGAGCAGCTTGGGACTTCACTGTTGCTGAGATGGCTGTGGTACTTTTAGGAGCAGTCTGGTCTTCACCGTTGCTGAGATGGCTGTGGTACTTTTCCAGGGAGTTTTGGTTCTTACACTGAGCATCACTTCCTGGCTCCAGTTCAGATCCTTCAGCCTGCTGGCACAGACTTTCTAGCTTCCACCACTGACCTTTCCACAGCAAATCCATGGAACAGGCTTGTGAGAGATATTGTCATGTGTTCTAGGTCTCCAGGTGGACTCGTGGGGGGCACTATTATGGTCTCTGGGTCTTCAGCTGGATTCATGCAGGACATTGTCATGGGATCCAGACCCTCAGCTGGATTTTTGGGAGTCTTTAGTGTGTGGACAGACTTCCTGAACTCTTTTGAACTTGACTCTTTGGGTGACTACTACAAAATAAGCTTATAAATTACGTGTCCTATATTAAATTGTTCCCCTTGCAAGCCCTGACCACAACAAAAGGAAAATCATTTACAGAGACAACTAGTTATCTATAACCCAAGGAGAGAGACCTTGGAAGAAATCCATCCTGTTAATACCTTGATCTTAGACATCCAGGTTTTGAGGAAGCAAGTGTCTGTTATTTAAGCAGCTAGTTTGCGGTACTTTATCTGGCAGTCTAAATAGGCTAACAAATGTTCCCACTACACAGGATGCATTGTGAGTCATAGTCCCTCTTTCCTCAGAAGTGAGTCTGTAAGAGGAAAGAGTAGCCTTTAGTATAAGAGGTCATATGCACAGGGAGGAACATCACAAAAAAATGAACTATGGGACTCAATCATTAAAGGAACTTAAAGGACCTAAAGGAAGACAGGTTTAACTAGCTCACATTTTAGGGGGATTCAGCCCATGGTAGTGGGTCTGAGACAGAAACATGGCAGAAGGGCCTCGTGGAGCAAAGCTGGACATTTCATAGCTGCTGGGAAGTGGGGAGCAGAACAGCTTCAAAGTATTACTTCAGCCCCTGGAGGATCTTTCTGTGGGTTCCCATGTGCCTGTGAGATAGATCATTGTTTTTTTTTTTTTTTTTTTTTTTTTTTTTTTTTTGTTCCTCTTCATCAGCTAAGTACACACATGATCAACTTCAGCAGGCACATGGTATCAGGGTCATCTTTTGGATATTTGTAGAGGCCTACCACTGACGATAGAGTGTTTCTATCATCGCAAAAGAAAACTCATCTCCTTTTGCTATCATTCCTTAATCTCAGACCAAGCCAACCACTTACCTTTCTCTTTATCTCCATGGGCTTGTTTTTACCACACACTTTCTTGCTTTCTAGCACCGTAACATGCTCCAGACCCATGCTGTATTTCACTTGACTTCTCTCTGCAAACAACCATTTCCTTAAGAGGCACTAGCTCTGTTTGTTGGAGAATGTATTTAGAAACCAAGATCTGGTGCTACGGGTGCTTATTTCTATTTGAGAGTCATAGTTTCTAGCTTCTGTTAGTGAACAAAGGTAGAAAATAAATGTATGTATACTAACCTATTTGTACACTTATATGTGTATTTATTTCTGTCCTGTCTGTATATCAATATGAGTTCATGCTGATATCTATAACCTCACCTGGCACACCAGGGTTCACTCAAGCTTTCCCCCTCCCTTGATTATATGTAACTCTTTTGTCTGACATTGAGAAATATAATTCTTATTTACAATATATTTGCTTATTCAATTTTCATATACACATACATTGTATGGATTGATGGTACTCAAAAAAATAAGCTTGTGTCTCAGCTAATGAAAGCTGTGAATGTAACTTTCATAGGCAAAATCTGTCTTTACTGACATAAGGATCTCAAAATCTTTATTCTAGGTGGTCCAGGTGGGGCCTAAATTCTGTGCAGCTGTCCTTCTATGAGGCACCCAGAGGAGACCCAGGCAGAGGAGCGCAGAAGGCTGTACAAAGATACAGCAGAGACTGGAGTGATGCAGACACAAGGCAGGCTATACTTAGAATCACCACAAGCTGGAAGAGAAAAAGCAAAAATCCTTCCTTAGAGATTTTAGAAAGATGATAGCCCAAGAAATACCTTTGTTTTGGATTTCTGCTTTTCAAGATGTTGAAAGAATATACTTTCCTGTTTTAAGCCACAAATCCATAATTTGTTATAGCAGCTTCAGAAAACTGAGACATATTCAGTGGCTTACAATTTTTCATCATAGCTCTATGAGAAACATTTACTAAGAAGAGTGCAGGGCCTCTACATACTTCATCCTGTCTTTCAGTACATCCAGCCCAGATACTGCTTCTCAACACTACCCTGGTCAGTTCCATGCATATAGATGCTATTTTTGCTTTTTTATGGGATGAGGGGTCATGGCAGAAGGTGTCTCCTTTTTTTTCATGTAACATGATTTTGAGATGCACTTTTACATATATCAGAAACATGTTCCCTTTCATTGATGAATAGTATTCCATCATATGGCTATTGCAGTCTGTTAATCTGTACATGAGCTGTCTATTGGGTTTTTTTTTTCCAAATAAAGAGTTCCTAAGACCATTTTCTCCAACTCTTTACTTAGACATATGATTTAAAAAATTTTAGGTAAATACCTAGAAAACTATCAGGGTTATATGGTAGGTGTACGTTTAAAGTTTTAAGAAACTTCCAGGTTATTTTCCAAAAAGTTATAGTATATTACTTTGAAAACTCATGTTTTCATTTTCAACATGAGAGCTCTAGTTACAAGGAACAGAAATTTAAAACCTTTTGATAAAGTTTTTTTAAATCATTTTTTCTCATGTGGTTCATGGTTTTTTGTTCTATTTAAGAGTTCTTAGATTAAATAAAAGTCAAAAAGATCTTTTCCAACAAGATCTTGGCAGCATGGCTTAGCATCCCTTATGAATTATTTTTTTTTCTTCAGTGAATAAGATATAAGTGTAGAAGTAGGGTTTTTGTTTTATTCTTTTTGCATAGGTGCCCCAGCAATTTTCTTACAGAATTATTTGTGTTTATGAGCTTTCCCACTGCTGGGACAGATGATTAGACACCACAATTTAAGGAGGTGAGGCTTATTGCTTAGCTCATGACAAAGCAGGGAGATGGTGGTAGAGAGGAAGGTGCCAAGGACCATACAGAGCACCTAAAGTCATGACATACTGTCCTCCGTGACACACCCCACATGCCAAGAAGAGACACAGTAGTTAGTAAAGACACCCCCTAGATAGCTTCCAAGCCAATCAGGTTGACAATTAAGCTTAAAACCCACAGCTTGAGTCTCTAGCTGTAGCTGGCTGCCAGGCGTACGCGCTCCCGAGTCTTCAGAACCCGCGGCCGCCATCTACAGCGCTTAGGTTTCTCCTAGGCTTATCTGCACCACTTGCTCACCACACACTCCGCCACTGTAAACCGCCATCATGGTAA
>NW_004524762.1:510807-515417 GCF_000260255.1 Octodon degus | reverse complement strand
CACACACACACACACACACACACACACAGAAATTACCTTGACATTTAAGTTGAAGAGTTATTGAACGTATATGTGTCAATTTCTTTGTTCTTTTCTATCGACTTATATGTTTAGCTTTGTGCAAATATTATTTATATTGTCTTGACAATATTTTCTAAATTTTTTCTTCAAGTTAATCTTCATTTTTCTTGGTGCTCTGAATTTCTATATGTATTTTAGAACCAGTTGTTAATTTTCTCTCTTGTGCAAACATAAATGCTATTTTCAATTTTTATCTTTTGAAGTATGATGAAATATACAAAAGTGTATCAAACATAAATCTGTATCTCTTTGAATTTTCACAGAAACCTATTTAACTGGCATCCAGATCATGAAACAGGGCTATGCCACCATCCTAGGGCACCCTTCAAATAAGCTACCCCAAAAGGATATTTATGTAGCTTATTTTGCTGCTGCCTATACTGCTGAATAGTTTTGTTCACTGTATGTGATCCTGTTGTACGAATGAAACATAGTTTATTCAGCCATCCCACTACTGATAGGCATCTGGATCATCTCTAGGTTGGGGCTTCTTTGAATTGTGCAGTGAACAATTGCATAGCCTTTAGAGGGAGACGTGTAAGCATTTTCACTGGGATTATACATGGGACTGGAACTGTGGGATCTTAATGTTTGTGCTTTTTTCAATTTTTATTAGTACACATCTGCAGTACACAATGATTTCAGTCCTCACGGGGAGTGGCTACACGTACATAAAACAACACAATTCTTTTTTCATTCCCTTCCTTCCTCCCTTCTTCCATCTCTTGATTCTCTCCCCACTTCCAAAAGATCTCTACATTTCCTATTATCTTTTACTGGGTTCTTCGTATGTTTTTAGTAGATACCACAAACAGTATTCTAAATATACTACTTTACCCTCTTAATAACAGGGCATGTATTGTTCTAGTTGATAAATTAATATTATCTATTATTTTTGACATTCTGATAGTGGTACTGTATGTAGTAGTACTGCACTGACTTTTTTAAACTGTGGTGAACATTCAATTTACTCTCTCCATCATTTCAGTTCAGCAGTGCCCAGTTCATTCACGGAGAAGCACTACCTCTCCCACCATCCATTCACAGAACTTCCTGTATCTGTTCAAACTGACACTCAGTCAACAACAGTAGCCACATTTCTTCTTCCCTGAAGTCCTCCCTCTTTAGAATTTTGACTCCTCTAAATAATTACAATAATGCAGTATTTGTCTTTTTGCGAGAGGATTATATCACTTAGTGTAACTGGCTAAGTACCATCCATGTTTTAGTATATGTCAGAACTTCTTTTAAAGCCAAATGACATTCCATTGTGTGTACATATACTCTTATGTTCATTTGTCATTGGACAGTTGGACTGTTTCTCCCTTTTGGCTCCTGTACATAATGCCGCTATGAACATGTGTGCACAATATCTGCATTCTTGCTTTTAACTTTCTTGAGTATATACCCAGAAGAAGAATTACTGTTTCTTAAGGATCCACCACACTGCTTTCCAGTGTGGTAGAAGACAAGGGTTCCAATTTTCCACATCCTTAAGGGCACTTATTATTTTTAAAATAAGTCATCCTAATGAGTGTGAAGTGTCACTCTGCCATTAACTTCCCTTTGCTTCTTAATATAACTGAATGTCCTCCTGTGGTTACTGGCCTTGCACACTCTGTTGTAAAGTGCCTATTCACGCCTTTGTCCACTCTGCTTAAAAGCTGTCACTCTTTCTTATTTAAATGTATTTCTGTATTCTTCAGTGCATGCATTCTGAATGATTAATCTGTAAGATTTGTGCTTTGCAAATATATTCTCTTATGCTGTGGGCTGTGTTCTAGTAGAAGGGTGTCTACAGCTTATGCACTGTCTGTGACTTCAAAATCAAACTTTAGTCCCATTCGTTCCTTAAGAGCTAATAGCAGGTAGTCTTTCATACGAAACATCTTTTCATTACTTTCTTTTTTTTTTTTTATTTTTTTTATTTTTTTAAATATTTTTTTTAATTTTATTTGAGAGAGAGAGAGAGAGAGAGAGAGAGAGAGAGTGGTGTGTGTGTGTGTGGCCAGCTCAGCCCACCAGGGGGCGGGGCTGGCTGGCATGTGGTGCTGGGGGATTGAACCGTGATCCCTGATGCCTTGCCAAGCTTATTCTAAGTAGGTGCTTTAGACCACTGAGCCATCTCTCCAGCCCCCATTACTTTCTTAAAACTTGAACCTCCATTACTTTTATCTCTGTTCTTTTAGGGGAAAGTATATTTTGCAATGAAATTAAATTGTATCTTTGTCTCTTATGTATCTTATATCCAAAGCCATATTGCTTAAGTACTTTATATGTATTACTACTCCACCCTAACTTTAGATCAGAGGGCATAGACTTTGTTCCCATTATCCTTGATAATACACCAATATACACACCCCTAGCAAGACCCCAACACCTGTAACACGATTTGGAAAATGTTACTATTACAAGGAATATCTACTATCCACTAAGAACTAATACCAAATAAACTGTTCAAATTAAAGAGTTTGGTAAGGAGGTCTTGAAACAAAGCAATACAGTCCTCAAATAATCTCTACAACATAAAGCACTTACTTTTGACCTAAGATTGGTAAAATTATACTACTCTCATGCTTCTTCACTCTTTCACCTTGCTATTAGTTGGTAAATGTACATCCATTTAAATAAGTCTGCATTGTCCTGAAATGATAAGGCAATATATGAGCATCTTCTTATAATTACCTACCTAAAATTCTCAATAAAGATGTGTGGTTAATATTTTTCACGTATCAAATATTTTAAAACCTATATTTAATATTCACCTTATAGTTGTTTTAAATTCAACACACCCATTTCACAATTTGTACTTTTAATTCTCCAATCATCAGTATGTTTGTGGACCCAGAAAGAACTTTCTCTAGAAGTGGTATCTGAACTTTCATGTAGAAAAACAAAATATTTTTTGAAAACTGTATTGTAATATATTTTGAGGAAACGATTACCTAATTAAATTAAATTTTACTTTCTTATTTTCCTGGACTGAGATGAATAAAAATTAGATGTATTATCTCTTCTTTGTGGTCTTCCAATGAAATGCCAGCATTTCTTTTATAGTGTATCAGATAACAAGAAAACCTGTGTTTTTATAGGCTTATCTGCCCTTCTCATTGGAATTCTACGACAAATATCTTTTAAATCTAAGAGTAGCTTTCTCAAATGAAATGCTCCATGTGTTATTCTAGAATCCTCTCATTTGGTAAATCAGAGAAAAATGAGTCCAACCTCAGGGAATTCTCCATCAGCTAGTGCGGTATTTAAGAAGGTACAAGAAACCCTCGAAGCATCTAGGACACTATTTTATTACTGTCATAAAATTGAAAGAGCAATTTAGTATGATATGGTCAATTCAGTCATTATTACAACACCATGTAATAAATATGAAGCATTTCCTCAAGTGCTTAACTCATTAATGGAAAGGCAACACCGAGTAAACAGAATGAAACCTACCTCAAGGTAGGTTTACAGAAGTAAACCTACCTCAAGGGCCTGAGGTAGGTGGGAAGGTGGGAGATCTGGTTAGGGCAGAGTTCGGGTGGACTGAGCTAGTAAATGCAAGGCTAGCAAAGCCACTGGAGAAAACAGGTCCCTCCTGGCCTCCTGCTCTATGACACTTAGCAGTCACAAATAGCTGTTCTACCTCAACAATGGATCAGTCACAACAGACAAAAGGGAGGACAGGTTAACTGCAAAAAGAGAACACTTACTCAGCTGACCTTTATGGCTCTATCTATATCTAGATAACAAGAAAAAAAAATAGCTTTCTACAAATTAATTTCTGTTGTAGCTCATGGGCAATGAATCAGATTACCACCCTTGCTGGAATTAAGTCACATGTGTTATTAGTATTAAAAAAAAAGGTACAATTTTGTTAGCAAAGATGAATATATACTAGGCAAGCCAGCTAGCCATTTCTATTATGTTTAATTAATTGTATTAGGTGTCATTTTTATTTATTTATTTATTATTTATAGACTGGGTCAGCCCAGGCTGGTCTTGAATTTATGGTGATCCTTCTGCCTCAGCCTCCAAGAGCTGCAATTACAGGCATGCACCACCATGCTCAGATATAGTTCATATTTTAAATCCTGCTGTTAGATAGTTTTCTAAAATGTATTTATGTTTGTATTCCTTTGTAAGTTCACAACAAAAAGCCTAACTAAGTTTTCTTCTGACTATTGTTTTTCAACTTACCTGACATTTTAGTGCAAAAGGATAACTTACGACATGTCCATTCAGCAGACTGCTGCATCAAAATGACAAATATATGGTAAGAGGTTTTCACAAGCTCTTCATAACAAAATACATCCAAGTAATTAACAAAAATGAGAAAGATGTCCACTTTCGTCACTAGTGAAATGTGAAGCAAAACCATAAGAAAATACCATTCTACACCCAGCAAAAAGTTTAAATTTTTTAAAAAGACAAGACATGAAGCATTGATGAGAATTTGAGGTGACCAAAATCCCTATACAGAAATGAGAAGACTTTTCATAAACCTTTTATCCCCTCCAAATAAAAAAAAAAAA
>NW_004524762.1:504700-510001 GCF_000260255.1 Octodon degus | reverse complement strand
AAAAAAAAAAAAAAAAAAATCTAAGATCACTAAGTATATAAGGAACTAAGTCACTGTACTTGAAGAGAAGCAGTATTATAGCCATTTACATATAAGAATTGCCGGGTAGACACAAGTACCCAATAACTGAATAAGAAGTGTTTAAAGAAATGACATAAGAAACTACAAAGATGAGCATGTAACAAGATACTATCAGGAATGAACAGAAAGATAAATACAACAAAAACATGAAACTTGCAAAATGTAAATTTGCGTAACAGCAAAACAAGCCTTAATGTAGGGCTTTAATGGGTGAGATGCAAGTGAAGAGTCAGCTGGAACAGACAGTTGAAGAAATTAGAGAAAATGCAGTTAAAAGATAAAAAATAGAAAAGAAATAAGATAAGAAATACATAAGCAAGGCCAGGCATGCTGGTGCCTGCCTGTAATCCCAGTACTTGGGATACAGAGGCAGGAGGATCATTGCAAGTTTGAGACTAGCCTGGGCTACAACATGAGCTCAAGGCCAGCCTGAGCTTCATAGAGAAACCCTGTCCCCAAAAACAAGAAAGAAAGAAAGAAAGAAAGAAAGAAAGAAAGAAAGAAAGAAAGAAAGAAAGAAAGAAAGAAAGAAAGAAAACAAAAACATATTTATTCCAGGGGCTAGTGAGATAGCTCAGTTGTCTAAAGTGCCTGCTTAGGCAAGCTTAAGTACTGAGGTTTGATCCCTGGCAACACATGCCGTGCCAGCCCTGCCAGCCCTGCCCCCAGGGCAGGCTGAGCCCATCACAGAGTCTGGGCATAGCGATGCACACCTGTAATCCCAGTGCCGGGGAGGCTGAAAACAGGAGACTCACAAATCCAAGCTGTGTAGTGAGACCATGTAACAACCAAATACATTAAAAAAAATTTTTTTTTAAACTCTGATCCTTTGAAGAAGACAATAGAATTGAGATAGATAGCTACAGAGAGTGATATCAAATTTCCAGGCATTACATCAGGCATGGTGGCACACACCTGTACTTCCTGAACTCTGGGAGGATGAGGCAGGAGAACTGTAAATTCAAGCCCAGCCAGAGCAACAGAATGACAGCAAGAACCTGTGCCCCCCAAAAGTAATATTAAAAGTACTAGGGGTGTACCTCAGTGCAAAATCTATGTAAGAAGATAGCCATCTTAATACTTGCAAAATAAATTTTAAGACAAAAAGAGCTATTGGTGATAAAGGGGGCAAATACAGGGTCTGACTCCCAGTATAAGAGAAGGTGTCATCTATGAAGGAAAAACATCAATGATGAAAACAGAATAAAACAGAAAAAGGAAACAAATAAAGGAACAGAAACCCAACAAGATTCATAATAGAGAACACACAAAAGGCTAGAGTAATTTGTTCAAACTCCAAGCACATGTCAATAATTACAATGTACAAACACAAACTAAACTTGCCAATTAAAGGCTAGACAAAACACCAAAATTCAGCTATGTTAAGTTTATAACGGATGCATTAAAATGAAAGGACACTGTAGGTGACTCAGGTCAGCAACTTCTGACATTGCCAGTCAAGTGGAAGAACCAATACTATTATGGACTACTGGACTATTTTGGAATATTTTGCTGAGTTCACACACCTATAATATTTAAATGGAACTAAACAAAAAAAGGGGATACAGATGAATGACCATTTTGTATCTGTGTATTCAAAATGGTTAGGATAGAGATATAGCTAGATTCTCTTAATTCAATGAATAGAGTGATTTGTTCTAATAGTGTTTGTAAATAGGATATCAAGTCTGCATCTTGTACAACAAATAACCACTAGGAAGGCAGTATACAATGTGTTAATTATTGAAACTGTCCTACCAATTTGATTTGAAACTGTCTCATTGCTATTTCTCAATAAAATTATGGGGAAAAATAAAATAAAATGGAAGGACAAAGAAAGTTTGAAGTGAGTTGGAAGCAGATAAAATCTATGTGAGACAGATAGCCATCTTAATACTTGTCAAAATAAATTTTAAGACAAAAAGCACTATTAATAAAACAGGCAAGTATTTTATGACAAAAACTAAATTCATCAGAAGGAACATACAAATAGTAAATTTCTCTTTTCTAATTAGTCTCAAACTACAAAAAGAAATTCATAGATCTCAGGACAAAATGGACAAATCCAGAATTATAGGTAGTTCTTTGCTGTAAAAAGTCATAAAGAGTAAGTACATCCAAAAAGATGACATGTGCATTAGCTTGTGGAATTAACGCTTATTTTTCTATTATCTAAATTTTCTTTAGTTGTTGTGCTACTACTTCAATAATTAATGCACTTTTTCCAAAAATGAAGTATGAAGGCAAAGAGTTTGGATAATTGAGGGTTTTGGTGACTTTAGTTAATTATAGTTTAATAACTGGATAATTATAGTCTGTGGCTTTAGTTTTAATTCTCACTTTTTAAAAATTGAGTATGTCAACTACCACAACTTCTTATTGGAGTTTTGCTACAATGTCAAATGTATGGGGTTAAATAGCCCAGAAACTATCTGATTTATACATTAAAGAATGTGGCTGGCCAGTGTTTATTTTGCTCAGTAAGAAGATAATAATTTTGGGGGAAATCTAGTCCAATATTCTGATTGTAAGTAGCCACATCATTCTGAATATTTGTAGCAACAAAAGAGCCACAACTTTTCTAGGCTTCTGCCAGATACTGCTAAGCAGGAATCTGTTACCCTGAAAAAAAAAAAAAAAAAAAGCAAAGAAAGATACAAGTTGGTAATTCTTTTTCTCATAAGGATTTCTTCTTTTTCCCTTTGTAGTTAACACTGTCATTTCTAAAACTCAGTATTTTACCTCTATTTATACCCTGTGAAGCATGTATGGTTATACAAATAGGAATAGGTCATGTATAAATGGAAAATAAGGCAGCACACTAGGAAGACAGGTCTAAAGAAAGGTACAGGTTAACCCTATCACAGTACTGAAAACTAAGTGGGCTCTGAATATATAATCTAAAACTCTAAATTAAGAAGTCTAGCTAATCTGTTACAAGGAATGCATTTTTCAAGATATTTAAATTTTACTATATGTAATTCCAGGAAAATAAGACCATGTTGGAAAAGTAAAACTAACTAAAATGTACTGGTCTATTTTAGAGAAAATGAAAAAATTCTAAATGTTTACTCAGTAGACATTTACAATTTCTTGTAAAATGAGATTTGAATTTCCAATATATTATTTTTCTAATCCTTTCACTGTTTTTCTCCTCCTCCTCCTCCTCCTCCTCCTCCTCCTCCTCTCCTCTTGAACTCGGACTTTGCATTTGTAGGCACTTAGGCTATTGAGCAATACCCCTGGCCCTTTCACTGTTTAAAGCCAAAAAACCCGTAAGAATGGAATGCAGTTATTTCAAACTCTGTGCTATAAAAATATAACCAAAGTCCAGAAATAAATTTTCAGAGTAGATCAGTGCATAGAACTCAGTTTATACACAATCATTAACATTTTTCTTTCTTTTATTGACCCTTTTTTGTTTTTTTGTAGTGGTGGTGGTGGTACTGGGGATTGAACCCAGGCCTTTGCACTGAGCTGTATCCCAATCGTCGTTGTCATTGGCTCCTTCTCCTTTTTAAATTTATTTTGAAACAAGATCTTGCTAAATTGCCTAGGCAGGGCTCAGAATGATTCTCCTGCCTCAGCTTTTCAGAGTGTGAGATTAGCATCACTTTTTCTTTTCTCCCATCATCTTTTGTTTACTATTTAAGATTACTGGATTGTAACACACATAAAGAGCACTAACGCTGAAGCTTGATGAATTCTTACTACGTGAAAATACCAATGTTACCACCAAAGTAACCATTATTAACTTTTAAGGCGACAAGAGCTAAAAAATAAGGATTAAAACGGCCAACAACCATCACAGAAAGACTGGTAAAAACAAGTAAGCGTAACTAAAGCAAGTGGAAAACATCACATATGTATTCTTTAGAGCATAAGAAAAGGGTCTCAGTCCGATGGACGCCTAACTTGGAACCGCTTCTACTGTCCTCCTTCACCAGCTGCAAGAAGGGGTTCTGCATTTCAAGGAAGGTGCCAGAAAAAAAAAAAAATACAAAACTTCACAACAAACTGGTTTAGCAACGTTGTTTCCTTTCCAGGGCTACATTCCTATATTTTTTCCTACAAATCGTGACCTTTGAGAGTAACTTTAAAGTTGAAACTCAACTTTTCAATGTTCTGGTGCTTTCCTCATTCCCTCAACAGGTAGATACCTTTCGTCACCTTAAAATTTAAATCGCTGTTGTGAAGCATCTCTTCACTGTGTGTCTAAAGGCCTAGAAGCTATTCAAGATGGTAAGAGGTAGGTCACAGGGGCTCTGGTCACCATTTACCTGGTAAATACAAGCCTTTCCTAGATTAGGGTCTTTGATTATTTCTAGCCTTGGAGATCAGAAACGCCCTTAAGGTGACTCAGTGAACCCTTTCCTACAGTGGCATCCTTTGTATTTTCAGCGATGTCTTGGCCAAGTGGTAACTCTCCCGGTTTACCAACGGAATACACAGGTCTCTACTCCTTTTGCTCGGAATTTTTGAGCAATTTAGCCACACAAGGACCCGTAACATTCAGGGAATTCTTCCAGCAGAGGAATCCACAAAACGCGAGGCCTCTACTACGCAAAGGAGGCAACAATGAGGGATCTGCAACGCTCGGCAACATCCCGGGAGCCGCGACGCCTGCTCTGATTTTGGGAGCGCGCCAGCTGGCTAAGCTTTAAGGCCGAGGGGCAAAAGGAGTCCAGGGAACAGGGGTGTCACAGCGACGCCTCAGAAGAGCCGGGGCGACGCCGCCACCAGCAGCTCCCACCACAAAGAGTCCACACTCCGCATCCCGTCACTAGGGCAACGCGGGCAACCCGACACCGAGGCTCAGGCTCCGGCATCCACGGGCCGGGCGGTGAAGAAGCGCTCATGCCCCTCCGGCTGCGGGGCTCCAGGCGGCCCCGCCGCCCCTGCCCCTAACGCACCGGGCGCGATCCGGGGCTGCCCTCGCCCCAGGCCGGGGTCCCAGCTCCGCCACCGGCGGCTACCCTGCCGCACCGGCCGGTGCCTCTGCACGTGGCGGCCGTGATTGTCCCGGCCGTATCCCTCCGCGCCCCCCGGACTCCCCCGCCCTCCCCGGGACCCTCGGCGTGGAGCGCCGCCGCGGAAGGATCGCACGCACGCTCGCGCGCACGCCCCGCCGCGGCCGCGGACAGCGAGGGCGCCGCGGTGAGGAGCAGCCGCCGACGACAGCGCAGCCGCTCCGCAGCCTCCAGCCGCCGGATCGTCAGC